>NC_091295.1:9671282-9866282 GCF_038502225.1 Cherax quadricarinatus
CTTCTTGAAGGCAGCCAGGGGTCTACTTGTAATCCCACCTTATGCATAATGGGAGGCTGTTGAACATTCCTAGGACCCTGACATTTATCGTGTTTTATCTTTTTACTAATGGCACCCCTGTTTTTTATTGGCAGTATGTTGCAACATCTGCCGAGTTTTGCTTTCTTATGGAGTGATTTCTGTGTGTAGATTTGGGACCAGTCTCTAGGATTTTTCAGGTTTATATTGTGTTAAATATTTTTCGCCAGCGTTCCAAGGAGTACAGGTCAAGGGACTTAAAGCATTGACAATAATTAAGGTGCTTCATGAAACTCATACTTACAGCCTGGAGAAAGCAAGCGACTTAAAAAAGGATCACCATTAACTTGCCATCCCTTGTTTTAAAGGTTTTCGCTATCCATCTTATCATTTTCCTCATAGTATTGATAATAACACTTGTGATCCTTGAAAGTGAGGTCCTCTGACATTCACTCTTTAGTCCTTCACATAAGTTTTTCGTTCTGTTGTGTGGTTAGAATTTGTCTTATACGTTCTTGCTTTTATTTCCTCAAATTTTCCATAATGAAGTAACTGAAATTTGTTCTCATTGAATGTCATTGTTTTCAACGGCCCACTGGAAGACTTGATTTATATCCGCTTGGAGATTGTGTTATCATGGACGGCACACACAGAAACACACACACACACACACACACACACACACACACACACACACACACACACACACACACACACACACACACACACAGAGTGGTGGAGCACCTAGAACGGAACAAGATAAACGGCAACCAGCACGGATTCATGGAAGGCAAATATTGTGTCACACACCTTCTGGAGTTTTATGACAAAGTAACAGAAGTAAGACACGAGAGAGAGAGGGGTGGGTCGATTGCTTTTCCTGGACTGCAGGAAGGCCTTCGACACAGTTCCTCACAAGAGATTAGTGCAGAAGCTGGAGGATCAGGCGCGTATAACAGGAAGGGCACTGCAATGGATCAGAGAATACCTGACAGGGAGGCAACAACGAGTCATGGTACGTGATGAGGTATCACAGTGGGCGCCTGTGACGAGCGGGGTCCCACAGGGGTCAGTCCTAGGACCAATGCTATTTTTGGTATATGTGAATGTGATGGAAGGGATAGACTCTGAAGTTTCCCTATTCACAGATGATGTGAAGTTAATGAGGAGAATTAAATCAGATGAGGATCAGGCAGGACTACAAAGAGACCTGGACAGGTTGGATACGTATGTAACGTGGGGGTTCTAGGAGATAAAGATGGTTTAGTAATACGCCTGGGTATGGCTGGCAACACTTGTATTTGCAGAGTCGTGAGGGAAAGCCCAGCCTAGCCTTGTTCTTGCCTGTGGGTCTATCCAGGAACTGAGAGAGAGGCAGGGGGACTGACATGTGGCACCATGTGACGTCACATGCTAGCCCCTAGGCCTAGCAAGGGATCGTATAAATAAAATATATAGATGGTACTAACTACGATACTCAGATGTGCTACACATAAATGTTCAGTAGCTATGCTGGCATGTGGTTCAGCAACTGGCTTCTCAAATTCAACCCCGCCAAATACAAAGTCATGAAGATAGGGGTAGGACAAAGAGGAGGGGAGGGAGGGAGGAGGGGAGGGAGGGAGGAGGGGAGGGAGGGAGGAGGGGAGGGAGGTGGAGGATGGGGTGGGGAGGGAGGGAGGAGGGGGAAGGGGGGGATGAAGGAGGAGGAGGAGAAGGAAGGGGAGGAGGGGAGAAGGAAGGGGAGTTGGAGGAGGGGAAGGAGGAGGAGGAAGGGGAGGGGAGGAGGAGGAAGAGGAGGGGAGGAGGAGGGGTAGTAGTAGTAGTAGTAGTAGTAGTAGTAGTTGTAGTTGTTGTTGTTGTTGTTGTTGTTTGGAACCCACACCTGGTGAAGCACGTCAAGAAATTAGAGAAAGTGCAAAGGTTTGCAACAAGACTAGTTCCAGAGCTAAGGGAAATGTCCTACGAAGAAAGGTTAAGGAAAATCGGCCTGACGACACTGGAGGACAGGAGGGTTAGGGAAGACATGATAACGGCATACAAAATACTGAGAGGAATAGATAAGGTGGACAGAGACAGGATTTTTTAGATGGGACACAGAAACAAGGGGTCACAATGGGAAGTTAAAGACTCAGATGAGCCATAGGGATGTTAGGAAGTATTTCTTCAGTCATAGAGTTGTCCATAAGTGGAATAGCCTAGAAAGTGACGTAGTGGAGGCAAGAACCATACATAGTTTTAAGACGAGGTATGATAAAGCTCATTGAGCAGGGGGAGAGAGGACCTAGTAGCGACCAGTGAAGAGGTGGGGCCAGGAGCCGAGTCTCAACCTCTGCAACCACAATTAGACTGATGCAGTGGTCGGAGAAGTGGCAGATGCACTTTAATAGGGACAGATGCAAAGTTCTGAACTTTGGATAGGAAAATAACCATGCCACATCAAGAAGCATAAATAATAAGAGTCCTCATGTTGTTCTTCAACTCTATATAACTTTGGTTAGACCTCATTTAGATTATGCTGCACACTTTTGGTCACCGTATTACAGAATGGATATAAACGCACTGGAAAACATTCGAAGGAGGATAACAATGTTGATGCCATGTATCAGAAATCTTCCTTATGAGGATTGGCTTAAGGCCCTGAATCAGCACTCTATGAAGGATTAGAATTAGAGGAGATATGATTGAGGTGTATAAATGGAAAACAGGAATAAATAAAGGGAATTTAAATAACGTGCTAAAAATATCTAGACAGGACTCGCAGCAATGGTTTTAAGTTGGGAAAATTCAGATTCAGGAAGGATATAGGAAAGCACTGATTTGGTAATAGAGTTGTGGACTAGTGGAACAAACTCCCGAGTACCGTCATAGAAGATAACACGTGTAGTTTTTAAAATAGGTTAGACAAATACAGTGGCCCCTCGATTATCGACGGTAATCCGTTCCTGGAAGCCGATCGATTATCGAAATGGTCGATTTACGAATCAATTTTCCCTATAAGAAATAATGTAAATTCAATTAATCCGTTCCTGACACCCAGAAGTATTAAAACAAAAAAATTTTTTACATGAAATATTCATGTAGTACATAAACAATACAATGGGAAATGATGAATGAAACATTAACAGCATAACACTTACCTTTATTGGAGATTCTTCTTAGTGTATGGGAGACTGGAGGAGGAGGAGAGAGTGGATTGTTCATAGTTTGGAAGGGGAATCCCCTTCCAGCAACACCTCAGGTACCATTTGCTTTTCTGGGGTTGCTTCTTTTCTCTGTTTCTTAATGCCACTAGGACCAGCTTGAGAGTCACTGAGAGTCCTGTCTCGCAAAATAACTGTGCAGAGAGCTCTGTTTCTGGCGTCTCTTTAAAACTTCCCTAAAATGGGCCAAGACTCTGTCACTGTACAAGTTGCCGATATGGCTTGCAACATCCTTCTCTGGGTGATGTTTCTCCATAAATCTTTCCATCTTACCCCACATAGTAAAAATCTCCTTAATTTCTGAAGAAGGCACCTTCTTCCATCTCTCTTCCTCCTCCTCTGCAGCAAGATTCTGAGCTGCGATCTGTTGCTCTTCCTGCTGAAGCTCTTGCAGCTCCTCAGTGGTTAGCTCTTCGTTGTGGTCCTCCACCAACTCTTCCACATCCTCCAAACTTACATCCAACCCCATGGAACTCCCCAGTGCCACAATAGAGTTCAAAACCGACATAGGCTCATCAGGGTCAGCCCCAAACCCTTCCAAATCCCTCTTGTCGACACAATCTGGCCACAATTTTCTCCAAGCAGAGTTCAAAGTCCTGGTAGACACTCCCTCCCAAGCCTTACCTATAAGGCTTACACAATGGAAAATACTGAAATGTTCTTTCCAAAAATCTCGTAGGGTCAAGTCTGAGGTCACATTGAAGCACCTTTCAAACATTGCTTTGGTGTACAGTTTTTTAAAGTTTGCAATGACCTGCTGGTCCATGGGTTGGAGGAGAGGAGTGGTATTCGGGGGCAAGAACTTTACTGAGATGAACCCAAACTCCTTCAGAATTAGGTCATCCAAGTTTGGTGGATGAGCAGGTGCATTGTCCATTACTAGCAGGCACTTGAGATCCAATTTCTTCTCCAGGAGGTAATTCTTCACACTAGGGCCAAACACTTCGTTGAACCACTCTACAAAAATTTCCCTCGTGACCCATGCCTTATTATTAGATTTCCAAAACACACACAATTTACTCTTCATAACATTATTTTTCTTAAATGCTCTGGGATTTTCAGAATGGTACACTAGTAATGGCTTCACTTTGAAATCCCCACTAGCATTAGCACAGAACATTAGCGTCAGCCTGTCTTTCATAGGCTTGTGTCCTGGCATTGACTTTTCCTCTTGTGTAATGAAGGTCCTCTTTGGCATTTTCTTCCAGAAGAGGCCTGTTTCGTCACAATTGAACACTTGTTCAGGTTTCAGTCCTTCAGCCTCTATGTACTCCTGGAATTCATGCACATATTTTTCAGCCGCCTTGTGGTCCGAACTGGCAGCCTCACCATGCCTTACCACACTGTGAATGCCAGTACGCTTCTTAAATCTCTCAAACCAGCCTTTGCTGGCCTTAAAATCACTCACTTCACCACTATTTGCAGGCAATTTATTTACCAAATCTTCATGCAACTGCCTACCCTTTTCACAAATAATCGAGGTCATAAGACTGTCTCCTGCTAATTGTTTCTCATTTATCCACACCAATAATAACTTCTCAACCTCTTCCAGTACTGGTGATCTCATTTTTGTCAGCATATTTACCCCCTTTGCAACAACAGCATCCTTGATTTCCTTTCTCATGGCTATGATGGAAGATATGGTTGAATGATTTTTGTTATACATCCTCGCCAGTTCGCCCACACGTACACCACTATCATATTGTTCAATGATGTTTTTCTTAAATTCAATGGTATTTCTCACCTTCTTTACCAAAGGTTTGGCACTAGGAGCTTTCTTTGGAGCCATGGTAGCTTATTTAGCACTTAAATAACTTGCAAGCACTAAAATAAATGAAATATTATGAAATATTTCACTGGAGCACGTGAGAGGACCGCCGCTAACTGGTAAACAATGGCACACTGGCTGGGAAGGAAGGCTGAGGCGGGTCGAGGCCCGCTTACCTCGTGCATACGCGTCTGGGACGACGGGTCGAGACGGGTCGATAAACGAATTTCGGTCAATTTCCGAGTCAATATTTTGTCGAAAAAACCGGTTGATTTCCGAAATGGTCGACTTTCAGGCCGGTCAATTATTGAGGGACCACTGTACATGAATGGGTGTGGGTGGGTGAGAGTTTGACTTGACTAACTTGTGCTAATAGGTCTGATGCTGTGCTCCTTAAGTGGATATAACCCGACCTGACTAGTTTGGGCCATTGGCTTAAGCCGGTGGGCGACTTGGACCTGCCTCGCATGGGCTAGTAGGCCTGCTGCAGTGTTCCTTATGTTCTTGTGTGTGTGTGTGTGTGTGTGTGTGTGTGTGTGTGGAAGAAACAATAAAACGCTTGATTACATTTATATAAAAATATCACAGTGAAAATAGGGAAACAATGAGCACTTTCATGTGCATGCACACACATCTTCAGAGGAATCGGAAGAGGAGGTGAGGTAAATAATTAATTCTCTGTAATTGTACAGTTCAACAAAATATTGTGAAATCATCACTTCTTAAGCATGATGAGCAACACACGGATGCACGAGCACCTTACACCTGCCTACACACACCTACGTATCCTTGTCATATATGTTGGTGTAATAATTGAGGAGGATGGTAGGAGTAAGTGAGAGTATGGTATTCACCACTGCAACCCACCACATCTGTTATTGCTGCTGAGGTAGCCTCTGTATCCTTCACTCTCACACCATAAACCATCCAGTCTTTGACTCACGAAATCGGAATGACACGATTGCAAACAAACCATATCACGGGCGGTGATAGAACCCGCCATCAGAGAGAGTCAAAACTCCAGACCGTCGCGACGGTCTGGAGTTTTGAGACTCTCTGATCGCGGGTTCTATCCCCGCCCGTGGTATGGTTTTTTTAATCCAGTCTTTTCTACTAGCTCACAGACTTGCATTTTAACACTGCATTTCTCTATGCTCTACTTTCCGTTTTGTTAAATTAATTTGAATTAAACCAGTTGTAACTTGTTATAAATGTGACAATGCCTTACGATAAGTGTTTTATCAGTGTAAATGAAAACGATGGACCTTGGAAATATAGTTAAAAATTTCGTTCTCTCTTAGTTCCAGCTTAGCTGTTTGTATTAGTTTATATCGCATATTAAAAGACACGAGCACTTTCGAAGGATGGACTGAAACATTTGACACTTCAAGTCCTGTTTCTCTTCGGCATATGAGCACCAACTATTCATGATAACGTTTGTTGTATATTGAAAAGATGCAGGAATGTAAGAGGTTGAATACCAACGCAGAGATGAAAAAAAATATTTTATTTTTCAATGCAAGTCAGGTGCGATGAAGGAAGTATTCCCTGAGACCTGACTGCGGGAGTAAAGCATCTTTCCAAACCTGACACAGGTATGTCACTACAGGCTGCCAATACTACATGGGAATGTTCAATTTATGGGTTTTAGGGAGATGGTATATTTTGGCCGGTCTAGGGTTTGCAGGATTAACATAGCACAAAGACTTTCTTACGCGGTCTGGACAGGGAAAGAAACTGTCCTATCTTATTATTTTAGAATCCCGGGGATTCTTAACATTTTTACGATTACAGACACCCAGTGGATTACCCAGTGTCCTCATACCCCTTTCAACAGACTGTGGAAATTATCATCACTAGTCCTATTAGCTACCAATTACAAATGGATAGCTAGCAACAGAACAGCTGAAAGAAACTCATAAGGATTTTATCATATATAGAAAAACTACAAATTGTTCAGAGATCGAGTTCCATACGCCCATTTGGTATCCATACCCCCAAAGGGTATGGATACCCCCGGCTTAGAACTCCTGGTCTAGCTCCTAGGCCAGAGAAAATGTGTGGTCTCCATAAAACTCATAAAGCGAACATTGCTATGAGACCACTAACATCCGTGGTCGATGACTCTTCAACCCGCTACCAACACATATCGGAAATACTGCTGATAAAAAGTGTAGAAATCTTCGAGGCTATTCCCACAAGCGGGCCACCAACAGCAACAACCTACTTGAACTGTCAGTCGAGAGAAAAAACTTTCACCAAGCAGGGCTGCAAGGATTAAAAAAAAAAAAACTTAAGTCACAGGTATATAGAGGACCTGGTCATGGACCAGGTCGGAGGGGCGTTGGCCCCCTCGACACGCTCCAGGTAGGTGGTATTGGTAGTGCCTCACTTAACCTAGCAGAGAGACGGACGGACAGACAGACAGACATTTCCCTTTGTGAACGTCGTCTTGAAATAGATAATTAGCTGAAATTTAATGTTTACCATAAACCCGCTAATAAAAACGATCTTATATATGTCTCCCATCATGACATACCGATAAAATCAGGTTTCATAATTAGCTTTTCTTTGAAGAGCTTATAAAATTTACAGCACCAAATTTTTAGACGAGGAATGTGACACCATTAGCAACGTATTGTTCCGCACTACATTTTCAGATATAATTTATCCGAGGCTGCAGTCAAGGTACCCTGAAAATCCTACCTATTCTCAATGATGACTTAAACATGTGTAATATCTTTTCAGTAGGTGCAGTACTGTCCCGGCTGGTAGAGATAAATTACTGAGTATTTGAGTATTTCTGAGTGTTCTGTGTATTTCTACCACCTCATACCTGTTGATACTGCATCGCTATTAAGAATGAGCTGTGTGGGTTTACATAAAAGTCCCCTCTCTTGAAACAGCCGTGTATATATATATATATATATATATATATATATATATATATATATATATATATATATATATATATATATATATATATATATATATATATATACCGTTCCGAATAGGTAAAACTGCTCAATTAGAAGAGCGAAACGCTGCCATAATAAAAAGTCACATTAGTTCCACTTGTCTCCTTTTACCTAGCAGGATGAATCTTGGTGAATCCTCTAGTCATAAAACAGGAGAACTGTTGGTAAATCCCTCGGAACCATTACGAGCTAGTTACTACGTAAAATTGCACTCCGTTCCCCCACTTCTTTCTTGAATCACCTACTTCCTTTAAATGACTTCCGCCAGACCTTGTACGTCCTTCTTTCCCTCTTACTTCCCTTTCCTTTCTCTGTGACCCGACTCTCCTCTCCCATTCCTTGATCTACATTCTTAGATCATGCTTATCACAATTAATAAAACACTATAACAGAATTACGGAATCTCTGGAAGAAATTCAGAATAAATTTAGTATACGCGGATTTCACAAAGATGCTTGGCAAATTCGATGGCGAGGTGATGGCACACAGAATGATTGATACAGTCATAACGAGGAAGGTAGTCAAATGGATTTTCAGCTTTCTCACAGATTAAATACAAAGAGTAGTAGTAAGCAGCAAAACCTAACATTAGCGAGGCTTAAAAAGCTCCAGGCGCCTCTACTGTTTCTTATCCTCAGACAGATACAAACAGACGCCAGTTATGTATCATCATTTGCAAATGATACTAAAATAAGCATGAAAATCATCTCGGTAGAAGAGACGGAAAAATTGCCTGGCCCATGGCCGGGCTCCGAGAATAGTTAAACTCTCGAAACTCTTCAAATGTTCGAAGGGTTTTCCAGTGGGCAGTGGGGAACAACATGACTTTCAGTGATAATAAGTTTCGGTTCCTTAGATATAGTAAGAAAGAAGAATTCAAAAGGGATAGTGTGTACAAAATCCCAAATAGAACGAAAGGAACGCAGAAAAGATCTGATAGCAACTATGTCGGTTGATTTTCCTTTCAAAGAATGCAAGGGAAAATGTTACGACTACTAGGAAAACGACGGGATGGACAATGAGAACATTCAAAATAAAGTAAATAGCGCCTGTGGTAACACTTAGAACCGCCTGTGCTCTCTCGTTTAATGTATATTGTTGACCGCCCCATTCAGGGCAGGGCAGATATAACAGATGAAACAGATAGAGATCATTTACAGCTCGCATAGAGCCAATAAAGCATTTAAATTACCGGAACACCTCAAAGTCCTAAGTAGAACGGAGGAGAGAAATGGTGATATATATATGTACTGTATATACTAGAGGGCCTAGTCCCAAATCTGCAGACTTCCATAACATAATGAGCGAGACATGGAAGGAAGTATGAAAAGTAAGGGCGATTTAGGCACAGTGGGAGAACATTGTATTACCCGTCTTCAGCATCTTACGGAAGATATCAGAAACACTGCTGGGACAAGTGTAGAAGTTTTTCATAGGAAACTGAACGAGTATTTCCACAAAGTGCCAAGTCAATCAGGCTGCGATGAATATGTGGGCCAGTGGGCCGCTAGCAGCAACAGCCTGGTTGCCCAGGCAAGGCTAGTCCAAAGCCGGGCTGCAGGAATAGAAAAACTCGCGAAACTCGTCAAAGTTATCTCAAAAGTAAAAGAATTTCCTCTAACTCTTGTTTAAGAAAATAAATTTCAATTAATCTGAGCTCTGGGGATGACTTATTTGCCATGTATATTTTGACAAGTTTTGTAGCTAGTTTTATATACGTAACTTTAAAACATGACGTATTTAATTATTTTGAAGACACAATGAGGTCACTGTTCATTTGTTAAATGCAACTTGAACACATCCACACCACAAATACAAAAGTTTCACTATTTTGTGATGATCCTTTTTAAATCACTTGTTCTCTCTAGGCTGGAATACTGCTGTACATTGACGTCTCCATTCAAGTCAGGTGAAATTGTAGATCTAGAGAATGTACAGAGAACCTTTACTGCACATATAAGTTCCATCAAACACCTTAACTACTGGGAACGCTTGGAAGCACTTGACTTGCATCTCGCCTGCGCTCCAGCGAGTACATCATAATCTACACCTGGAAAATCCTAGAGGGACTGTTCCCTAATTTGCTCACAGAAATCAATCCCTACGAAAGCGAAAGATTTGGTAAGCGATGCAACATACTCCCAATGAAAAGAAGGGGCGCCTTTAGTACACTAAGAGAAAACAATAATTGTCCGGGGCCCAAGACTATTCAACAGCTTCCCACCAGCCGTAAGGGGAATTACCGATAGACCCCTGGTTGTCTTCAGGAGGGAGCTGGACAGTGCCGGATCAGCCGGGCTGTGGCTCGGCCGGCAGTAACAGCCTTGATCAGACCCTGATCCACCGGGAGGCCTGGTCATGGACCGGGCCGCGGGGGCGTTGATCCCCGGAATACCCTCCAGGTAGACCCATTTTCGTTGCAGCCATCTTAGATTTCTGGAAAATTGTCAATGTAGCCACAGTAGTATTTATGGGATTCTATATCAGGGACTCCTAAGGTTAATAAACAATAGAAAAAAAGGTGAATTACTATTAGATTACTATCTGGCTTCAAGAGGGAATTGAAAAAGTTCCTTAAATTATTTCTTGATTAGCCAGATTGTGGTGCCTACGTTGGGCAAATTGCAACTAGCACCAGCAACCTGAACATTAAAATGGTATAAAATACCGACAGCAACCTGGTTGTTCAGGCCTTCAACCAGGAGGTGTAATTTGGTATCGTGGCGCACTAGTGGTGATCTGAATTGCCATCATATATCGTTCAGGTATCAAAAATGTCAGGTTCACCGAGAAAGCAATAAGATTTGGGCTGTAGTATTATATAATGAGAGACCATGTAGAAGCTGACGGTGCTTTGACATTCACTTGTCGCCAGGCAGCTGCTTGAGTCGACATCAGTCTCGTCAGAGTTGTCCTGGTGTAAATTGTAATGTATCTTTCTCGCCTATGTTCCTGTGTACATGAATGTTGCATTTGACACACAAAAAAGTTGATCATGGATTGACTAACTGTGGCTATGTTGATGTGAGCTGAGCTGAATAGTTGATTGATAATTGAACAGACAGATCAACCAGGTTGTGATGGATATGTAGGTCAGCAGGCCATCAGGAGCAACAGCCAGGTTGACTAGACAAGCATCAAACGATCCTGGCTCAAGGCCGGGCTCTAAAAGTAGAAAATCTCTGGGAACTCCTCCAAAATATCAAAGATGTCAATTGTAAAGAACTTTTAAAGAGACCACCCGCCTTTCTCTTTAGTTTAAACCTCAGCACCTCCCACTATCCAAGCCCTGTATCACCCCTACGGGTTTAGTGGCTTCCCATGAATGTACTAATGTGTGTTTTATGCGCGAAGCGAAGGGTATGTGGACATTATCCAGGTGTGGAGTTTGATCAGCAGTAAACAGGTTCATCAAGTGGACACCAATATTCCAGTTTATACAGTACAGTTACCTTAAAACTTATTATTAACTTGGCATATTAGGTTTGCATTTTCTTCATATAGTTTTTAATTTTCTCTCAGTTGTTTTTATCTAGTGCTACATATTCGAGGTCCTCTCTAGTGCTGTATATACGAGTTCCTCTCTAGTGCTGCATATATGAGTTCCTCTCTAGTGCTGTATATACGAGTTCCTCTCTAGTGCTGTATACACGAGTTCCTCTCTAGTGCTGTATATACGAGTTCCTCTCTAGTGCTGTATATACGAGTTCCTCTCTAGTGCTATATACACGAGTTCCTCTCTAGTGCTGTATACACGAGTTCCTCTCTAGTGCTGTATACACGAGTTCCTCTCTAGTGTTGTGTATACGAGTTCCTCTCTAGTGCTGTATACACGATTTCCTCTCTAGTGCTGTATACACTATTTCCTCTCTAGTGCTGTATACACGAGTTCCTCTCTAGTGCTGTATACACGATTTCCTCTAGTACTGTATACACGAGTTCCTTTCTAGTTTTGTGTATACGAGTTCCTCTCTAGTGCTGTATACACAAGTTCCTCTCTAGTGCTGTATATACGAGTTCCTCTCTAGTGCTGTATATACAAGTTCCTCTCTAGTCCTGTATATATGAGTTCCTCTCTAGTGCTGTATATATGAGTTCCTCTCTAGTGCTGTATATATGAGTTCCTCTCTAGTGCTGTATATACGAGTTCCTCTCTAGTGCTGTATATATGAGTTCCTCTCTAGTGTTGGGTATACGAGTTCCTCTCTAGTGCTGTATACACGATTTCCTCTCTAGTGCTGTATACACGATTTCCTCTCTAGTGCTGTATACACGAGTTCCTCTCTAGTGCTGTATACACGATTTCCTCTAGTACTGTATACACGAGTTCCTTTCTAGTGTTGTGTATACGAGTTCCTCTCTAGTGCTGTATACACAAGTTCCTCTCTAGTGCTGTATATACGAGTTCCTCTCTAGTGCTGTATATACAAGTTCCTCTCTAGTCCTGTATATATGAGTTCCTCTCTAGTGCTGTATATATGAGTTCCTCTCTAGTGCTGTATATATGAGTTCCTCTCTAGTGCTGTATATATGAGTTCCTCTCTAGTGCTGTATATATGAGTTCCTCTCTAGTGCTGTATATATGAGTTCCTCTCTAGTGCTGTATATATGAGTTCCTCTCTAGTGCTGTATGAGTTCCTCTCTAGTGCTGTATATATGAGTTCCTCTCTAGTGCTGTATATATGAGTTCCTCTCTAGTGCTGTATATACAAGTTCCTCTCTGGTGCTGTATATACAAGTTCCTCTCTGGTGCTGTATATACAAGTTCCTCTCTAGTGCTGTATATATGAGTTCCTCTCTAGTGCTGTATATACAAGTTCCTCTCTAGTGCTGTATATACAAGTTCCTCTCTAGTGCTGTATATACAAGTTCCTCTCTAGTGCTGTATATACAAGTTCCTCTCTGGTGCTGTATATATGAGTTTCTCTCTGGTGCTGTATATATGAGTTCCTCTCTAGTGCTGTATATATGAGTTCCTCTCTAGTGCTGTATATATGAGTTCCTCTCTAGTGCTGTATATACGAGTTCCTCTCTAGTGCTGTATATACGAGTTCCTCTCTAGTGCTGTATATACGAGTTCTTCTCTAGTGCTGTATACACGAGTTCTTCTCTAGTGCTGTATATATGAGTTCCTCTCTAGTGCTGTATATACGAGGTCCTCTCTAGTGCTGTATATACGAGGTCCTCTCTAGTGTTGTATATACGAGGTCCTCTCTAGTGCTGTATATACGAGGTTCTCTCTAGTGCTGTATATACGAGGTCCTCTAGTGCTGTATATACGAGGTCCTCTCTAGTGCTGTATATACGAGGTCCTCTCTAGTGCTGTATATACGAGGTCCTCTCTAGTGCTGTATATACGAGGTCCTCTCTAGTGCTGTATATACGAGGTCCTCTCTAGTGCTGTATATACGAGGTTCTCTATAGTGCTGTATACACGAGGTTCTCTCTAGTGCTGTATATACGAGGTCCTCTCTAGTGCTGTATATACGAGGTCCTCTCTAGTGCTGTATATACGAGGTCCTCTCTAGTGCTGTATATACGAGGTTCTCTCTAGTGCTGTATATACGAGGTCCTCTCTAGTGCTGTATATACGAGGTCCTCTCTAGTGCTGTATATACGAGGTCCTCTCTAGTGCTGTATATACGAGGTCCTCTCTAGTGCTGTATATACGAGGTCCTCTCTAGTGCTGTATATACGAGGTCCTCTCTAGTGCTGTATAATCGAGGTCCTCTCTAGTGCTGTATATACGAGGTTCTCTCTAGTGCTGTATATGCGAGGTCCTCTCTAGTGCTGTATATACGAGGTTCTCTATAGTGCTGTATACACGAGGTTCTCTCTAGTGCTGTATATACGAGGTCCTCTCTA
Source organism: Cherax quadricarinatus (assembly GCF_038502225.1). NCBI lineage: Eukaryota > Metazoa > Arthropoda > Malacostraca > Decapoda > Parastacidae > Cherax > Cherax quadricarinatus. Next base: position 9,685,115 of record NC_091295.1, read on the forward strand.
GTGCTGTGTATTCCAGTTCTCTCTGGTTGTTGTCCTGAAAAATTAAAATGTTTTCCTTTTTAAAATAATTTCTTTGGTAATTTATTTTTTTTGACAGGCTGTCAGTTTAATATCTTTTATCAGTTCTTAAAAGCTTTTATTAGATCCACGAGAAAATGAGTGGAATATGCAAGTAAAGTATCGTGTTTGAAGGTATGTTCGGCGCGCTTACCCAATGTTGCTGTCTACTGGCTATCAGTTTCCGTGTATCGCAAAACACATCGAAAGGGTAGCACACAGACAAGTGAGTTTTGCACCGAGATAACGCAAATATTAATTAACAAGATATGTACACTGTGTGTGCGTGTTTACATAAGTGGTTGTATGCACGTGATGTTTCTGCACATCAGGTTGTTATACGCACATAAAATGAATCCTCACTGTCTCCATATTTCTTTGTAACACATTTCGGTGCTGACGAAAGACTAAAACAATTTATCATAAGCTGTGTGTCTGTAATATATCTGTCTTTTTTCTCTTGAACATACTGGGAGGGCTAGGGATGAAATTTGAAGTCCATTTTCACCTGCTATTCAAATATTGATAATATATTCAAAGCTGTGAAGCTGGGATACAGTTGCATTGTTGTTATCTTAACTGACTCAGCTTGTGTACACGTCTTTCTCTGTTTCATGGCCTGCTTGTTCGTGACTTATATTATGCCGCATTGACTGTGTAACATGATTACCAACAGACATCCCTGGCTGTCTTCAAGAGGGAACTTGGTTCTGGATGCGCTGGAAGACGAGCTAAATGGTGATATATTGTACAACGGTTTTGCAAAAAGCATTCGGCCATGGTGTGATGCACAAAATGCCTAAGAAATGAATAACTTGAACAGAGATATGATTGTTTAACTCTTAAAAAAAAAAAAAAAAAGCAGCCGTAAACAGAGTAAAGTCGGAGGCTGTTACAGTGAAAAGTTGTGTTCCTTAAAGTACGGTACTTGGTCTACTTCTGTTTTTGGTTTTTATATCCGACATAACAAAGTTATAAATCATAGCACCGCAAGATTCTTTGCTAATGACATAAGGATCTTCGAGAGTGGGGTTTGTCAAAGATACAATGAATCTGTCATTCTCTCACCAAGTCAGAGGATCTCTCAATTCAGTGATCACAATGATGGTGATGATAGGCTGGATAACTTAGAAAGTTCAAAACGAGAGGCCGAGCCAGTAATTATGATTTTTTTTAACTCCTGTTCTCTCCATGATGGAATGCTGTTGTATGTTAACGGCCCCAGTCAAGGCAGAAGAAAATTGTTGAACTAGAAAACGCATAAGGAATCTTCACTGCCCTTATAAATTCAGTCAAATATTTGTACTACTGGTGAAGTCTTGAATTCTGATCCTTGGAAGTAGACGAGAAAGGTACACTAACTTAGATCTGCTCTCCGAAATCATTCCGTATATAAGCTACAAACTTGGCAGACGGTACAAAGTACCTCATAAAAAGTAGGAGCGCGACGAGTACATTAAGATAGAATTCGATAAGCGTCAGAGGCCCTCGACTTTTCAACTCCCTTCGTACATCAGGGGCTTTGTACATGACTGGTATACAGTGCCGACAAGATAAAGATACCCAAATGTTGCCCATGTGTCGAATTCCTCATCATAAGGGGCTTTAATTCCTCTATGGGACACCCTAAGCCCGTGTGGGTCATTCACCATAAGGAGTGCTGGAGACTTGATCCTCCACCCGCTAATCAGCCAACTAGGCACAGGGAAGAATATATAGCGTAAGGGGATTTACCAACTATTCCCTGACTGTCTTCAAGTTCCTCAATCATTTATTGATCAGCCGGGCTGTGGTGTGTTCGTTGGACTGCGTGCGGCCAGCACCAATAGCCTATTCGATCAGGCCAGCAACCAGGAGGCCTTGCGTGAGATGTGGGGACGATGACCCCTGAAAGAGGTGTAATTTAAACAGGTAATAAATGCTTGTTGAGCAGTAATTGAAGGTATAAGTAGGTGACAAGTGTGCCTGTGTTGTGTATTGAGCAGGTACTGAGGGTGTGTACCTATATGTATTGAGCAGGTATTGAATGTGTGTACCTATATGTATTGAGCAGGTATTGAATGTGTGTACCTATATGTATTGAGCAGGTATTGGATGTGTGTACACACGGGGCCTCGGGAGAGGAGAGGGGAGTCCTGGGCTGAGAAGCAGTTAGTTGACCTCTCGTAAGTTGTTGTATTACCATGCACACAATGTTAGGCTAGTGTCACCCACCACCTGACACGACCTTCATGCACCAAGTTACTGTCTGTTATAACTACATATGTAATACCCACACATATACAACTTTACTTAACTTTATTATGGAAAGGTTTAAATAATAAAGTTAGCTGACTTAGGACAAGTCTCTCTAATGTGATGCTGCTGTACACCATCACCGTTTGTCTTCACTGCATCACTAATCTTTGACTATCTCCTTTGCTGATCATCCTCCTTCCTTCCTTTGCTGCATCCTCCTTCCTTCTTTGCTGCATCATCCTTCTTCCTTCTTTGCTGCATCCTCCTCCTTCTTTGCTGCATCCTCCTCCTTCTTTGCTGCATCATCCTTCTTCCTTCTTTGCTGCATCCTCCTCCTTCTTTGCTGCATCATCCTTCTTCCTTCTTTGCTGCATCCTCCTCCTTCCTTTGCTGCTTCATGCTCCTTCCTCCTTTGCTACATCATCCTCTTCCTTTGGTAAATCATCATCCTTCTTTTCATCATTCTTCCCTTTTTTACCACATCTCCTTCCTTAGTTCATCCTCCTTCTCTTTCTTTACTACATCTTCCTCCTTTTTTTTCTACTTCCTCATCTTCGTACGTTGCCACTTTTCGTGGCCACCACCTGCATCTCTCTCTTCCTCGTTAGCTCTTCCTCCTTATTTGCTGCCTTTGATGTTTTCTCATCAGATGTTGCCTTTTTCTCTTGGTTTACTACATCTTCCTAATTTGCTGCCTCTGCCTTCTCATTTATTACCGCCACTTCATTTACTGCCTCTTTCACATTTGATGCCTCCTATACATTTGCTGTCCTCTTCTACGCTTGCTTTCTCATTATTCGCTGTCTCTTCATTTGCTGTTTTCTCCTCATACGCTACCTCGTCATTTGCTGCTGCTTCCTCCATCGTTGTTGCTTCTTCCTCCATCGTTGTTGCTTCTTCCTCCACCTTTGCTGCTTCCTCCTCCACATTTGCTACATCCGCATTTTCCATCTCGTGCATTGCTCCTTCCGTTCTGCGTCATTTATTTTTCCACAGTTTTATTGCAGTAGTTTGGTGCTTCTTAAATGTGGTATTAGTTTCCTGCAGTCTTGCCTACTTCCTTCATTCTTGTAAACAAACACACACACTATTTCTGACTACCTTCTCACCTAGTTACACATTTTGTTGTTTCTGTTTACCATAGGCTGTGTATAGTGCTGTATTCTGCTTCTTCCTGCTCACTACAACCTTTATTTCTGCTTGTTCCTGCTCACTACAACCTTTATTTATGCTTGTTCCTGCTCACTACAACCTTCATTTCTGCTTGTTCCTGCTCACTACAACCTTTATTTCTGCTTGTTCCTGCTCACTACAACCTTTATTTCTGCTTTTTCCTGCTCACTACAACCTTTATTTCTGCTTGTTCCTGCTCACTACAACCTTTATTTCTGCTTGTTCCTGCTCACTACAACCTTCATTTCTGCTTGTTCCTGCTCACTACAACCTTTATTTCTGCTTGTTCCTGCTCACTACAACCTTTATTTCTGCTTGTTCCTGCTCACTACAACCTTCATTTCTGCTTGTTCCTGCTCACTACAACCTTTATTTCTGCTTGTTCCTGCTCACTACAACCTTTATTTCTGCTTGTTCCTGCTCACTACAACCTTCATTTCTGCTTGTTCCTGCTCACTACAACCTTTATTTCTTCTTGTTCCTGCTCACTACTGTTACGGACTACCTGTATATATAATATATATATATATATATATATATATATATATATATATATATATATATATATATATATATATATATAATGTAGAATAACGCTCCATATATAATGTCATTTGACGTGTATTATTCCCAGAAAGCGAACGCGTTTTATTTCTGTTAACCAGGCAATGACCAGGACAGGAGCAGATGAGAGGTGTGTTTAGTTCAGTAAGAGTCGGGTGGTGACGGGAATGAACTCATCATGTTTGGTTGGTAGTTTGAGTAGGTAATTTTGGTAAGTTTTTTAGTGTATACTATAGGTGTTTCTGTTTAAGTGCTCTCATGTTTATTTGTAAGGCCCGTTTATGCGAGAGTACTGTATGGTGATTTGCCTGCTGGTAATTAGTCTACCAGACAGAAGTGAAGACGGTGGTGTGTATGTCATGGTGCCTCCCTGATGATTTATTTTGTTTAACTCATTAGTAGCAGTGTGTTAGTGAGTTAATGTGAACTAGAGTGTGATTTGTTTGTAGTAGATTGTAAGTTGTATATAAGTTACTATTATTAATATAGATATATTTTTGTGTAGGTGAGTTTTTGTCCTTCCTTCCTAATAATAATTAATATTGTGTAATATATGAGTACATGCTGGCCCAATGTTTGCTGTGTATTTTATTATAATTTTATAACCCCTAGACAGCAGTGTGAGCAGCCTTTAGCAGCCACGACCATTTTATTTAACTTAACGACATCAAAGTCGTAAAACGGATGTCGTAAACAGATGTCGGAAACGTTTCGCCACACAGTGGCTTCATCAGTCCAATACAAAGAGGAAGGTGTAAGGAGAGGAGGAGTATGAGGTAATCAGTCCCTCAGCCTGGAGTCGGTGTTCAGTCCATCAATCTTGTAGAATGTACAGCATAGGGCCGTAGACGTGGCTTATATACTGTAGTGAGGTGAGGCGAAGCAGGAGTAGGTGAGGTCATAGTGGTACCATCCACTAGTCGAAGTAGGTCTTCGTCCAAAGGTTGGACAAGTGTTGAAGAATTCTTTGTAACAAGATCCCATGATGCTGCAGTGTCTGACAGTTGTGATGAATGGTTTGAAAAACCGACAAGTTGAAGATTGAGACACTTATGCAACATATGGGAATCTTTATTCAGGAAACGTTTCGCCACACACTGGCATCATCAGTCCAATACGGCCCTATGCTGTACATTCTACAAGATTGATGGACTGAACACATCGACTCCAGGCTGAGGGACTGATTACCTCATACTCCTCTCCTTACGCCTTCCTCTTTGTATCGGACTGTTGAAGCCACTGTGTGACGAAACGTTTCCTGAATAAAGATTCCCATATGCTGCATAAGTGTCTCAATCTTCAACAGGAAGACATAAACAGGGTTTTTCAGTGGGCAGTGGAAAACAACATGACGTTCCATCTGCTTAGGTATGGAAAGAATGAAGAACTCAAAAGAAGCACTATATACAAAACTCAAGAGGGTCACCAAATAGAACGTAAGGAACACGTAAAAGACCTAGGAATAATTATGTCAGCGGACCTTCCTTTTAAAGACCATAACAAGACAAAGATCACGACAGCCAGGAAGACGACTGGGTGGGTATTGAGAACTTTCAAAACAAGGGAAACAATGCCGATGGTGACACTCTTCAAATCGCTAGTGCTCCCTCACTTAGAATATTGCTCAGTGCTGACGGCCTCGTTCAGGGCAGGAGAAATATCGGAGCTGGAACAAATACAGAGATCGTTTACGGCTCACATTGAGCCAGTAAAGCACCTAAACTACTGGGAACGCCTGCAAGTCTTGAACATGTACTCATTGGAGCGGAGGAGAGAGAGGTACATGATAATATATACCTCGAAGGTACTCAAGGGCTTGGTCCCAAATCTGCACACTGCCATAACATCATACTGGAGTGAGAGATATGGGAGGAAGTGTAAAATAAACCCAGTGAGGAGCATGGGTGCGGTGAGGACAATAAGGGAACACTGTATCAACATCCGGGGTCCCAGACTTTTCAACATCTTACCAGAAGATATCAGAAACACTGCTGGAACAAGTGTTGAAGCCTTCAAGAGGAAACTGGACAGGTATCTTCACCAGGTGCCAGATCAACCAGGCTGTGATGGATATATGGGGCAGCAGGCCTCCAGCAGCAACAGCCTGGTTGACCAGGCGAACACTAGACGAGCCTGGCCCATGGCCGGGCTCAGAGAGTAGATATACTCTCGAAATTCTTCAAAGGTATATCAAAGGTATAAAGGTGTGTGTGAATAAACAAAAGTGGATAATGGGCTCGAACCGTGGTCCCGAGATAAACATGTCCAGCGCTTTGCCGATGAGCAAAGAGGCAGGGGCCAGACACATAGGCGAGTATACACATGCACGCACGCGGACTCGTTCTTGATATACCTTGGATGACTTTCGAGAGTTTTTCTACTCCCAGAGCCCGTCCTTTGCCAGGCTTGTCTGGTGCTTACCTGGTCAACCAAATCAACTAGCCTGGTTGATTTGTCATTTGGTGGAGATACTCGTCCAGTATCCTCTTGAAGACTTGCATTCTCGTCCTTTTCCAGCAGTACTTCTGATGTCTAGTGGTAAGATGTTAATGGTCTGGGGCGGCCAGGAATGTTGATATAATGTTCTCTTAGTGTGCCACGGCAACTACCCCCCCCCCTCCGATTTTCACTGGATATATTTTACACTTCCTCCCATCTCTCTCACTTCAGTATGCTATGGCAGTGTGCATATTTGGGACTAGGCCCTCAAGTACTTTCCAGACTATATTATCATGCATCTCCTCCGCTCCAGTGAGTACATATTTAGGATTTTGAGGTTTTTCATTAATTTAAATGTTTTATTGGCTCTATTTGGACTGTAACTGATATGTTCCCTGCCCTGAATGGGGCCGTCAACACTGAACATTGCTCTAAATGAGCGAGCACAAACACAATCTAAATAATGTCACCAATGGTACTATTTCACCTTGTTTTAAAAGTTCTTATTCACCCCGTCATTTTCCTGGCTGTCGTGGCATTTGCCTTTTTGTGTTCTTTGAAGGGTCATCTGAAAAAGTATTTCATGGTCTTCCAAGTGTTCTTTTCCTCTTGTTAAGTTCTTTATACTTTCCATATCTAAACAACTGGCACTTATCTTTGAATGTTACGTTCTCTGCCCATTGGAAAACCCTGCTAATAATTTCCTGCATTTTTCCGTGTCTTCTACCGAGGTAATTTTCTTGTTTATTTTCGTATCCGCAAATGATACAAAATTGTTGGGTGTTAGTATGTGTATCTGCTAAGATGATAAGAAACAGTAGAGGGGCCACAACCGTGCCCTTGGGTACTAAGCTTTTTGCCTTGCTGATGCTGGATTTTTATATTTATTTCTACTGTGTTCTGTCAGAAAGTTGAAAATCCATTTGCCCACCTTCTCCGCTAGGCTTATAGCTCGTCCTCATTTTGTGTGCAGTCACCCCATGATAGCATTTGTCAAATGCCTTTTCAAAATCCGTGTATACCACACCTTTTTTTTTAACACCTTAATTCTGCCATAGATGTTTAACATGTGTGACAGGCATGATGTTGCCCGGCTCTGAAACCGTGCTGTACCCACTCCCACCAACACACGTACCTAATGTTAACCTTACGTCAATTCCCGGGGTCATCGACTCCCATGGCCCGGTACTACACCACCAAGGCTCCTGGTTGCTGACCTGATCGACCAGGTTCTGAGAGCCGGTCGCACGCAGTCTAACGTATGCACCACCGCCCAGCTAATCAGGAACTGAATTGAGGACTTTACCAAGTTCTCTCTCAAAAAATGTATCGAACGAAGTCATAAAACGTGTGATTTCAAACAAGAGAAAATTAACAGTACATAAATATTAGAGTAATTTTCATGTTTTTACACACGTCTTCAGAAGAACCAGCTAATTTTTCTAAAGATGTATCACAGATACGTATCAAAAAAATGTGTTTGTAAAGGTACGTAAACGTTTAGATGTTTCTGTGCTGTTACTGGTTTTTCATTAACATTTACGGTAATATATATGAATAGGGGTGAGGCAGGAATGTAAGAAATAGGGTGTGGGGGGGGGGTTGTACGTCATGAGTGTTGGAGTACCGGGGTTGGGGTTGGCTGGGTAACCAGTTGGTGTTTACTTTTGGTGTATGAAAGTAGTAGTAGTTGCTGTGGCTCGCTCCACTTATAGTGGTGGCGGCGGCAGACAGTACTGCAGAGATAAAGGCCAGTCACTGCACCTGACATGTATATGGTTCTGCCGCTACGTTAAACTTAACTTAATGGCCAAGTCGCAAGTTTTTCTTCTTGGCAAGGTATAAGGATTTTACTAAACTGGGTTTATAACGTTACAGTATGTATTGCGTATAAGATATATAACATGGGATCGAAGCTTATAAGCTTACAGGAACCATGGTATAGGTTACTGAGTTTTTATTACGAGTGAAATAGTGTGTAAAGTGGGTGGGCTGTGTAGGAGACAACCTGGCGTTCACGTACGTGATAACTGCTAACATTTTCCTATCATTACTCACCAAATTTACCCATCAAATTTTTATTTTGAGATGTGTGTGATTGCCCTCACACTTAAATATTTGTTTCACCTTCCTTCCTCTGAACATAATATATATGTATAGGGTTGAGGTGAAGATTGTTAGAACGTAGTTCTGTTGATGGTACTAAAGTACAGCTTTGTAGTGATTACCTGCCACTACTTCTTTCATTGAATCTTCCTGGATGAACCAAACCTGGTGGTTGTCTGCTTCACTCTCACAATGAATGAAATAGCATATTATCGACAAGTGTGAAGGCATAATGAAAGCTTTATCAAATCATGATCTTAAAACGCACTACATAGAGAAAACATTGTCTCAGTGCAACCTTGTTCTGTAGTTACTGTCTTTATCTTCAGACACTTGCTCTTTGTAGCTTGCAGTTTGACATACGTCAGCTTGTCTTCAATATAGAAATGTGTTTTTCGCATGCATTATAGTTTATTTTCTGCCTGATCTAAACCTCTACAAATGTAATAATATTTGTTGTTCTAGTTAGGTAAAGTAACGTGTATTTGGATATAATTAACTGACAGTAAGGAAATAATGTAACTGGGTAACTTACGTTTGGTGGCGAGAGGTATTCTAGTTGCTTTGAGCGTGAGTATCCACACTCACGCTGTTTACCTCAAGGATAGTGTGTGTGTGTAAATACATCCCAGCTGATCCTTGGCGCATTGCAGGAACCTGTCATGTTCCTTGTTAAAGACACCAGTCTTTTAGCTAATCGCCGTATATTTAAAACTGAGGATATTAAAAAGATTTAAACACGTTATACTCGGAACTGATCTGGATAGGCAACTGAAACTACGTTTTGCTCCGTCTTAGACCATTATCAGATAACCTGATGATGGTCTAGAAATGATGGAAACCTTGTTTAAAGGTTGTTGTCCATATTGCGGCTTAATAGGTAATTGGTTTTTCAGCTGTAGCTTGGTGGCTACAGTGACTGACGAGCCTACCACCAGGGCTGCATCACACACCATTATTGTGTTGAAAATTATTTTATAAATCATCTCTTATTAGGCTTCAACGGCACACTGATCGCTTTCCTGCTGAAATCAATATTGCTGCAAGACACGACAGCCGCGCCAGCGTCATTTCTGCTAGTGTATTGTGTGTCAAGGTCGCTGCTGCCAGGGTACAAAAACTCTCGAAACTAGTCACAGGGCATGCTACTGCAGGGTGTGTTGATGGGTGGGTGGGTGTGTGTGTGTGTGTGTGTGTGTGTGTGTGTGTGTGTGTGTGTGTGTGTGTGTGTGTGTGTGTGTGTGTGTGTGTGTGTACTCACCTATTTGTGGTTGCAGGGGTCGATTCATAGCTCGTGTGTGTGTACTCACCTATTTGTGGTTGCAGGGGTCGATTCATAGCTCGTGTGTGTGTACTCACCTATTTGTACTCACCTATTTGTGGTTGCAGGGGTCGAGTCTTAGCTCCTGGCCCCGCCTCTTCACCGGTTGTGTGTAACACACACTACCACTGACTGCTGGCGTGTGTAACACTACCATTGACTGCTGGCGTGTGTGACACACTACCATTGACTGCTGGCGTGTGTGACACGCTACCATTGACTGCTGGCGTGTGTAGCACACTACCACTGACTGCTGGCGTGTGTAACACAAGCTACCACTGACTGCTGGCGTGTGTAACACAAGCTACCATTGACTGTTGGCGTGTGTAACACAAGCTACCATTGACTGTTGGCGTGTGTAACACGTTACCACTGCTGGCGTGTGTAGCACATGCTACCACTGACTGCTGGCGTGTGTAGCACACGCTACCACTGACTGCTGGCGTGTGTAGCACATGCTACCACTGACTGCTGGCGTGTGTAGCACACGCTACCACTGACTGCTGGCGTGTGTAGCACACGCTACCACTGACTGCTGACGTGTGTAGCACACGCTACCACTGACTGCTGGCGTGTGTAGCACGCGCTACCACTGACTGCTGGCGTGTGTAGCACGCGCTACCACTGACTGCTGGCGTGTGTAGCACATGCTACCACTGACTGCTGGCGTGTGTAGCACACGTTACCACTGACTGCTGGCGTGTGTAGCACACGTTACCACTGACTGCTGGCGTGTGTAGCACGCGCTACCACTGACTGCTGGCGTGTGTAGCACACGTTACCACTGACTGCTGGCGTGTGTAGCACGCGCTACCACTGACTGCTGGCGTGTGTAGCACACGTTACCACTGACTGCTGGCGTGTGTAGCACACGTTACCACTGACTGCTGGCGTGTGTAGCACACGTTACCACTGACTGCTGGCGTGTGTAGCACACGTTACCACTGACTGCTGGCGTGTGTAGCACACGCTACCACTGACTGCTGGCGTGTGTAGCACGCGCTACCACTGACTGCTGGCGTGTGTAGCACACGTTACCACTGACTGCTGGCGTGTGTAGCACATGCTACCACTGACTGCTGGCGTGTGTAGCACACGTTACCACTGACTGCTGGCGTGTGTAGCACACGTTACCACTGACTGCTGGCGTGTGTAGCACGCGCTACCACTGACTGCTGACGTGTGTAGCACACGTTACCACTGACTGCTGGCGTGTGTAGCACACGCTACCACTGACTGCTGGCGTGTAGAGCACACGCTACCACTGACTGCTGGCGTGTAGAGCACACGCTACCACTGACTGCTGGCGTGTAGAGCACACGCTACCACTGACTGCTGGCGTGTAGAGCACACGCTACCACTGACTGCTGGGGTCTGGTCAAATGCAAGTATGGTATATCATATACATATTAATATGTTCAGTATTATAATAATGCAGTACAAGAACAACGAAGGTAACAAGTTGGTAGTAACCATCCAGGAAAATACTAGCATCATGCTATATGAATGTCAAACACAAACCTTTAAAATGTGTACTAATATGGCATGATTGCCACAATTTTTGTCTCGTGTATAGTACTTGTAAGAAAACTTATAAATCCAACAACTTGTGTTTTCCTTCAGCATGCACTTCTCACTACTATTCTGTGTTTCGTAATGATTGTTTCTGCAACGTTTATATTCCAATTCGTGGAGCCTGGCCTGAGACCGGGTGGTGGGGGCTATGTTTTCAGAATCAACAGTAGATGTCACTGAGGACAGTTACTTGGAGCTCTAGCTACCTCTCGGTAATTTTTGTAGGTTCCCAACCATTTGCATCAGTCTGTTACGGAGTAGTGTAAAAATGTATTTATGTAAATGTCAGTTATATATATATATATAATGTCATTTTCCGTGTAGTATACTGAAAGTGGACGTGTATTATTCCCTTAAAGGGAATGCGTTTTATTCCTGTTAATCAGGCAGTGGCCAGGACAGGAGCAGATTAGAGATGTGAACATCAAAATGGTATACAATACTGACAGGTTGGTAGGTAAGACACAGGCAACAGTTAGGCAACTTTATTCCGAAACGTTTCGCCTACACAGTAGGCTTCTTCAGTCGAATACAGAAAGTAGGCAGGAGCAGTAGAGATGTGAAAACGATGTAATCAGTCCATCACCCTTGAAGTCGTAGAATTTGAGGTTGCCAGTCCCTCAGCCTGGAGAAGTTCAGTTCCAAAGTCAGGAACTATCTGAAGATCAAGCGACAGTGCGGAGACTTAATACTGTCGGAAGGAGAGGTGCAGAGTAGTAGTAGTGAGAACTGAACTTCTCCAGGCTGAGGGACTGACAACCTCAAATTCTACGACTTCAAGGGTGATGGACTGATTTCATCGTCTTCACATCTCTGCTGTTCCTGCCTACTTTCTGTATTCGACTGAAGAAGCCTACTGTGTAGGCGAAACGTTTCGGAATAAAGTTGTCTAACTGTTGCCTATGTGTCTTACCTACCAGATGAGAGGTGTGTTTAGTTCAGTAAGAGTCGGGTGGTGACGGGAATGAACTCATCATGTTTGGTTGGTAGTTTGAGTAGGTAATTTTGGTTAGTTTTTTAGTGTATACTATAGGTGTTTGTTTAAGTGCTCTCATGTTTATTTGTAAGGCCCTAGTATGCAGAGGCCTGTGTATGCGAGAGTACTGTATGGTGATTTGCCTGCTGGTAATTAGTCTACCAGACAGAAGTGAAGACGGTGGTGTGTATGTCATGGTGCCTCCCTGATGATTTATTTTGTTTAACTCATTAGTAGCAGTGTGTTAGTGAGTTAATGTGAACTAGAGTGTAGTTTGTTTGTAGTAGATTGTAAGTTGTATATAAGTTACTATTATTAATATAGATATATTTTTGTGTAGGTGAGTTTTTGTCCTTCCTTCCTAATAATAATTAATATTGTGTAATATATGAGTACATGCTGGCCCAAGGTTTGCTGTGTATTTTATTATAATTTTATAACCCCTAGACAGCAGTGTGAGCAGCCTTTAGCAGCCACGACCATTTTATTTAACTTACGACATCAAAGTCATAACACAGTCTTTGATATTCGTTTCGGCGACAGATTTGTTAGTAGATATTAACCTTACTTTTTGGTTCTATACAGGTGTGACTGACATTGCATGCTGCTTATAAATCAACCGTGTCAGGTACAGGTAGGTTCGCCAGGACATCCTGGCCCGTGTCTTCTCCATGTGGTGACCCGACCTTGTCAAAAACCAAGCCAATTTTTGATTCCGAAACCATCACCGAGAAACACTGAGGTACATGTATGTGACGTTTACTACGTAACCTTAACTATCAAAGTTAGCTTTCTGCTCAGTGTAGTGGCAAAACCTCTCCGCTCTTAAAAGAAGTAACGAAACATAAAGGTTTCATAAGAACAGATAAACCCCTAATCAGAGATACGGTATATTAATCTGAAGCACGTACTGAAGTGTCAAATTTATGCCAGAGGCACGATTACAACATAACAAAGATGGAACCCTGCACCAGGCCTACTGACCCATGCGAAGCAGGTCTAACTTACCGTCCGGCTTAGCCCAATGACCCACTTAGGTCACTTCCACTTGAGGAAGGAGCACGGCATCAGACCTAGTAGCACAATGTCATGTCCAACTCACACCCACCCACACCCACTCATGTATTTATCTAATCTATTTTTAAAACTACACATTTTAGCCTCTATAACTGTACTCGGGACTTGGTTCCACTCATCCACAACTCTATTACCAAACCAGTGCTTTCTTATATCCTTCTTGAATCTGAATTTTCCCAACTTGAAACCATTGCTGCGAGTCCTGTCTTGGCTGGAAATTTTCAGCACGCTATTTACATCCCCTTTATTTATTCCTGTTTTCAATTTATACACCTCGATCATATCCCCCCTAATTCTACACCTTTCGAGGGAGTGCAGATTCAGGGCCCTCAGTCTATCCTCATAGGGAAGATTTCCGATACAAGGGATCATCTTTGTCATCCTCCTCTGTACGTTTTCCAGAGCATTTATATCCATTCTGCAATACGGTGACCAGAACTGTGCAGCATAATCTAAATGAGGCCTAACCAAGGATATAGAGTTGAAGAACAACCTGAGGATTTTTATTATTTATACTTCTAGATATGAAGCCAAGAATTCTGTTAGCTTTATTGCAAACACTAATGCACTGTTGTCTTGGTTTTAGATTACTGAAAACAAGAACTCCTAAATCCTTTTTGCAATCAGTATTATTAAGATCTACATTATTTAGTTTATATGTGGCATCGTTATTTTCCTGTCCAACATTTACAACTTTGCATTTGCCTATATTAAACTGCATCTGCCACTTCTCCAACCATTGCATCAGTCTAAATTATCCTGGAGTGCTCTAGTGTCCTCATTAGAATGAATTGGACGGCCTATTTTGGTGTCATCAGCAAATTTGCCTATGTCGCTATTTATTCCCTCATCTATGTCGTTTACGTAAATTGTAAACAACAACGGGCCTATCAATGACCCCTGCGGAACACTGCTTGTGACGTGCCCCCATTCTGATTTCTCCCCATTTATGCAAACTCTCTGCTGCCTATTTGTCAACCATGCCTTTACCCAGGAAAAAAATTCTCCTATTCCGTGTGCCTTAAGTTTCCTCAATAGACTCTGATGTGGAAGTCTATCGAAAACCTTACTGAAGTCCATATACACAATATCATATTTAATACCATGATCTACCTCCTCAAACACCTTAGTGAAAGTTAGTAAATTCGTAAGACATGAACGCCTCTTTGTAAAACCGTGTTGAGATTCATTAATCAGTTTATGCCTACCAAGATGGCTACGAATTGCTTCGGCAATTATTGATTCCATAAATTTTCCCACTATGGAGGTAAGGTTTATTGGTCTATAGTTCAAAGCTAAGGACGTCACCTGCCTTGTAAATAGGTATTACATTTACCATTTTCCACTTATCAGGCACTATGCCAGTTTATAGTGATATGTTGAAAAGATTAGCCAAAGGTATGCTAAGTTCCTCTTTACACTCCTTTAACACCCTTGCGAACAGTTCATCAGGGCCTGGGGATTTGTTAGGTTTTAGTTTCTCTGTCTGAGGACCATATCACTACTGCTATCGTGCATAGTTTATCGTCCTGTTCCACATAATCTATTATTTCTGGAATTTCGCTAGTAGTTTCCTGAGTAAAAACTGAGAGGAAGTAAGTATTGAAAATTTCACACATACCCTTATCACTGTCAGTGATCTGACCCAAGTTACTCGTAAGTGGGCCTATCTTGTCCCTAATCTTACTTCTGTATACCTGAAAGAACCCTTTTGGATTAGTCTTCAAATCCCTTGCGTCCTTAGCCTCATAATCCTTTTCTGCTTTTCTTATTCCTTTTTTTATTTCTCTCTCTAACTGAATATATTGATTTCCTAACTCCCCATCCCCTCTTTTGATATGCCTATATATGCCTCTCTTGACCAATGAGATGTTTTAATCTATTGTTCATCCATTTGGGATCATATTTTTTACATTTAATTTCCCAACTCATCAAAAGTTGTCTGGGCAGCTAAAACTATGCTCTGAAAAAAGTCATATTGGCAACCAGGACCACCTACCTGACCCACAGTCAGGTCATCCCAATTTAGCCCACCCAGGTAATTTCTCAGTCCCATGAAATTGGCCAAGCAAAAGTCTGGGACAGAGATTTGATTGCAGTTATCTGGGTAATTCCATGGTATATTGAGACTAAGTGATTTGTGATCAATTTCCCCAAGCTCATCGTTAATCTCAAGATTATTAATTAGTGATTCTTTATTGGCAAGAACCAAGTCGAGCAGATTGTTTCCTCTAGTTTGTTCTGTCACAAAGTTTTAAAAAGCAATCCCTTATCGTATAAAGAAAGTCACAAGACTTGAGATTTCCTGTCACGTTGTTCCAGCCAGTATGTGTAAAGTTAAAATCTCCCATTAGCACAACATTTTCATATCTAGATGCCTTATGAATTTCATCCCATAACCTACTGCACTCCCTATCAAGGTTTGAGGGCCTATAAATCACATCCGAAATTAATTTGTCATGACCCTCGAGAAACTGTAGCCAAACAGATTCTGTGTCCATGTTTCTAATGTTGTGCCTAAGACAATTTAAATAATTTCTGACATATATCGCCACTCCACCACCCTTCCTGTTTACCCTATCAGTGTGAAATAGTTTATAACCCTGTATTTTGCATACAGAAGGCATTTCTCTATCTTTCAGGTTGAACCAGGTCTCTGTTATATCAATAATATCTATATTACCTGCACTTACAAGTAATCTTAACTCATCTATCTTATTTCTTAGACTCCTACTATTTGTATAGTAAACTTTAAGGGAGCTAATCACTCGTTGCCCTCTACTATCTCTGTTTGTTGATCAATTGCTTTGCCTTTACTAGCAACTTTATTTTGAATATTGTCTTTTAAACATATCCCTGAGGTATCCCGGTAATATCTGCTGTTTTCAACCCTAATACCGCAACCTGATTGTTTCCCACAAACACCCATATCTCTATAATATATCAGTGTAAAGTCCTAGACAAGTTATCAATTACCTCCTTAATCGAATTGGCTAGTGCAGCCACTCCAGCCCCAGAGAGATGAACCCCATCCCTTGCATACATACATATTTGGCCCAGTTATCAATGAATGGGATTGCAAATACCTGGCAGTACCTGTCTAGCCAGCACTTTATACCAATTGCCCTAGACATCTATTCATTGCCCACTCTCTGTCTAGGCAAGATGCTACATATGATTGGGATCCCTCCCTTAGACCTGACTATTTCTTTGGCTGATCTGTACTTATCCAGCAGCTCCTGTCTCCTGCCCTTCCCAATGTCATTACCCCCAGCACTAAGACATATATTGGGCTTGTTCCCATTACCTGACGTAATATCCAACCTGCTGACTATGATGTCACCAACACCAGCTCCTAGGAGGCACACCCTCTCTGTCAACATTTGTAGTCCATGGCTACCTATGACCCATTTCCAGAGTTCTTTTATTCTCACAGCCAGGCCTGAGACGAGGCTACCCTGTTGATCAATTGGTTAACCAGATTGTGCTTGCTTCCTCCAGGTCCTCCAAGCCATCACACGTTGGCTGATCCGTCACTTGTAGCAGGAAGCTGTCCAGTTTCTTCTAAACTTCTATCTTCGTTCTGGCAATATTTCTGATGTCTGCATTTAATATTGTTGAGTTTTGGACCATATATGTTGATAGTGTTCTATAATTGTTTTTATGGTCCCCTTCTTTTAAACTTGGTTTCTTTGCCTGATTTCATATCTTTCACTCCAAGAAGTTGTTTAAGCGGTGTGTAGGTTAGGGACCGGGTCCTAATTTATCTTTCATGTATGCATTATCACGTATCTCTCTCTCCGATCCAAAGAGAAAAATCCAAGTGCTTTGAGGCGTTTCCAAGAATTTAGATGTTTTATTGATTCTGAGTGGACAGTAACCGACTTTTGTATATTTTCCAGCTGTGCTATCTCTTAACTTAAAACACTCTGTGAGAACACTACTGACTTGAAGCATTCCTTCATTGGCGCTTTTTTTTTTGTTTTGTTTTGTTTTGAAAATCTCATAATGCATTATCTCATAATTTAGTCATGTTTATCTGGGCTATGCCAGCAGCTATCAGAAATATTGTTGGAACAAAGGTACAAGTTTTCAAGTGGAAACAGAACGTTGCTGCAAGTGAATAAATCAGCCAGGTTGTGATGGTTATACAGGCCTGCGGGCTGCTAGCAGCTTAAGTCTGGTTAACCAGACAACGAACAGGGAAGCTTGGCTTCATACCTGGCTGTGAGAAAACAACCACCCTCGAAACCGGTCACAGGTCTGTCATAGAGCAAAGGCTTTTCGTCACGTTACTGTAGTCAACTCCGCCAGCCTCATGGCAGATGCAGTTCCTTTACCCCAAGATAGCAATCTATTCTCCACCCAAAGATACGTGACTCTTGATTCCATAAGACAGTATCCTTTTTCTATCCCTAGATAGTAAACTTTCCTCCACCCCAAGATAGCAACTTTGTAAATAATCCAAGTCGGACCGAAACGTCGTCGTAAGCCTCTCTCTCTCCTATGTACGGATTATTTGTGTATTATTTCAGTCACGGTATTGTGCCTTTTTGTTGTCTAGCAACTTTTCTACCGCAATATAGGAATCCTAATGTTATCCCTATTTGGTTATCATAGGTTAAATGTATATAATGTTCTTATGTGCCTATAACATATGTTTGCCCTCAAGACCGTAAAGTACTTAACCCCCTGCTCCACCCCAAGATGATAAGCTTTTCTCCACCCCAAGATATGTGACTCTTCTCCATAAGATAGCTCTTCCACGACCCAAAATAGGGAATTCATGTCTGCATAGTGAACTGCAGAGTTATAGCCATCAGTATCATAACTTTCTTCTGTACTTTCCTTCTTCCCTCCTTCCTTCCTTCCTTCATTTCCTCTGCTTCTTTTTCCTTCCTCATTACCATTTCTTCACTTTATCATATATGTCCTTGCCTAGTTCCTTTATCATTATCTTACATTTACCTCCTTTCTTCATCTGATACTCCCTCATATTTTCGTCACCATCTCCCACACCCTCCTCTCTCTCCACCTGATTCTCCCTCCTCCTTCCTTCACCATCTTCTGATACTCCTTTTTTCTTCATCCACTTGTTTTTTCCTCCACATTTCCTTGCCCACCATCACCAGTACCACCACAACTACTGTCCCGCACTACCACCACAACTACTGTCCCACACTACCACCACAGTTACTGTCCCACACTGCCACCACAACTACTGTCCCACACTACCACAACAACTACTGTCCCGCACTACCACCACAACTACTGTTTCGCACTACCACCACAACTGCTGTCCCGCACTACCACCACAACTACTGTCCCGCACTACCATCACAACTACTGTCCTGCACTACCACCACAACTACTGTCCCGCACTACCACCACAACTACTGTCCCGCACTACCACCGCAGTTACTGTCCCGGATTGCGATAAAGATTTAGGAGTTCTGGTTAGCAGTAATCTGAAACCAAGACAAAAGTGCATACATGTTCGCAATCAAGGTAACAGAATCCTTGGCTTCATATCAAGAAGCATAAATAACAGGAGTCCTCAGGTTGTTCTTCAACTCTATATATCCTTGGTTAGACCTCATTTAGATTATGCTGCACAGTTTTGGTCACCGTATTACAGAATGGATATAAATGCTCTGGAAAACATACAAAGGAGGATGACAAAGTTGATCCCATGTATCAGAAATCTTCCCTATGAGGATAGACTGAGGTCCCTGAATCTGCACTCTCTAGAAAGGCGTAGAATTAGGGGGGATATGATTGAGGTGTATAAATGGAAGACAGGAATAAATAAAGGGGATGTAAATAACGTGCTGAAAATATCTAGCCTAGACAGGACTCGTAGCAATGGTTTTAAGTTGGAAAAAATCAGATTCAGGAAGGATATAGGAAAGCACTGGTTTGGTAATAGAGTTGTGGATGAGTGGAACAAACTCCCAAGTACAGTTATTGAGGCTAAAACGTTGTGTAGCTTTAAAATAGGTTAGATAAATACATGAGTGGGTGTGAGTGGGTGAGTTGAACCTGATTAGCTTGTGCTACTAGGTCAGTTGTCGTGTTCCTTCCTTAAGTGAATGTGACCTGCCCTGACTAGGTTGGGACATTGGCTTAAGCTGGTAGGAGACTTGGACCTGCCTCGCATGGGCCAGTAGGCCAGCTGTAGTATTCCTTCTTTCTTATGTTCTCATGTTCGTATGTCCCGCACTACCACCACAGTTACTGTCCCACACCACCACTACCACCACAACTACTGTCCCACACCACCGGTACCACCACAACTACTGTCCCGCACCACCACTACCACCACCTTTCTCCTCGACCACCATCACCGTCTTCAGCACCACCAGCCTCTTCACGAACACCACCAACACAACCATTACGACCATCACCACCTTTGTCTCCATCTTCCTCCACCACCGTCTTTGTGAGGTAGGTCAATTGTGCTTGTGAGGTCAAAAGGTTGACCTAACCAACCAGTGTAAATTGTCACACCCCTTGCCTTGGCAGGGAAGTGTGATACTATTGAAGACTCCTGGCGCCGATCTCAGGTCTTTTGTTCTTGACGGCGACAGTAAGGAGTGGTTAGAGACTTGCAAAATCTACCTTTGGTGTGAAAACACGTGGTGTGACCCATGGAGGGTGAACCCCCAAAACGTGGGGTTAAGGGGGGATGCAGGCAGGACTATATAAACTCTAGGAAACAGCTAGAAAGGACGCCGGGTCGCCATCTGGAGAAGACCCGGGCCGGAAGTACCGGCAAATCTCTAATGAATGAATGCTAGAGAGGAGATTCTGTGTGCAGAGCTCTGGGCAAGAGATTCGGGAAGAGCTGCTGCCTGTGTGCAGAGCTCTGGGAGAGGGATGCTGAAGAGTCCCTGGAGGAGACTGTTGGAGACGATGGTCAGAGTACTGGCTTGGAGCAGTGCTTGTACTGTGTAGGTCTTGAGATCTGTGGCTAGAGTAGAGTTCCTGAGGTGAACTGACCTACTGCACGTATATTGTAAGTTATATTCAGTTTTGTCAGTTAATTGTAACCCTAGTTTCACTGCTTATGTACAATCCCCATTTATCTAAACCCAATAGTGTTCTCCTGTTCCCAAAATATATTATTATACAAGGATTTAATAATAAACTGTGTTTGAGTAGAATAGTAATATTCATTGTCCCCATTATTTATTATTTATTATTTTATTTGTATGATAGTGAGCAGTGTGGTGATAGTAGTGTGGTGGTAGTGAGAGGTGGTGGGTGACCTGGTGGCTAAATCTTTCGCTTCAAACGGCGAGTATCTTAGTTCGAGTCCCAGCGAGGCTAGAAACATTGGGCGTGTTTCTTTACCCTGGTTGTCTATGTTCTCCATCAGTAAAATGGGTACCTGAGTGTTAGTGGACTGGTGTGGGTCACATCCTGGGACAAAACTGACCTAATTTGCGGTAAATGCTCAGCATAACAAGGTGCTTTCTATATAGTAGTATGTCATTGATGTCAGCTAGGCCTGTATACCTTGTACATGTACTTGTAAATAAAGATATTATTATTATTATTATTATTATTATTATTATTATTATTATTATTATTATTATTATTATTATTATTATTATTGTCTACCACTCTTGTCACTGACCTGTCACATTACCCACCTACCTCCCTCCCTCTCACTTCTGCCTCTACTTCCTTATCATCTTATCCCCATTATTATTACCTAGTTCATTACCTCCCTATATGACATCTTCGCCTTCCTCCTCCACCACCATCTTTACCTTCCTCCACCACCACCATATTTACCTTCCTCCTCCACCACCATATTTACCTTCCTCCTCCACCACCATCTTTACCTTCCTCCACCACCACCATATTTACCTTCCTCCTCCACCACCATCTTTACCTTCCTCCACCACCACCATATTTACCTTCCTCCACCACCACCATATTTACCTTCCTCCACCACCACCATATTTACCTTCCTCCACCACCACCATATTTACCTTCCTCCACCACCACCATATTTACCTTCCTCCTCCACCACCATCTTTACCTTCCTCCACCACCACCATATTTACCTTCCTCCACCACCACCATATTTACCTTCCTCCTCCACCACCATATTTACCTTCCTCCTCCACCACCATCTTTACCTTCCTCCACC
Organism: Cherax quadricarinatus; assembly: GCF_038502225.1. Lineage (NCBI taxonomy): Eukaryota > Metazoa > Arthropoda > Malacostraca > Decapoda > Parastacidae > Cherax > Cherax quadricarinatus. The sequence continues at coordinate 9,706,805 of NC_091295.1, forward strand.
ACCACCATATTTACCTTCCTCCTCCACCACCATCTTTACCTTCCTCCACCACCACCATATTTACCTTCCTCCACCACCACCATATTTACCTTCCTCCACCACCACCATATTTACCTTCCTGTTAGGTAAGACACATATGCAACAGTTAGGCAACTTTATTCCGAAACGTTTCGCCTACACAGTAGGCTTCTTCAGTCGAATACAGAAAGTAGGCAGGAACAGCAGAGATGTGAAGACGATGAAATCAGTCCATCACCACTGTCGCTTGATCTTCAGATAGTTCCTGACTATGGAACTGAACTTCTCCAGGCCGAGGGACTGACAACCTCAAATTCTACGACTTTAAGGGTGATGGACTGATTACATCGTCTTCACATCTCTACTGTTCCTGCCTACTTTCTGTATTCGACTGAAGAAGCCTACTGTGTAGGCGAAACGTTTCGGAATAAAGTTGTCTAACTGTTGCCTATGTGTCTTACCTACCAACCTGTCAGTATTGTATACCATTTTGATGTTCATATTTACCTTCCTCCTCCACCACCATATTTACCTTCCTCCTCCACCACCATATTTACCTTCCTCCTCCACCACCATATTTACCTTCCTCCTCCACCACCATATTTACCTTCCTCCTCCACCACCATCTTTACCTTCCTCCACCACCACCATATTTACCTTCCTCCACCACCACCATATTTACCTTCCTCCACCACCACCATATTTACCTTCCTCCTCCACCACCATCTTTACCTTCCTCCACCACCACCATCTTTACCTTCCTCCACCACCACCATCTTTACCTTCCTCCACCACCACCATCTTTACCTTCCTCCACCACCACCATATTTACCTTCCTCCACCACCACCATATTTACCTTCCTCCACCACCACCATATTTATCTTCCTCCTCCACCACCATATTTACCTTCCTCCTCCACCACCATCTTTACCTTCCTCCACCACCACCATATTTACCTTCCTCCACCACCACCATATTTACCTTCCTCCACCACCACCATCTTCACCTTCCTCCACCTTCACCTTCATTCTCCACCACCGCCTTCACATTCCTTCTCCACCACCACCTTCACTTTCCTTCACCACCGCCTTCACCTTCCTTCTCCACCACCGCCTTCACCTTCCTTCACCACCGCCTTCACCTTCCTTCTCCACCACCGCCTTCACCTTCCTTCTCCACCACCGCCTTCACCTTCCTTCTCCACCACCGCCTTCACCTTCCTTCCTTCCTTCCTTCCTTCCTCCACCACCTACGTCCACCACTACCCCCTCCACCACTACCCCCCTTCAGCACTGCTACCTTCACCACCATTACCTTCACCAGTACTACCTTCACCACTGCTACCTTCACCACTGCTACCTTCATCACTGCTACCTTCACCACTGCTACCTTCACCACTGCTACCTTCACCACCATTACCTTCACCACCATTACCTTCACCACCATTACCTTCACCACCATTACCTTCACCACTGCTACCTTCACCACCATTACCTTCACCGCCATTGCATTCACCACTGCTACCTTCACCACCATTACTTTCACCACTACTACCTTCACCACTGCTACTTTCACCACCATTACCTTCACCAGTACTACCTTCACCACTGCTACCTTCACCACCATTACCTTCACCACCATTGCCTTCGCCACTATGATCTTCACCACTACTACCTTCACCACCATTACCTTCACCAGTATTGCCTTCACCACTGCTACCTTCACCACCATTACCTTCACCACCATTGCCTTCACCACTGCTACCTTCACCACCATTACCTTCACCAGTACTACCTTCACCAGTACTACCTTCATCACTGCTACCTTCACCACTACTACCTTCACCACCATTACTTTCACCACTACTACCTTCACCACCATTACTTTCACCACTACTACCTTCACCACTGCTACCTTCCCCACTACTACCTTCACCACTGCTACCTTCACCACTGCTACCTTCACCACCATTACCTTCACCACTGCTACCTTCACCACCATTACCTTCACCACTGCTACCTTCACCACCATTACCTTCACCACCATTACCTTCACCACCATTACCTTCACCACTACTACCTTCACCACTACTACCTTCACCACCATTACCTTCACCACCATTACCTTCACCACCATTACCTTCACCACTGCTACCTTCACCACCATTACCTTCACCACCATTACCTTCACCACTGCTACCTTCCCCACTACTACCTTCACCACTGCTACCTTCACCACTGCTACCTTCACCACCATTACCTTCACCACTGCTACCTTCACCACTGCTACCTTCACCACCATTACCTTCACCACCATTACCTTCACCACCATTACCTTCACCACTACTACCTTCACCACTACTACCTTCACCACCATTACCTTCACCACTACTACCTTCACCACTACTACCTTCACCACTACTACCTTCACCACCATTACCTTCACCACCATTACCTTCACCACCAATACCTTAACCACTACTACCTACACCACCACGACCTTCACCACCATTACCTTCACCACCATTACCTTCACCACTACTACCTTCACCACTACTACCTTCACCACCATTACCTTCACCACCATTACCTTCACCACTACTACCTTCACCACTACTACCTTCACCACCATTACCTTCACCACCATTACCTTCACCACTACTACCTTCACCACTACTACCTTCACCACAATTACCTTCACCACCATTACCTTCACCACCATTACCTTTACCACTACTACCTTCACCACTGCTACCTTCACCACTACATCCTTCACCACTACTACCTTCACCACCATTACCTTCACCAATACTACCTTCACCACTACTACCTTCACCACTACTACCTTCACCACTACTACCTTCACCACCATTACCTTCACCACTACTACCTTCACCACCATTACCTTCACCACCATTACCTTCACCACCATTACCTTCACCACTACTACCTTCACCACTACTACCTTCACCACCATTACCTTCACCACTACTACCTTCACCACTACTACCTTCACCACTACTACCTTCACCACTACTACCTTCACCACTACTACCTTCACCATTACTACCTTCACCACTACTACCTTCACCACCATTATCTTCACCACTGCTACCTTCACCACCATTATCTTCACCACTGCTACCTTCACCACCATTATCTTCACTACTACTACCTTCACCACCACTACCACCTCCACCACTACTACCTTCACCACCACTACCATTCCCAATCGTTCCTTCCTCCACCACTACTACCTTCACCACCATTACCTTCACCACCATTACCTTCACCACTACTACCTTCACCACTACTACCTTCACCACCATTACCTTCACCACTACTACCTTCACCACTACTACCTTCACCACTACTACCTTCACCATTACTACCTTCACCACTACTACCTTCACCACCATTATCTTCACCACTGCTACCTTCACCACCATTATCTTCACCACTGCTACCTTCACCACCATTATCTTCACTACTACTACCTTCACCACCACTACCACCTCCACCACTACTACCTTCACCACCACTACCATTCCCAATCGTTCCTTCCTCCACCACTACTACCTTCACCACCATTACCATTCCCAAATCGTTCCTTCCTCCACCACTACTACCTTCACCACCACTACCATTCCCAATCGTTCCTTCCTCCACCACTACTACCTTCACCACCACTACCATTCTCACCCTTTCCTTCCTCCACCACTACTACCTTCACCACCACTACCATTCCCAATCATTCCTTCCTCCACCACTACTACCTTCACCACCACTACCATTCCCACCCGTCCCTTCCTCCACCACTGCCTCATCTTTTGTTTGTTTATAATTATTGTGGGTTGAGCGGGAGGTTTATTGTGTGTCGTCAGGTCATCTTGTGCCTCAGTGCTAAAAAGAGGTTTACAGGGGTCATCAAGATTGTTTATCGCACCCGGGATCTTGTTATATGTTAATATATCTTAGAGATGAATTTTCTCATCGATATAGTGTTACCTTATAACATATAGTGTATGTACATTATCTGGTTCATGCAAAATGGTAGTAATAGACTGCCCAAGATACTTTGTTGCCATTTGTAAGATTATTATTATTATAATCAAGGGGGAAGCGCTAAACCCGGAGGATTATACAGCGCCTGGGGGGGGGGGATGTGGAAGGCATTCAGGCTTAATTCGGGGAACTGGAGCACAGATCCAATTCCCTAAATCAAGAGCCCCTCACCAACATCAAGGAACCTTCCTTGAGGGGCCATTTGTAAGAGATTGCTAGATAGCAACTACCCAGGGAAGTACTACGTTGCCATTGTACTCGTCTATATGTGGTTGCAGCGGTCGTGTCATACTTCGTGTGTGTGAGCGAGTGTATGTGGATGGGTGTGTGTGGGGGGGAGTGCGTGTGTGTGTGTGTGTGTGTGTGTGTGTGTGTGTGTGTGTGTGTGTATGTATGGTTGTGGATGAGAGAGAGAGAGGTCAATATATGCATGAGAGGGAAAGTGCCAGAAGATTGGCAGAAAACGTTCGTGGTGCCTTTGTATAAGAGAAAAGAGGACTGGAGAGAGAGAATGTAAAAATTATAGGGAAATATGCCTGCTGAGCGTACCAGATAGGTGTAGATGTATTATTGAAAGGGTTAATGGGAAGACAGAAAGTATAATTGCAGTGAACCAGGGAGGACTTAAGAATGGTAGGGGATGTGTAGACCAGGTATTTACAATGAAGCATACAAATGAGCAGTGCTTAGATAAAAGTAAGGAGCTGTTTGTTGCATTTATGGATTTAGAAAAGGCGTTTGATATGGTGGATAGGGGAGCCATGTGACAGATGTTGCAAATGTATGAACTAGGTGATAGGTTACTAAAAGCTGTAAAGAGTTTTTATGAAGAGAGAGGCGGTATATAGGAGGGATGGGGACTATTTTTCAGTGAAAGTAGGACTTACAGGGGTATGTGATGTCTCTAACATATTTATTGATGGTTTGTAAAAATTCTTGGAGGGAATTCTGAAGGCAAAATACAAAAGTTGGTGTAAGGTTTTGGAAAGGCATTTAAAAGACGGAAATTAGAAGTTAACGTAGAAAAGGGCAGGATGATGAGGGTAATAAACTGGGTGGTGGAGGGAATATTAGATTATAGGGAGGGAATATGGAGTAAGTGGATCACTTTAGATAATTGGGAGTAGACATGAGGACAGATGGGTCTATGAAAGATGAGGTGAACCATAGAATAGATGAGAGGGGGGGGGGCGTGGGAGAAAGTGGGTGGTGGGTTGAAGCACTGTGGAAAGAAACGTTCATCTATGGAGTTAAAAAAAAAGTTATGTACATACATATACTAGGTATTTATATGGAGATGAGGCATGGGTTTTGAATACTGCAGCGGAAAGGAGGCTGAAGGCAGCGAAGATGTCAGTTTGAGAGCACTGTGTGGTGTGAATTTCATGTAGAGAATTCCAAGCTTGGACATTAAAATGCTAAGTGAGGTGATCAAGGTTGACGAAGAGGGTGTATAAATTTGGGGTGGAAGATAGGAAGGGTCCTCCCAGGAATTGTTAGAGTTTGAGTTTTTGGGGCTTGATCATCCAGCAGGCTTGTGTGTGTGTTAGTGAATGAAGACAAGTAGTTTTTTAATGGACGTTAACCTGACTTGAGTTCGGCTAACCTGGGTGGGGATGTTGCCGCTGAAGGAGTAATCTGGTTGTGATATCAGCACATTTTTTAAATGACTACGATTGGATGAATGTTGGTGAATATGATTTTTTCCTTTGCATCACTGCCTTAGCGGGAGACACCCAGGGGGAGGGAAATCTTCAATTAGACCACACACAAACACACACACACACACACACACACACACACACACACACACACATATATATATATATATATATATATCACACTGGCCGATTCCCACCAAGGCAGGGTGGCCCGAAAAAGAAAGACTTTCACAATCATTCACTCCATCACTGTCTTGCCAGAAGAGTGCTTTACACTACAGTTTTTAAACTGCAACATTAACACCCCTCCTTCAGAGTGCAGGCACTGCACTTCCCATCTCCAGGACTCAAGTCCGGCCTGCCGGTTTCCCTGAACCCCTTCATAAATGTTACTTTGCTCACACTCCAACAGCACGTCAAGTATTAAAAACCATTTGTCTCCATTCACTCCTATCAAACACGCTCACGCATGCCTGCTGGAAGTCCAAGCTCCTCGCACACAAAACCTCCTTTACCCCCTCCCTCCAGCCTTTCCTAGGCCGACCCCTACCCCACCTTCCTTCCACTACAGACTGATACACTCTTGAAGTCACTCTGTTTCGCTCCATTCTCTCTACATGTCCGAACCACCTCAACAACCCTTCCTCAGCCCTCTGGACAACAGTTTTGGTAATCCCGCACCTCCTCCTAACTTCCAAACTACGAATTCTCTGCATTATATTCACACCACACATTGCCCTCAGACATGACATCTCCACTGCCTCCTGCATTCTCCTTGCTGCAACATTCATCACCCATGCTTCACACCCATATAAGAGCGTTGGTAAAACTATATTCTCATACATTTCCCTCTTTGCCTCCAAGGACAAAGTTCTTTGTCTCCACAGACTCCTAAGTGCACCACTCACCCTTTTCCCCTCATCAATTCTATGATTCACCTCATCTTTCATAGACCCATCCGCTGACAAGTCCACTCCCAAATATCTGAATACATTCACCTCCTCCATACTCTTGTAATAGTGGCTCTGCTGTTTGTTATCCGTGGGGGAGAAATGGGATTGAATAGAACGGCGATATTACAACCCAGGAGTTCCAAAGGCCTGTTATCCTGGGTGTAAAGGGAGCAAAATAAACACAGCAGAAATACTTTTGACTTGTATTATCCTTCACCAATTTAGAACAGAAGTATGTACACTATATACACTATGTACAACAATAGGTAAGCAAGGCAGAATAGAAGCCACTAGAGAGCAGACCGTGCTTCAACCAGCTCTTGAATGGGAATGACAAGGGCAGACAGGGAGTGGTGCCCACAACACCTCTGTGATTGCCAAAACCATTTTTGTGAGTTCATTACCTCTGTAACTTGCTCAGCTATCAAAACTTTGGAGTCCAGTCCCTGGGTACTCTGTAATCTTTTGTTGGGTATGGGGTGCACATATTAAACTAACTAAACTCATTGACTGGGTCCCCATCATCAACCCTTAGTACCTGGTTTGGTTGGGGGAGATTGCCTTTCAATGAGGGTGTGTACATGCGCCGAATAAAGGTTACGTACTCTTTGCATGTCACAGGCGATAAAGGTTGTGTGTAGGCAGGGAGCGGGAGATGAAAAAAAGTGATTGAGTGGCCAGACCATTTTGGGTTTGTTTAAAAAAAAGATTGTCACATAGCGACAAATTTTGCAGTGCTTTTGTTTGATATTCAAAAAGTATATTAACTGTTCTCTTTTCTATTATTAGTGTTGCCAAGGCATCAACTTGTCAAGTTCCAGGAGAACCCGATCAGCTGGTCTGTGCTTCGTACTTTGGATTGCGTGTGACCAGTAATAACAGCTTGGCTGATCGGGCCTTGATCCACCGGAAGGTCTGGTCAAGGACAGTGCCGCAGGGACGTTGAATCTTTGACCAACTTTCCAGGTAGACTCCAGGTAGCTATGTTAGTAGAAATACTTATCAGTTGGACTTTTAAGCCTCTGTCAGTAATTCGTTCATGTGTCTGCCATCAGAAACAAGCATGTTGCGTGTGATGGCAGTCAGAAATGTTTAAACTGTAGCTTTTGCATCCCTGAGACCAGTAATTATGGCCGTTGGTGCTGGCCGCATGCAGTTCAAAGTAGGTACCACGACCAGGGTGATCAGGAACTGACTTGAGGAATTTATCACGTTCCGTCTTGAAGGCACCTGAAGGTGTGTTTGTAAATCCCCTTATACGAAGGATGGGTGTTGAAGAAAAAAGTTTTGGTCCCTGTACACTTAACGAGTTATTTTTTTATATAATCATTGCATCCATGTTTTTCATTATAGGTATTTTGCATCCCTTTCCGAGCCTTTTGTTTTCGTAAGGGGTGATTTCGGTGTGTAGATTTGGGACTAATTCCTCCAGAGTATTTCAGGTGTAAATTATAATGCATCTTTCTGGCCAACGTTCCAAGGAGTACAGTTCGAGAACTTGGGTGTTCACAGTGATAAAGGTGTGTGACAATATTTATGCATGCAGTGAAGGTTCTTCGTACATTCTCCAAATCTATTATATCTCTTGCCTTAAATGGGCCGTTGGTGTACAGCAACATTCCAGTCCTGAGAGAACAAGCGACTTTAAGAATATCGACGGTGGCTCTTGGTTTGAAAAGTCAAATTATGTAGCTTATTATTATCCTTGTTGCTGTGATAACATTGTTTTGATCATTGAATATAAGACCTGGTAACATTAACACTTCAGAGTCCTTCATATTAATCTTCCGCTTTATTGAGTTGTTTGGGTTGTATTTGTAAGAAAGTTAAAATCCATCAGTTCAATTCATCAGTTATTCCTTGAAATCTCTTGAAATCTCCGTTTACATTATGTTTGTCTTCTAGTTCATCGAAGACCGTGTCATCATGATCCATCAATTGCGAGAGGCAAAAGCGACCTTCTCTTTTGTTGTGGGTTGTGCAATTGCTTTGAATCCATGTGTTTAGCACTCTCGCTAAACTCAGATTTTGATTGTGCGACGTCATTGCTAAGTCTATAGTTTATGATTGATTTTTAATGGCTAGGATGACTCCTGTGACCGCACTTTGTATTTTATTTTTTTATTTTTATTTTTTGTTGGATGTGGAGGTTTCACTAGTGAGTGAAATGTGCAGAGTTCATGGGCGTACTGTCGGTGTTTTCAGAGTCGAGTGAGGCCAGGGTTATATTTATATCGGAAATTTTGAAGATGTTAGCAGAGTTTTGGGTCTCGAAAAAATCATGTGGAGTACCAGTCTTGAGTCTAACAACTAGCTGAAGGGTCGTATTGTGACGTGAGTATTTCGCTCATTTTTTGTTGTTGTCACGAGTAAGTCCTATCTTCTTTAAGAGACGGTTTGATACTGGATGTGATTTTTGTCCTGGATTTTGTAAATTATAAGCCCAGTTATTAAGTCTAACATTTCTGCGTAAGACTGGATTACGATGACACTTTTTCCCGTTCTCCCACTATTAAAGTTGAGAGAGCCATCAGCAGGGTTAGTCTGTGTCTTCAAGGTGTGCTCAAGAGCACAGCATGTGGCTAATGCTAGATTAATTTATGTGAAAGTTATGTCTCGTGTTATCATTGGTCGATTTGGCAGGAGGCGGTGAAATCTGTTGACTCCTAGCTTGTTAAGGTCGCTGTAATGCAAACATTTTTGTGTGTGTACGTGACTGTTCTTGATTTCATTATGACTCGCGCATTGCATTACGTGTGTGTTCTAGCAACTCTGTCTTCACGAGGGATCTTGATAAGTTCTTAAAGTTAGCACCTGATCATCCGGGTTATGGTGCCTACTTTGGGCTGAATGTTGCTAGTACTAACAAACAGATTGAAGATTAATCAGTTCGTCAACTAGGAGGACTGGTCTGAGACCTTCGAAATCACCAGGTAGCTAGCTATCATTATTTTGATGAAACAGAAGCTTTAATCCTCTCTTAAGAGTCATTGCTCGTATTCTATTAGTAACGCCACATTATACTTAATTATTTTCTTCATTAAGTATTTTAATGATTACGGCACAGCCAAGTGCATATCTTAAGAGTTTAATATATTTTGAAGTGTATTATTACCTTGACTGTTATACGTGAGTGAGGGTGATGCACACCAATATTTTAATGACTTGAAATAATCCGTATACGTCATATTAACAATTCACCACTAAAATACAGTTTTGAAAAGAAACCTTAAATGATGGGCCATTATCAAGTGTGAACGTCCTGAAGACGATTCCAGGGTATCACCGTCCCCCACAGCCCGGTCTCGAGTCAGGTCTTCCAGTTGATGGCCTGCTCAACCTCTGCAAATCGTGAGGTAATAGTAAATTGTCTTAAAACACTGCTGTGGTCGTTGTGAACTGGGCACCCTAATTTGGTTTATACCCTGTATAATATATATGAGTCACCGTTCACACTCTTGGTTCCACAAATTTTCCTGCCAAACGGCAACACCTACGAATATAGTTGTTTTTTTCTTGTGCAGGGGCCTGTTTATTAACGATATAAACCGAGACCAAAATTAAATTTTATGTAGGACATGTTACGTAAACCTTAATCATCCTAAATTTACGCATAATTACCTGTCAGTAACAAATTACATTAAACTGAAGAGTTGTGTTTTGCAACAGTGTTTAAACCTTCGTCTCTGATACCATTGAAAACTTGGCGTTGTTATATATGGTCCAGGTCCCTGGTGTTCTCCTCACTCCCAGCTGTGAGCTCTTGGTTGTGACGCCTGGCCTCACTCCCAGCTGTACGCTGCTGGTTGTGACGCCTGGCCTCACTCCCAGCTGTACGCTGCTGGTTGTGACGCCTGGCCTCACTCCCAGCTGTACGCTGCTGGTTGTGACGCCTGGCCTCACTCCCAGCTGTGAGCTGCTGGTTGTGACGCCTGGCCTCACTCCCAGCTGTGAGCTGCTGGTTGTGACGCCTGGCCTCACTCCCAGCTGTGAGCTCTTGGTTGTGACGCCTGGCCTCACTCCCAGCTGTGAGCTGCTGGTTGTGACGCCTGGCCTCACTCCCAGCTGTGAGCTGCTGGTTGTGACGCCTGGCCTCACTCCCAGCTGTGAGCTGCTGGTTGTGACGCCTGGCCTCACTCCCAGCTGTGAGCTGCTGGTTGTGACGCCTGGCCTCACTCCCAGCTGTGAGCTGCTGGTTGTGACGCCTGGCCTCACTCCCAGCTGTGAGCTGCTGGTTGTGACGCCTGGCCTCACTCCCAGCTGTGAGCTGCTGGTTGTGACGCCTGGCCTCACTCCCAGCTGTGAGCTCTTGGTTGTGACGCCTGGCCTCACTCCCAGCTGTGAGCTGCTGGTTGTGACGCCTGGCCTCACTCCCAGCTGTGAGCTGCTGGTTGTGACGCCTGGCCTCACTCCCAGCTGTGAGCTGCTGGTTGTGACGCCTGGCCTCACTCCCAGCTGTGAGCTGCTGGTTGTGACGCCTGGCCTCACTCCCAGCTGTGAGCTGCTGGTTGTGACGCCTGGCCTCACTCCCAGCTGTGAGCTGCTGGTTGTGACGCCTGGCCTCACTCCCAGCTGTGAGCTGCTGGTTGTGACGCCTGGCCTCACTCCCAGCTGTGAGCTGCTGGTTGTGACGCCTGGCCTCACTCCCAGCTGTGAGCTGCTGGTTGTGACGCCTGGCCTCACTCCCAGCTGTGAGCTCTTGGTTGTGACGCCTGGCCTCACTCCCAGCTGTGAGCTGCTGGTTGTGACGCCTGGCCTCACTCCCAGCTGTGCGCTGCTGGTTGTGACGCCTGGCCTCACTCCCAGCTGTGAGCTGCTGGTTGTGACGCCTGGCCTCACTCCCAGCTGTGAGCTGCTGGTTGTGACGCCTGGCCTCACTCCCAGCTGTGAGCTGCTGGTTGTGACGCCTGGCCTCACTCCCAGCTGTGAGCTGCTGGTTGTGACGCCTGGCCTCACTCCCAGCTGTGAGCTCTTGGTTGTGACGCCTGGCCTCACTCCCAGCTGTGAGCTGCTGGTTGTGACGCCTGGCCTCACTCCCAGCTGTGAGCTGCAGGTTGTGACGCCTGGCCTCACTCCCAGCTGTGAGCTCCTGGGGGTGAGGCCGGGCCTCACTCCCAGCTGTGAGCTGCTGGTTGTGACGCCTGGCCTCACTCCCAGCTGTGAGCTGCTGGTTGTGACGCCTGGCCTCACTCCCAGCTGTGAGCTGCTGGTTGTGACGCCTGGCCTCACTCCCAGCTGTGAGCTGCTGGTTGTGACGCCTGGCCTCACTCCCAGCTGTGAGCTGCTGGTTGTGACGCCTGGCCTCACTCCCAGCTGTGAGCTGCTGGTTGTGACGCCTGGCCTCACTCCCAGCTGTGAGCTGCTGGTTGTGACGCCTGGCCTCACTCCCAGCTGTGAGCTGCTGGTTGTGACGCCTGGCCTCACTCCCAGCTGTGAGCTCTTGGTTGTGACGCCTGGCCTCACTCCCAGCTGTGAGCTGCTGGTTGTGACGCCTGGCCTCACTCCCAGCTGTGAGCTCTTGGTTGTGACGCCTGGCCTCACTCCCAGCTGTGAGCTGCTGGTTGTGACGCCTGGCCTCACTCCCAGCTGTACGCTGCTGGTTGTGACGCCTGGCCTCACTCCCAGCTGTGAGCTGCTGGTTGTGACGCCTGGCCTCACTCCCAGCTGTGAGCTGCTGGTTGTGACGCCTGGCCTCACTCCCAGCTGTGAGCTGCTGGTTGTGACGCCTGGCCTCACTCCCAGCTGTGAGCTGCTGGTTGTGACGCTTGGCCTCACTCCCAGCTGTGAGCTGCTGGTTGTGACGCCTGGCCTCACTCCCAGCTGTGAGCTGCTGGTTGTGACGCCTGGCCTCACTCCCAGCTGTGAGCTGCTGGTTGTGACGCCTGGCCTCACTCCCAGCTGTGAGCTGCTGGTTGTGACGCCTGGCCTCACTCCCAGCTGTGAGCTGCTGGTTGTGACGCCTGGCCTCACTCCCAGCTGTGAGCTGCTGGTTGTGACGCCTGGCCTCACTCCCAGCTGTGAGCTGCTGGTTGTGACGCCTGGCCTCACTCCCAGCTGTGAGCTGCTGGTTGTGACGCCTGGCCTCACTCCCAGCTGTGAGCTGCTGGTTGTGACGCCTGGCCTCACTCCCAGCTGTGAGCTGCTGGTTGTGACGCCTGGCCTCACTCCCAGCTGTGAGCTGCTGGTTGTGACGCCTGGCCTCACTCCCAGCTGTGAGCTGCTGGTTGTGACGCCTGGCCTCACTCCCAGCTGTGCGCTGCTGGTTGTGACGCCTGGCCTCACTCCCAGTTGTGCGCTGCTGGTTGTGACGTCTGTTTGTGCGACCTCCGCCTCGTGTGTTTGTGTGATCGCCTCGTGTGTTTGTGTGACCTCCGCCTCGTGTGTTTGTGTGACCTTCGCCTCGTGTGTTTTGTGACCGCCTCGTGTGTTTGTGTGACCTCCGCCTCGTGTTTGTGTGACCGCCTCGTGTGTTTGACCTCCGCCTCGTGTGTTTGTGTGACCTCCGCCTCGTGTGCTTGTGTGACCTCCGCATCGTGTGTTTGTGTGACCGCCTCGTTTGTGTGACCGCCTCGTGTTTGTGTGACCGCCTCGTGTGTTTGTGTGACCTCCGCCTCGTGTGTTTGTGTGACCGCCTCGTGTGTTTGACCGCCTCGTGTGTTTGTGTGACCTCCGCCTCGTGTGTTTGTGTGACCTTCGCCTCGTGTGTTTGACCGCCTTGTGTGTGTGACCTCCGCCTCGTGTGTTTGTGTGACCTTCGCCTCGTGTGTTTGTGTGACCGCCTCGTGTGTGACCTTCGCCTCGTGTGACCTCCGCCTCGTGTGTTTGTGTGACCGCCTCGTGTTTGTGTGACCGCTTCGTGTGCTTGTGTGACCTTCGCCTCGTGTGTTTGTGTGACCGCTTCGTGTGCTTGTGTGACCTCCGCCTCGTGTGTTTGTGTGACCTCCGCCTCGTGTGTTTGTGTGACCTCCGCCTCGTGTGTTTGTGTGACCGCTTCGTGTGTGTGACCTCCGCCTCGTGTGTTTGTGTGACCGCTTCGTGTGTGTGACCTCCGCCTCGTGTGTTTGTGTGACCGCCTCGTGTGTTTGTGTGACCGCTTCGTGTGTGTGACCTCCGCCTCGTGTGTTTGTGTGACCGCCTCGTGTGTGTGACCTTCGCCTCGTGTGTTTGTGTGACCGCCTCGTGTGTTTGTGTGACCTCCGCCTCGTGTTAAAATGGCAATAGAATTTTTGCCAACATTTTTACCCTAAATTTTCAAGTTTAAAATAAGTATACATTTGTAGGCATTGTGGTGATGTTTTCTGAGAATATCTGGTGTTTTACATTGATTATCTTATTTTTGTTGATATTTTGTATTTCTTCTAAAATGTTTATAGGAAAGTAAGATCAAAGAATTTCCCAGATAGGAATATTAATGTTACAAAGAGTATTGCAGAGGCTAGTCATTGCAACTCATCCCAACTACATTTAAGCTGAGCTTAATATACCGTAAAGTCTTGGACAATTGCCAGAGTGCGTTTTAACGTGTTGAGGTAATGGTTACGCTCATCTTGGATGTGGTGTGATGAGAGAAGTCATTTGCTGCTTCTGCAGTAACATTGGTAAGAAGCCTCTTGAGAGCACTTAATCATTGCCCTCACGTAGTGAGTATACACTAGTTTGTGGAGTTTTTACTATGGCTCCTGAACCCGCCTCATATTTACCATTGCAGTCCTGTATATGGCCAGCCTCTTCATTATAAACCATACCACGGGCGGGAATAGAACCCACGATCAGAGAGTCATAAAACTCCAGACCGACGCGCTAGCCGCTGGACCAGCTAGCCACAACAAGATTCGTCCAACTAGGTATATTTATACACCATAGAAAGGTTAGCATAGGCACCACTGTGACAATAGATGCAAGTTTTTACAGACGAATCTGCCGTTTACAATCATGTTATTACGATTTCGTGAGTCACTCTTCATTACAGTTTTCTAGTTCGTTGTACTTCTTTCCTGAGCTTACACATGTTTCTTCTAGTGTTTATGGTTATCTAGATGTTCAACTTTCATATGTATCCTTTTGCCCTGGTCCCTTTCATGATTTCTGTTGACTGAGCATCGGACATACACATCTCACACACAACCACCTGTTCACAGGGGCTTCTGCTCCCCTGCCCCTCAGTGTAGTTTGTAACCTGCAGCTGACTGAGGAACACATTTCCAACACTGCCCATGGGTTTTTAATTATCGGGGCGCATGTAAATATCTCAAGGAGCTTTCAGTATCAGCTCATATGACCTATGATGGCTTTGCTGGCCAGCGAGTACCAGTAGCAACAGTGAGGTATACTCGGATTTTACAAAGACGTTTGACAGATGTGATCATGGAATGAGCGCACACAAAATGAGGGCTATAGGTATAACGTGGAAGGTAGACTACCACTACTACACGGCAGTAGTAGTAATAATAGTAAACAGAGCAAAATCCAGCATTAGCGAGGTAAACAGCTCAGCACACAAGGCACAGTCAGAGCGCCTGTTTTTTTTTTTTTATCCATAAAAAAAACGTTCGCCACAGTTTTGAATCATAATTTGCGGAGTACTACTAAAATAAGTATGAAAATCACCTCTGTAAAAGATACGCAAATACTGCAGGAAGATAAACGCAGGGTTTCCTAGTGGGCTGTGGGGAACAATATGACGTTAAATGGTGGTGATTTCCAGCTGCTTAGATATGGAAAGAAAGAACCCAAAGGGGACACTGTTTACAAAAACTAAAGAGGATCATCGAATAACACGAAAGGAACACGTGAAACATCTGGGCGTAATTATATCGGCTGACCTTTCTTTCTAAAGGACACAGTAAGGAAATGTCATGGCAGTCAGAAAAATTACGTAGTGGATAATGAGAACTTTCAAAACAAGGGAAATAGTGCCAATTGTAACATCTTTCAAATCCCTTGTGCTCTCTCTCCTTTACAATATTGTTTAGTGTTGACGGCCCCATTCAGGGCGGGAGAGATGTCGAGAGCAGGAACAGATAGAGATCATTTATGGCCTGCATAGAGCCAGTAAAGCATTTATATTATTGGGAAAGCCTCAAGTCCTAAATGTGTACTCAGTGGAGCAGAGCAGAGCAGAGAGAGAGAGAGAGAGAGAGAGAGAGAGAGAGAGAGAGAGAGAGAGAGAGAGAGAGAGAGAGAGAGAGAGAGAGATAGATAGATAGATAGATAGATAGATAGATACATGATAATATATACCTGGAAAGTACTCGATGGTCTAGTCCCAAATCTGCACACTGCCGTAACATACAGGATTGAGAGATATGGGAGGAAGTCTAAAATAAACCTAATGAAAAATAGGGGTGCTGTGAGCACAATAAGAGAACATTATATCGACATCCGTGGCCCCAGTATTTAACATCTTGCCAGAATATTCCAGAAACAATGCAGTGATAAGTGCAGAAGCCTTCAAGAGGAAACTGGACAAGCATCTTCACCAGGTGCCAGATCAACCAGGCTGTAAAGGATATGTTGGCCAGTGGGCTGCCAACAACAAGAGCCTGGTTGACCAGAAATCACTAGACGAACCTGGCCCAAGACCGAGCTTTGGGAGTATAAAAACTCGACCCAGGGAAGCCTAGGTCAAGGCCGGACTGTGAGGGTTAGAAAATCACTGTAAACTGATCACAGGTTTAGTTAGCAGGAGTTGAGGTGCAGCCATACTTGTTAACATTGTGTTGGCTGATGTTATCCTTGTATATGTTTCTTGAGCTGTATACTGACTTATCCTCCGCTGTTGTTGTTGTTCAGTTCTTTACTGTTCTAATGTTTGACTTTACTCTTGGTAAATGTTTTGTCCGCCCTGTCTGTGCTCCCAATTATTTTGTATGTCACAATTTTTTCTTTTTTTCTTCCTAGGTCATAACATCTTCGTGCAGTCTTCGTAGCTACTGTTTTAAAGATGTGACAGCACCGTATGTGTGTGAGAAGATGCAAGAGAGAGTTGTTGAGTCATAATTGTGTTGGTTGCCTCAGCCGTGGACGAGAAAGTGTTCTAGCATTCATTACCCTCTCTCCCCATCTGCCCCCTCTCTCCCCCCCTCTTCCCTCATTCCCCCCCCCCCTCCACCAATACCTACCATACCCCTGGTGCTGTGCCACCTTAATGAGGTAGTGGGGCTTGAGTATTTTTTGCCTAGGGGTACGGAACCTCTTCACTGGCAGGAATGCTACTGTCCCCACAGGTTGGTTGCCTAAGAACTCAGCATTTATTTTGGCATAAATGATGGGGATATTTCCCCTTCTGTCTAAATACGCTGTCACTGCAGATGACACTGAAAAATTATGGACTGGGGTTGCGGAATTTTAAAGGTATAGAATCGTTTAACTTGATTTGTGATTTTGATTTATGTAATGGAGTGAACTGCTCATGACACTATGAAAATAATAATACAAATTTGAAAATGTTACAAACGAAATTTGTTAAAGCGTTGAACACTCAAATTGTTCTGGTGGTTTGTAAATAAAATAAAATGAAAAGAAAAAAGCTCTAGAAGCCTTGAAGAGGAAACTGGACAAGTATCTTCACCAGGTGCCAGATCAACCAGGCTGTGATGGATATGTGGGGTAGCGGGCCTCCAGCAGCAACAGCCTGGTTGACCAGGCAAGCACCAGACGAGCCTAGCTCATGGCCGGGCTGAGAAAGTAGATAAACTCTCGAAACTCTTCAAAGGTATATACCATGCGTCACTGTGGAGCTTCCTTGTTCTCTTGCCTTAAAATACCCAGCTTAGCCAGGACAGTATATATCCACTTAAGCAGCCTTTAAATGTAAGGTTAATTCCACTGTATTTTTTGATAAACGTTCCTTTCAAACTGAATGTGTCAGCTTCCAAGAAAGACAGGGAGAAAAAAGTCATTGATGAAATTGAGAGAAATCCAAATTACTTCTCAGATGCAAAATCCGAGTCAAACAACGTCTAGCATCGAGTGAAATATTCAAATTCCAGTACAATTCTATGTTTAGTGAACCATTAATCAGCCTAAAGATTGAAGACCCAAATGAGTTGTTAAACAAGATACAAAATGCTACAGATATCTTTATAAACTCTAATGTAACATTAGCTTCACTTCGAAGAAGCCATTGATTGCATGGCACGCACTGTCCCAGGCCTCCGGTATCTTGTGAAGGAACCATGACTCCACACCCTCCTCACATGTGTAAGAAGATTACCAACAGACCCCTGGCTATCTTCACGAGGGATCTTGGCAGATTCGTCAAATCAGTTCCTGATCGATCAAGCTGGGCTGTGGTACATACGTCGTACTGTTAGCAGCGAGTACCAACAGCCTGTTTGATCAAGCCATCAACCAGAGGTATTGTAGGGGTTTGCATAAGTATTAACACTGCTAACAGAAGCGGCTCCAGGTAATCTACATGCTACAGCCATGTGTATAACATATGAGTTAATATAAATGATTGGTAAAGGTTTTCTTCACACATAGGAGGTCAGCGTGGAGACAACCAAGAAGTGTTGAGGGTAACAACATAAATTGAGTTCAAAGATGAAAGTTACGAAAGATGTGCTGGAAAAACTTGAGTGTGTCTCAGAGCGAGTGTGTTAACTGTGTGTGTGTGTGTGTGTGTGTGTGTGTGTGTGTGTATGTGTGTGTGTGTGTGTGTATGTGTGTGTGTGTACTCAGTTGTACTCACCTAGTTGAGGTTGCAGGGGTCGAGTCCAAGCTCCTGGTCCCGCCTCTTCACTGGTCGCTACTAGGTCACTCTCCCTGAACCTTGAGCTTTATCGTACCTCTGCTTAAAGCTATGTATGGATCCTGCCTCCACTACATCGCTTCCCAAACTATTCCACTTCCTGACTACTCTGTGGCTGAAGAAATACTTCCTAACATCCCTGTGATTCATCTGTGTCTTCAACTTCCAACTGTGTCCCCTTGTTGCTGTGTCAAATCTCTGGAACATTCTGTCTTTGTCCACCTTGTCAATTCCTCTCAGTATTTTGTATGTCGTTAGCATGTCCCCCCTATCTCTCCTGTCCTCCAGTGTCGTCAGGTTGATTTCCCTTAACCTCTCCTCGTAGGACATACCTCTTAGCTCTGGGACTAGTCTTGTTGCAAACCTTTGCACTTTCTGTAGTTTTTTTACGTTGTGTGTGTGTGTGTGCACTCACCTAGTTGAGGCTGCAGGGGTCGAGTCCAAGCTCCTGGCCCCGCCTCTTCACTGGTCGCTACTAGGTCACTACCTGAACCGTGAGCTTTATCATACCTGTGTGTGTGTGTGTGTGTGTGTGTGTGTGTGTGTGTGTGTGTGTGTGTGTGTGTGTGTGTGTGTGAAGAGTGTGAGTGTGTGGTGTGTTAAGGAAGGTACTTGAGTCTGCCTCATCCCCAGGGAATATTACTGCCGCCTTCCCACGCCAACTTCTGCCTTCCTTCACACACACAGTCTCTTGTGAATCTCAGCATCTACCTTCCGCACCTTCCACCACTTCCGGAGTTATGCCTTGGCAACATCAGCCTTGTTATTTTGTTGGGCGTAATACTATTGTCTTTTATTACGACAAAGGACGGATCCAGCTTACCACGCACCAAGTTACTCACAGATCACCTACACATAGAAGACAGAAGCTTATGACGATGTTTCTGTCTGACTTGAACCCTTTACAACTTGGACCGAAACGTCATCCTAAGCGTCTCTCTCTCTTTGTGCGGGTTATTTGTGTGCTGTTCCAGTTATGGTATTGTGTCTTCATTCTTTTCTCACATAAGTCATTATTTCAGTGTTGCTAAAATGAGCGACTGTTACATCAGTCTTAAACAGCACTCTCATATTTTTTTATTAATAGAAGACCATCTAACGTAACTAAACCTAACCTAACATATTCTAAATAACGTAAATAGAAAATATTACAAAAAAAAAAATCAGAAATCATCCAGTCTCAAATTTTAACTTGATTTCTCACATGTGGTTTTTAGCAAATTTCTTTGCGTTATTTAGGTTATATTTGGTTAGGTTAAATTGTTTTATGTTAATAAAGATGAACTACTTGTAGCTTACCACAAAGTCAGTGAATGAAAATAGAGGAATTAAAAGGTTTTCGAAGGGGAGGGGGGAGGGGGGGAGGGGAAGAGACCCACCGGACACAGTCTTCAATACACAGTCAGATAATTGTGAACCGTCATTCGTCTGACCGTCTTAGCAACAGGGAAATATTGACTGGAAGAGGATGGGCTGGAAATGGACTTAGAACTAGGACGGGTTGCTTTTGCAATATTGTTTGGCACACAGAGCAACTCGTTTGTAAGTTGAAAACCCAGGAACACAAGGCGTTTGTTAGTCGAGGACCTCCTGTTAATTTCAGACACAAGTTCATGTATCGATAAGCTGGGCTGCTCTTAATCCAAAAAAATAGTTCATGCATAGACCGTGTAAGACAAACTACCAAGCAGTATAGTCAGTAACACGGGTAAGAGTACATAAGTGAAAGCTTGCAGCATAAACTGGTGTCATATGTTTGTTGGGTTCTCCTTCGTGTAAGTCCCTCAGGATATGCCTGACGCTGAAGTTTAGGCGACAAATGTGACAGACGGAGCCTTGCAGCCGCCAACGTTTTATCCCTCATATTTTCTTATTCATTCGTGCATAACCACCATGCAAGTACTTTTGTCAAATCATATAACAGCACTTGACGATCTTTAACGAAAATACACAGACCGGGCCGCGGGGGCGTTGACCCCCGGAACTCTCTCCAGGTAAACTCCAGATAAACTCTGGTTTCACTTTACAACTCTGTGCTGCTCAACATTTTGTGGATCAAACTACAATGTCTGTTTTGTTATCTGTAGTCATTCGACAAGTATCTCTTGTGAAATGTTTGCCACTATTGTTTATATTGTGCATCTACAGTATTCGGTTGCATCTGTGTCCTTGCTAAGGACTGGTGTGTATCAAATAAGGAGAGGCGCCGTGAGCACAGTAAGGGAACACTGTATCAACGTCCATGGCCCTAGATTATTCAACATCTTACCAGAAGGATATCAGAAACACTGCTGGGGCAAGTATAGAGGCTTTCTAAAGGAAACTGGACAGTTATCTTCACCACATGCCTGATCAACCGCGCTGTAATGAATATGTGGGCCAGCGGGCCGCCAGCAGCAACAGCCTGCTCGACCAGGCAAGCACCAGACAATCCTGGCCCTGGGCCAGGCTCTGGGAGTAGAAAAGCTCTCGGAACTCATCATGGTATATCAAAAGTAAGGTACAGAGCATTTGATAGGAAATTTTCAAATGTTGCTTTTATTATATTTGGTGTAGCTAGTAGTAGTAAGTAGAACACAGTATGTGTAGGGGGACCCAGTACTGTTCAACAGCCTACCTTCATACTTAAAGGAGATTACCAATAAACCCTTTGCTATCTTCAAAAGTGTACTGGATAAATTCCTAAAGTTAGTACAGACCAGCCAGTAGCAACACCCTAGTTATCAGGTCTTGATCCATCAGGAGGCCTGGTCTGGGGCTGGGCCGCCTGGGTGTTGACACCTTGAAAGCATCCTTCAGGTCTAGAATTTTCCTGGTATAAATTATGATGCATGTTTCTTATATTGCAAGGAGTTTAAACAATGACTAATAAATCTCTCTGAATAGGGTCGTGAAAAAGAAATGCCTCATCAACATGTCTTTTATATATGGTCTGAGATCGGGCCGCGGGGGCGTCGACCCCCGAAACCTTCTCCAGGTATACTCCAGGTATTCACTTAAACGCAGTAGGACAGGCATCATGCCAAATTTTCATATAATAAAATAAGTACTGGACCCGAAGGAGATCTTTTTGCAACTCCATCAGCATGTGTATAAAACCTATCATAATGAAGCAATTGTTTAATATTTTTTCATTTAAATAATTGATTATATCAGCACGTGTAAATAAACTCTTCAAATGTGTATTGTCTTCGTCGGCGGAATGTTTATGAATCCAGGTCTATACTTCATGCTGGCATAACAGAAGTTAGGTTATCAAAACAAGTGATATACTTAAAGTATATCACTTGTTTTGATAACCTAACTTCGTTATGCTTTAGGTCACCTTAGCGTAGTAGTGGTCATGAGGGTAGGTGGGAGGGGCGCAACGCGCCCCACAGGCTGCTTGCCTGATAAACAACCCAACATCACTTTCGGCAGTAAACATTGGGGAACAACAAATTATGATATCAGGATGTTGTAGCAATTTTAAAACTTTATAGGGGTATCACTATTCAAATCGTTTGTGGTCTCGCTTTTGAACATTGCTCGGTGTGTTGACGCCTTAGTTTAGATCAGGAGAAATGGCACAATTATGGAGATCAGTTCTGCCCGCATAGAGCCAGTGAAGCATTTAAATTATTATGCTCTCCTCAACTTACTTGGAATGTGTTTTCTTGAATGAAGACAGAAAGAGAGAGAGAGAGAGAATAAAAATGGAAGATACTGGAGTGAGAGATATAAGAGGAAGTGTAAAATAATTCCAATGAAAAGTAGGGGTACCGTAAGCGCAACACGAAAGCACTGTATCAGCATCCGTTGTCTGCGATTCTTGAACCTGCTACCAACATATAGAAATATGTATTGCCGGAACAAATGTAGAAGTCTTCAAGAGGAAACTAAACTACGCCAAGACTCTTCAACATAGCACTAGCAGTTGCCGGAACAAAGATGCAAGTTCTCTAAAAGCTAGAGAGCTTCCTGCTACTAGTGCAGGATTACTGGAGTTGTGATGGCTGTGTGAGCCTGTGGGCCGAGATGGCTGACGGGGAAGCTTGACCTGGGGCCGGGTTTCTGGGGAAGGGGAAGGGGGGTAGAAGAATCTTCCAAACCATTATATACCTTTACCTTTGCCTTTGATGAGTTCCAAGAGTTTTTTTACTGGCCATGGGCCAGGCTCGGTGACAAGTAAAGTACAGTTATGCGAGTCAGTGGGCAGCCAACAGCAGCAGACTGGTTGAACAAGTAATTAACAAGGAAGACTGGCCTGAGACCGGTCTGCGAGCATAAAGGAAACAATGGAAAGCAGTCACACGTATGTAGGTTGACAGTAACCATCCAAAGAGGTATTACTATTCTGTCATACCTGGAGGTTATTCCGGGGATCAACGCCCCTGCGGCCCGGTCCATGACCAGGCCTCCCGATGGATCAGGGCCTGATCAATCAGACTGTTACTGCTGGCTGCACACAGTCCAACGTACGAGCCACAACCCGGCTGATCCGGCACTGACTTTAGATATCTGTCCAGCTTTCTCTTGAAGGTAGTCAGGGGTTTATTGGCAATTCCCCTAATGCTTGATGGGAGGCTGTTGAACAGTCTTAGGCCCCGGACACTTATGGTGTTTTTTCTTTGTGTACCAATGGCGCCCCTACTTTTTATTGGGGGCATTTTGCATCGCCTGCCCAGTCTTTTACTTTCGTAGGGAGTGATTTCTGTGTGCAGATTTGGGACCATTTCTTCCAGGATTTTCCCAAGTGTAGGTTATGATATATCTCTCCCTCCTGCGTTCCAACGAGTACAAGTCAAGTGCTTCCAAGCGTTCCCAGTAGTTAAGGTGCTTGACAGAACTTATACGTGCAGTATAGGATCTATGTACACACTCTAGATCTGCAATTTCACCTGCTTTGAATGGAGATGTTAATGTACAGCAGTATTCCAGCCTAGAGAGAATAAGTGATTTGAAAAGGATAATCATTGGCTTGGCATCTCTCGTTTTGAACGTTCTCGTTATCCATCCTATCATTTTCTTTGCACTTGTGATTGTGGCACTGTTGTGATCCTTGAAAGTGAGATCCTCAGACATTACTACTCCCAGGTCCCTTACATTATTTTTCCGCTCTATTGTATGGCCAGAGTCTGTAGTATACTCTTTTCTAGTTATTATCTCCTCAAGTTTTCCATAACGGAGTAGTTGGAATTTGTCCTCATTGAACTTCATATTGTTTACCGTTGCCCACTGGAAAACTTTGTTTATATCTTCTTGGAGGTTAACCACGTCCTCAGCAGATGACATTCTCATGCAGATCCTAGTATCATCCGCAAAGGATGTGATACGGTGCTGTGATGTATATCTCTGTCTATGTCTGATATGAGGATGAGTAAGATGGGGGCGAGTACTGTGCCTTGTGGAACAGAGCTCTTCACTATGGCAGCCTCCGATTTAACTCTATTGACCACTACTCTTTGTGTTCGATTTGTTAGGAAGTTGAAGATCCATCTCCCCACTTTCCCAGTTATTCCTTTAGCACGTATTTTATGGGCTATTACGCCATGATCGCATTTGTCAAACGCTTTTGCAAAGTCTGTGTATATTACATCTGCATTCTGATTTTCTTCCAGTGCATCCAAGGCCATATCATAGTGATCCAGTAGTTGTGAGAGGCAGGAGCGACCTGCCCTGAAACCATGTTGCCCTGGATTGTGCAGATTTTGGGAATCCAGGTGATTTGCAATCCTGCTTCTTAGCACTCTTTCAAAGATTTTTATGATGTGGGATGTCAGAGCTATTGGTCTATAGTTCTTAGCTAATGCTTTGCTACCACCTTTATGGAGTGGGGCTATATTCGTTGTTTTAAGTGACTGTGGAATTTCACCCATGTCCAAGCTCCTCCTCCATAGTGCACTTAGGGCATGCAAGAGGGGTTTCTTGCAGTTCTTAATGAAAACAGAGTTCCACGAGTCTGGGCCCGGGGCTGAGTGCATGGGCATGTTGTCAATGGCTTTTTCGAAATTTATCTGAGTTAGGGTAATGTTGGAAATCTGGCATACATTTATGGAGTTATGAGGCTCATTCATGAAGAAATCATTTGGGTCTTCGATCCTCAGACCGATTAGTGGTTCACTAAACATGGAGTCGTACTGGGATTTCAATATTTCACTAATTTCCTTGTTGTCATCTGTGTAAGTCCCATCCTGTCTGAGTAAGAGCCCGATACTAGATGTGGTATTTGCCTTGTTTTTGCCATATGAAAGAAATATTTTGAATTTCTTTCAACTTCACTAATAGCTTTAAGCTCCTCCTGTGTCTCCTGGTTCCTGTAAGAGTCATTTAACTTAAGTTCGATAGTTTCCACTTTCCAGGTCAGTGCCTCCCTTCGTGTATCAGATATTTCAGCACTCCTGAGGAGCTCAGTGGCTCTTCATCGTCTTCTGTGGAGGGAGCGTCTTTCTCTCTCCAGTTTACTCCTGCTCTTCTTCTTTCTTAGGGGAATATGCCTAGAACATGCTTCAGCTGCCAGGAAGTTGATCCCTTCAAGGCACTGGTTTGGATCCATGTTATTTAAGATATCTTCCTAACATGTTTCATTTAGGACATGGTTTACCTGGCCCCAGTTGATGTTCTTTTTGTTGAAGTTGTATTTTGTGAAGACAACTTCACAGGTACATGCATTCTGCTGATCAGGACCCCTATGCATGTACATCTGGACTTCGATTAGGTTGTGATCAGAATTAGTTGTTTTTGATATTCTTATGTCTCTTATCAGGTCCTCATTATTTGTGAAGATAAGGTTAAGTGTGTTTTTCTAGTGTTGTTGGCTCCACTATCTGCTGGCTTAAGGTGTGTTTTTCGCAGAGACTTAGTAGCTCATGTGTGTGTGATCTTTCATCTGCGCTACCTCCAGGGATTGTTTCAGCTATAACATTATTTGCTACATTCTTCCATTTTGTATGCCTTAGGTTGAAATCACCAAGCAGTAAGATGTTTGGGGATGGAGCTGGAAGGTTTTCCAGACAGTAATCAATTTTCATTAGCTGTTCCTTGAACTGTTGTGAGGTTGCATCTGGTGGCTTATATACAGCCACAATGACTAGGTTTTGTTTCTCGATCTTTATTGATAGAACTTCAACTACCTCATTTGTGGTGTTCAGCAACTCCGTGCAGATGAGGGACTCTTTGACATACAGGCCAACCCCCTCTTGTTGCCTGTTCTTTCTGTCAAATCTAAAAAGGTTGTAACCACTTATTCATATTTCACTGTCAAAGTGATCTTTTGTGTGAGTCTCTGTGAAGGCTGCAAACATTGCATTAGACTCCTCTAGAAGTCCACTGATAAAAGGTATTTTGTTGTTGGTGGATGGCTTAAGGCCCTGTATATTAGCAAATATGAACGAGGTTGTATTCTGTGTTTGTTGGGAGGATTTTGTTATTGGCATCAGTAGTTGTAGTTCTGGAGGGCCATGGGTGGCCACTGGCTGTGCCTCCAGTCCAACAAGGCTCCAAGGTGGTGGACTATTTTTATTTCCTTCCATTTTCTTTTTCCGTTTCCTGCCACTAAAAAATCACCTGGAGTTGGGTTGTCGTAGCTACTATTGTTTGTCTTGTGGAGTCTGTGCCTCCTGGTCCCTTTTAGATGGTATGCAGGGCAGTCGATGTTGCAACACTGCTTCTGGAGGACCGACGAGTGACACATATTTGGGTGAAAGAAAGTATAGGAAGACAAACGACACACTCCTTTAAACAGGAGGTCGCTACATTGTTTGGGATGCTCAAAGTTGCATGTCCCATTTTTTTCCTGATATTCCATGCTTACAGATGTGCCAAGCATAATATTTGCACAAATTCACCTTTGGTTGAGAATTGTTGGGAGGTGTGTTGTCAATTTCTGCAGGTTCTGGGACTACACTATAATCCTCAGTATCCAAGCCAGGGCCACCCCGTCCTGGATTCCATCTACTTTCCTCAGTAGAGGAAGAAGGAGACTCCTCTCCTACATCTGTACTGTGGGTCATGGTCTTGTGCAATGATGGTTGTATATTTACGGTTTTAGTGGTGGTTGTGGTAGGGTCCCTAGTAGAGTCCGGACTGGCAGTAAGGGTGGGGGTTGGGACTGAGTCAGCACTGGGGCTGGGGGCTGAGCCTGGGCCAGCACCAGCAATGTGGGTATTAGTGCTATGACTGGGGGATGGGTCTGGTTTAGCATCATGTGGGTGACTAGATAGTTTCGAGTCATCTGTTGTGGTATGGGCATTCTGCATTTTTTGATACACTATCTCTTGCTCCCATGTTTTATATTTTGGTAGACTATCCAAGAGGTCATCTTTGTTTTCTTGATTATTTTTATCATTTATTACTCTCCTTAGTTAAACCTTTCTGATACTTGCCCAAAGTTCATCTTTATTGCACAACCAGAAGCACCTTGCTAGTTCGAGGTCATTTTTTGAGGCTGTATTTAGTCTAGTACAAGAGATATGGTGTTTGGAAAAGCATAGATTGCATGTGATTCTGGATTTCCTTCCAAGGATGAGTGTTTAATGGAAGCCTGTTAAACGTTTTGCAGTCAGCACGATTTCTGCTCTTTTGTTCTGTTTCGTGAACATCTAAGATGACAGCTGAGTCTTCCAAATTTCCTTAAATTTACTTAAATTTTAATTTCTTTTTAATAGGTTTTAGTCCTGTAATACTTATTTTGTAATTTAGGCCTGTTTTGAGACCTGGCCTCAGAGGCGATGATCCTGGAACGAATAACATATTAAGAAATCTTAAAGTAGATGTTAATTATAGTTCACAAATCATAATATATTATTTTTCCTTACAGGTAAGGAATACGATGTTTGGCCGGTGATCGTCTGTGGTATTCCTCAGGAGATTCAGAGTCAGGTGAGGAGAGTGTTGATCGTACATCAGGCGGCTTTTTTTTTTTTGAGGACAACTTGTGTGTCCCAACTTCAAAGTAGATGTGGGAACTAGTGAAGGTTATAATGCATCCGTGTGGGTGTTAGGGAAGAAGACAGCATCATGCAGGGTGTATGATGCGAACTAGTGTATGTTATGGTGTATCCTTGTGAGTGTTGGAGGGGAAGAGAGCATAAAGACTCTTAATTCAAGGAACTGGAGCTGCTCTCCCTTCCTTGGATCAGACCTCCATATTTCCCCATTCCCCAGACGCTTGATTACCTCTGCTACTGAGCGCCAAACGATAAAATTAAAAATATTTAAAATAAAATTGTTAAATGCCTTAATCTTCCCAATTTATACTTTATGTAATGTATTTAAGATTTATAAAGAAAATATAATGACTGCATATTTTATACTATGTATTTTATTAATGTAAAATCTTTTCTTTTTTAAATATGCGTTGATTTGTGGAGACTACAGTAGGCCGGAATGGTAGAGTACAACAAGTGCTGGACACACTACACAGCCGAGATGGTGAAGACTGCTAAGTGAGCTAGATACCTCAAGGGTGGTGGGACCAAACATGTCTCCGTGGGTCCCGAGGCACTATGTGCCAATAATAACAATCTTCAGCACAACTGTTGAAACAGGGCGACTACCTGAGGTGTGGAAGATAGTAAATGTAGTCCCAATTTTTAAGAAATGAGACAGGCAGGTAGCATTAAACTACAGACCAGTGTCACTGACTTGCATAATATGCAAAGTCATGGAGAAGTTTATCAGGAAAAGACTAGTGGAGCGCCCAGAAAGGAACAAGGTTATACACGATAACCAGTATGGTTTCATGGAGGGTAAATCCTGTGTCACAAACCTACTGGAGTTTTAAGGCAAGGTGACAGAAGTAAGGCAGGCGAGAGAGGGGTGGGTAGACTGAATTTTCCTGGATTGTAAGAAGGCTTTCGACACATTTCTACACGAGAGTAGTGCAAAGCTAGAGGAACAGGCAGGAAAGGCAGTGCAAAGGATCAGTGAACACCTGAGAGGAAGGAAACAACGAGTGATGATACGTGACGAGGTGTCAGAGTGGGCGACGGTGACGAGCAGGGTTCCACAAGGGTCAGTCCTAGGGCCTGGAGTATACCTGGAGAGGGTTTCGGGGATCAGCGCCCCCGCACCCCGGTCTGTGACCAGACCTCGTGGTGGATCAGGGCCTGATCAGCCAGGCTATTACTGCTGGCTGCACGTAAACCGATGTACGAACCACAGCCCAGCAGATCAGGTACTGACTTAGGTGCCTGTTCATAGCCTTCTTGAAGACAGCCAGGGGTCTATTGGTAATTCCCCTTATGTATGCTGGGTGGCAGTTGAACGGTCTTGGGTCCCTGACATTTATTGTGTTGTCTCTTAGTGTACTTATGGCGCCGCTGCTTTTCATTGGGGGAATGGCGCATCTCCTGCCGAGTCTTTTGCTTTCTTAGGGAGTGATTTTCGTGTGCAAATTGAGTAGTAATCCCTCTAGGATTTTCCAAGTGTATATTATCATGTATCTTTCTCGCCTGCATTCCAGGGAATACAAATCAAGGGACTTCAACCATTCCTAGTAATTTAGGTGCTTTATAATACTTGTGTGTGCCGTGAAGCTTCTCTTTACATTCTCCAGGTCAGCAATTTCGCCTGCCTTGAAAGGGGCAGTTAGTGTACAGCAGTATTCCAGCGTAGAGAGAACAAGCGACTTGAAGAGAATCAACATGGGCTAGGCGTTCCTAGTTTTGAAGGTTCTCATTATCCATCCTATATTTTTTCTAGCAGATGTGGTAGATAGGGTGGGCCGGTGCAGTTTCTGGTATGTGAATGGTGTGACGGAAGGGATAGATTCAGAGGTGTCCCTGTTTGCAGACGAGGTGAAGCTAATGCGAAGAATTCAAGTGAATGAGGATCAGCAAGAACTACAAATGGATTTGGACAGGCTGCAGGCTTGGTCATACTGGCTCCTGGAGTTTAACCCCACCACATGCAAAATCATGAAGATCGGGGAAGGTCAAATACAGCAGAGTACTGGCTAGGTGGCCAAAAACTGCAAACCTCACCCAAGGAAAATGATCTTTGGGTGAGTATAATACAGGGCACATCTCCTGAGGCGCACATCAACCATTTAACTGCTGCAGCATACGGGCGTCTAGCAAACCTAAGAATAGTGTTTCGACACCTTAGTAAGGAATCGTTCAAGACTCTGTACACCATGTACGTCAGACCCATATTGGAGTATGCAGCACCAGTATGGAACCCACACTTGGTCAAGCACGTCAAGAAATTAGAGAAAGTACAAAGGTTTGCAACAAGACTAATCCCAGAGCTAAGGAGAATGTCCTATGAGGAGAGGTTAAGGGAAATCGACCTGACGACACTGGAGGACAGGAGAGATGGGAGACATGATAATGACATACAAAATACTGAGAGGAATTGATTAGGCGGATAGGGACAGAATGTTTCAGAGATGGGACACAGCAACAAGGGGTCACAACTGGAAGATGAAGACTCAGATGAGTCACAGAGATGTTAGGAAGTTTTTCGTCGGCCAGAGTTGTCAGGAAGTAGAATAATCTGGAGAGTGATGTAGTGGAGGCAGGATCCATACATAGCTTTAAGAAGAGATATAACAAGGCTCATAGAGTAGGGAGTGGACCTAGTGCCGACCAGCGAAGAGGCGGGGCCAGGAGCTGTGAATCGACCCCTGCAGTCATAAATGGGTAAGAACACACACACACACACACACACACACACACACACACACACACACACACACACACACACACACACACACACACACACACACACACACACACACACCCTAATCTGCCTACAGAAATCACTCCCTACGAAAGCAAAAGATTTGTCACGCGATGCAACATACTCCCAGTGAAAAGTAGGGGCGCCATTAGTACACTAAGAGAGAAAACAATAAGTGTCCTTGGTCCAAGACTGTTCAACAGCTTCCCACCAGCCATAAGGGAATTACCAAAGACCCATGGTTGTCTTCAAGAGGGAGCTGGACAGATACCTAAAGCCGGTGCCAGATCATCCGGGCTGTGGCTCGTACGTTGGACTACGTGCGTTCAGCAGTAACGGCCTCTTTGATCAGACCCTGATCCAACAGGAGACCTGGTCATTGACCGGGCCGCGGGGGCGTTGATCCCCGGAATACTATCCAGGTAGACACACACTAGTGAAGAGGCAGGGCCAGGAGCTATGAATAGACCCCTGCAACCACAATTGAGTATAATTAAACGAGTCATTCTCTCTCTCTCTCTCTCTCTCTCTCTCTCTCTCTCTTTTTACACAGTTTGACAAGGTAGCAGGTAGGTAGGATCCCTAGCTTTATTGACAAGCTCTTTACAGGTTAAGGATTCCTAACTTTATTGACAAGCTAAGAGCTGTTTCCTACATCAGCTCATTTGAAAGCATTTTTATTGTTATGAGACATATAAGTAGGGAACAGGATGAAGTTGGGGCCATCTGTGAGCCAGCATTTTCATCTGATCAACTGACTTTATTTCGTTGACATCATAATGCTGTACACAGCCAGAGTGAAGTTGCTGCTTTCTGCCCGTCTTGTGGTATAGAAGCTTGCTTCACGCAGTCCTCGAAGTAGATCCAAGTGTGGTACTCTCTCTCTCTCTCTCTCTCTCTCTCTCTCTCTCTCTCTCTCTCTCTCTCTCTCTCTCCCCCACAGTACCAGTAAGCTTGAAAATGTATCAAAATGAAGACTGAAGTACGTGTCGATTCTGGGGGGAGGGGAGATGGTTGATAGAAACATTGCCTTAGTTGACTGGTTCCAGACCAGACCTCCTGGTGGATGACCTGTTCAATCAGGCTGTTGATACTGGCCGTAAACAATCTAACGTAGGCACCACAACCTGACTGATTAGTAACTAACTTAAAGAACTTGGAAAATACAGTTCTTTCTGACTTAGGAAAGCGAAATATAAATCATGTTTGACAGACGATATTACAACTTTCTTACGAACAACATCCACCAAACCCAAGTAAACAAAATCTTCCAGTGGGACAGAGAAAATATAATGTTAAGCAAAGCTAAATTCTACCTGCTCCGCTGTGGAAAATTTTAATATAAACTGGATTAGAGTATAAGAAGCAATCACAGCGTCCAGCAGAGCGGAAGACTGGTACAAGGGATGTGCTGGGTAACTAAAAGAAGGAAATTCTTTACTCCAGTAACATAATATAGTATTATGATGATTGTATACATAACCGACGAGTTGATAAGACACGTGTAAAACAGTTAGGTATCTTTATTCACAAACGTTTCGCCTACACAGTAGGCTTCTTTAGTCGAATACAAAGGAAGCAGCAGAAACTGTAGGGGTGTGAAGATTATGTAAACAGTTCATCACCCTGGATGACGTAGTTTTGAGGTGGTCAGTCCACCTCGAAACTACATCTTCGAGGGTGATGGACTGATTACATAGTCTTTACTTCACTAATGCTTTTGCTGCCTCCACTGTATTAGACTGGAGAAGTCTACTGGGTAGGCGAAACGTTTCAGAATAAAAAATACACACATTCCCCCAAGAAAAAAGAAGATAATATGTAAACTAGAGAGACGCTCCTTCTTCAGGTGAAGGCGAAGAATCAGAGGCCCTCAGAGAAGTCTGCCTGTAATACGGAAGGATGCACTGGATACAGAAAGAGAATATATCGAACTTAAGCTTAATGAATCATACAGGAGCTAAGAAACACAGGAAGAACTTAAAGCCAAATTTATATATGTTATGTATATATGTCGTATGTCCTTCGATGGTGGTAGAACATCTAGCTTGGCTGCATGCACCATTGTTAAGGATTGTGTGGTCTAGTGGTCTAAAGCGTCATGCGTTTTCTCTCACCGTGAGGCGGGCCAAAACAGCATGGATTCGACTCCTTGGCTAGTGCAGTGTTGTTATTGATATATATATATATATATATATATATATATATATATATATATATATATATATATATATATATATATATATATATATATATATATATATATAATCTTACGCTAAATCTAGGGCAAAAACCTCATCCAGTGTTGGGTCCCTGCTTAAACGAGATGGAACCTACACAGATGACAGCAAAGAAATGAGTGAGATACTGATGTCCCACAATGACTCAGCATTTAGTGAGCCTTTAATCGGACTAAGGGTCGATAATCTGAATTACTTTTTTACGACCGAGAGTCAAAATTTGGTTAATTCAAGAATTTCTGATATAATCCTAACACCACAAGACTTTGAAAAAGCAATAAATGACATGGCCATGCACTCTGCCCCAGGTCCAGACTTGTGGAACTCCGTGCTCATCAAGAACTGCAAGAAACCCCTTCCACGTTCCTTAAATATTCTATGGAGAGGGAACATCGACATAGGGGTCATCCTACTGTCACTAAAAACAACATATAGAGCCCCACTCCACAAAGGTTAGAGTAAAGCAGTTGCAAAGAATTGCAGACTCATAGCACTAACATCCCACATCGTTAAGAAGCAAGATTACCAACCACTTGGATACCCAACAGTTGCACAACCCAGGGCAGCATGGGCTTAGAACAGGTCGCTCCTGTCTCGCACAACTACTGGATCACTATGACATGGTCTTGGATGTACTGGAGGACAAACAAAATGCAGATGCAGTATACATAGACTGCGAAGACCTTCGACAAGGGCGATCATGGTGTAATAGCGCACAAAATGTGTGATAGAGGAATAACAGGAAAGGTGGGTAGATGTACAATAAGATTACTCATTGTGTAGAAAATGTTCAATGATATTCAGAGCTCTCACTTCAAATGTGTGAAAAATTACTAACAACCCCCACCCCCCGTACCGAGGACACACACAGCTCAAAACTAACAAAACTACAAGTAAGATGATGATGGTACACACGACGACATCATGTGTGTACTCCAGGGTTAGATAGTGGGTGGGGAGAGGTTATTGAAGATGGGAGTAGAAGCCAAGGAACATGGGTGGTAGCTGATGATGAGAATTTGCCTTTAGGACGTTGGGAAGCACCTTTATAGTATTAGGGTGGTGAATGGAGCGCACTAAGAAGAGGGGTGGTACAAGCAAACACTACACAGCTTCAAGAGTAGTTATGATCGTGACCTGGAGGTCAGAAATAGGTGAAGTCGATCGATAAGAGGTATGAGGTAGAGCCAGAAGCCATGAATCAACCCCTGCAAGCATATCTAGGTGAGCACAGCTAGGTAAATGTCACCCACCGCAACCACTATCACATACCACACCACCATCCTTTACTGCACGTATAAGTTCTGTCAAGCACCTTAACTACTGGGAACGCTTGGAAGCACTTGACTTGTACTCGTTGGAACGTAGGAGGGAGAGATATATCATAATCTACACTTGGAAAATCTTGGAAGGAATGGTCCCAAATCTGCACACAGAAATCACTCCCTACGAAAGTAAAAGACTGGGCAGGCGATGCAAAATGCCGCCAATAAAAAGTAGGGGCGCCATTGGTACACTAAGAGAAAACACCATAAGTGTCCGGGGCCCAAAACTGTTCAACAGCCTCCCATCAAGCATTAGGGGAATTGCCAATAAACCCCTGGCTGCCTTCGAGAGAGAGCTGGACAGATACCTAAAGTCAGTGCCGGATCAGCCGGGCTGTGGCTCGTACGTCGGACTGCGTGCGGCCAGCAGTAACAGCCTAGTTGATCAGGCCCTGATCCATCGGGAGGCCTGGTCATGGACCGGGCCGCGGGGGCGTTGATCCCCGGAATAACCTCCAGGTAACCATCACACCTTAACCACCACACACACCACACCACACAACCACCATCACACCTCAGCCATCACTACGGTCATCTCCAGCCTGGAAAGTGAAATAAATACCTTGTACTCGTATTTGTGTCTAGTGGTAAAGTTGTTAATTTGCAGGAGGGAGGGAGTAAGAGCGGAGGGTGCGAGGCAGGGAAGGAGAGGAAAGAGGTTGTGTAGTGGGTGTTTAGACAGCTGGTAGTGACGTGACGACTGCGCAGGTGGTCTTCACCACGTACCCCCTCTCTCCACCCCGGCCACCAACCACCCATCCTACATAATGACCAACATGGCCTTTTTCAGCAGACGCAACTCCGTGTCCACACTTTTCCTGGAGAAAGAAGGAAATGACAGATGAAGGGGAATGAGACGTAGGTGAAGAGGTAGGTAGGTTAGGTGAAGCTAAATTGATTAATGTAACCTAACCTAAAACTAAGAAAATACCGAAAAGGTGCCAAAGATTTGAACATAGTTGAACTACTATTTACCCCAAAACAAACACACACGCACACACAAGTAAGTCACACTCTTCCCCACACCAGAGTGAGGCAAGTCTTCATCTGAACACTTCCCCGCAACCATCAACTTCTCTCCCTTCTTTGTTGCTCTGAATTCTGCAGCTTGGTTATGGACTGTGGTGCAGTGGTCACTGCTGCGGCTGCTTTCTCTGGCTACCTAATTTTCCTATGTACACCCACAGTTTGTTTCAGTGTACAGTGTTCACCTCTCAACTCAGAGCACATACTTTTACATGTGAATTGTTGCCTAAATGACCCTGATGGAGTCAAGAAACATTAACCAAACAAGTGTTTATAGCTGCCCTGACCACCACACTCGTCCAGTTGTATGTCAGTGCGTCCCAGGCAATTGAGACCACATGTGTACAGCGTCCAAGCTCTTTTTTTTTTTTTTTACAGATTAGTTTTACAAGCTAAGAGCCGTTATCCTACCTCAGCTCATCTGAAAGCTCGGCCCTATCTGAAGTATAATACTACCATCACTTGTTCTCTCTAGGCTGGAATACTGCTGTACATTAACATCTCCATTCAAAGCAGGTGAAATCGCAGATCTAGAGAGTGTACAGAGATCCTTTACTGCACGTATAAGTTCTGTCAAGCACCTTAACTACTGGGAACGCTTGGAAGCATATGACTTGTACTCGTTGGAACGCAGGAGGGAGAGATATATCATAATCTACACTTGGGAAAATCCTGGAAGGAATGGTCCCAAATCTGCACACAGAAATCACTCCTTACGAAAGTAAAAGACTGGGCAGGCGATGCAAAATGCCCCCAATAAAAAGTTGGGGCGCCATTGGTACACTAAGGGAAAACACCATAAGTGTCCCGGGCCCAAGACTGTTCAACAGCCTCCCATCAAGCATTAGGGGAATTGCCAATAAACCCCTGTCTGCCTTCGAGAGAGAGCTGGACAGATACCTAAAGTCAGTGCCGGATCAGCCGGGCTGTGGCTCGTATGTTGGACTGCGTGCGCCCAGCAGTAACAGTCTGGTTGATCAGGCCCTGATCCATCGGGAGGCCTGGTCGTGGACCGGGCCGCGGGGGCGTTGATCCCCGGAGTAACCTCCAGGTAACCATCAACCTGGATGCGACCCACAACAGTCAGCTAACACCCAGGTGCCTACTTACTGCTAAGTGAACAGTGATAACATGTGTAAGGAAACATGCACAACGTTTTCACCCGTACCGAGGATCGAACCCTGGACACTAAGTGTGTGAGACGAGTTCTACCAATAAACTACGTGCAGAACAGACCATGATTTTCATTCCACTTCCATTTCACTTATACAGACCCCTACGACATCTGTATTAATCGAAAATGTTTAAAAAAAAAAAAATCACATAACGTAAATATCTTAAGACGGAATCTGGACGTGAGGGTCATCTCACAGTGGCAATAATATGCACATGGAAGATACTGGAGAGTCTGACCCCAAATCTGTACACTGCTATAATAACTCACTGGAGTGAGAGAGATGGGAGTCGGTGTACAATAGACCCAGTGAAAATCAGGGGAGCCACGGACGCAAAACGAGTACAGTGTATCAACATCCATAGGCCTAGATTTTTTTAAATCTAAAACATGCCTTGCATGGGCTAGTAGGCTTGCTGCAATGTTCCTTATGTTCTTAAATGCTGTTTCATTTATATAAAACAAGCAACGGCTATTGATTCTAGGTTGACGCGGGTCAACTTAAGGACCACGCTCCACTATACTGTACACGTTTGTCAAGGGTAGACTAAATCACTTAGCTAGTTGGTGTAACACAAGACACTGCATGCCATCTTAATTTGCAAGTACGATTTTGCAGTGGTGGGGGGGGGGTAGGGCTGTGTGTGTTTGTGGAGGAGGGAGGGTCGTCGTCGCTCTCACCAGTAACGGGACCAACAAACTAAACTTAGCTACTCCTGCTTCCTCACATCACTCAGCCATCAACTCGGGCTAGCATGGACCCAATTAGGCTTCCATACACTAGGCGGGGTAGCAGGTGAGCGTCCACTAGTATACACAACCAGTCATAAGTAATGAAATTTATATAATAATTATATATATTATTTTATTTTTTACTACATCGGCCGTCTCCCACCAAGGCAGGGTGACCCAAAAAGGAGAGAACTTCATCATCATTCACTCCATCACTGTCTTGCCAGAGGCATGCTTACACTACAGTTATTAAACTGCAACATTAACACCCTCCAGAGTGCAGGCACTGTACTTCCTATCTCCAGGACTCAAGTCCGGCCCGCCGGTTTCCCTGAATCCCTTCATAAATGTTACCTTGCTCACACTCCAACAACACGTCAAATCCTAAAAGCCATTTGTCTCCATTTGCTCCTATCTAACACGCTCACGCATGCTTGCTGCAAGTCCAAGCCCCTTGCACACAAAACCACCTTTACCCCCTTCCTCTAACCTTTCCTAGGCTGACCCCTACCCCGCCTTCCCTCCACTACAGATTTATACACTTTCAAAATTATTCTATTTTGTTCCATCCTCTCTACATGTCCAAACCATCTCAACAACCCCTCCCTAGCCCTCAAGCTAATAGTTTTGGTAATCCCGCACCTCCTCCTAATTTCCAAACTACATTCCTCGACAAGTGATAGGAATGCATTGTATAATTCAAGATATGGGTTGTACAAACTCGATAGTTATTTAGTGCAGTTTATTGTGCACAACTTTAGGCAACAATTCTATACAAAATTGCGGGATTGGTCATGCCACGGGATCTCATGAGAATTTGGTGACGTTAGACCAGCATTCTCCGCACTTACCCCGCACGTTTCGCCCGCCGTGGAACACGCCCTGCCAGTGAAGATTTGATGACAGATCAGAATAGACCAATGTTCTCCACACCTATCCTGCACGTTTTGCCTGCCGTCAAATGTGCCCTGCCCGTCGGTATAATATATAACCAATAGTAGTAAGCTCATTTAGATACAGGTGCATGAAAGTACCCTACGGTTGCAAGTACACAAGGCTAAGTGACTGCTAGCAGTGATTGCAACTAGCTTAGGGAATTACAATCCAACAGGGTTAAGCTCTTAGGTGGTGATAAAGACTTACCAGGAAATTCATGAAGTCTGGTTATTAGGTCATACAGAATAATGAGAATACTAAGGAAGATTTATGAGTGACCAAGGTGCAGCATAATAATTGATACTGAGAATATCGGAAGGCAGTATTTAAGAATGTATGGAGAGATTCTTCCAAGCACCACCTAGAACATTCTAGTCTCTCCCTCGTCGTACAGTAGGTTAAGTTGACAAATGAGCACAATCGACTCGTTTTTATTATTAATTGGAAGGTTTACGTATGATATTGTTTTATATATATACTATTCACTAGTGTGACGTAATCTTTTACTTCATATGACTTGTTGACGGCGATTAGATGTTCCTTAGGGCTGGCTATGAAATTTCCTATTCTCTTTCCCGCTTTCTGTAAACCTCAGAGGTCCTCTCTGCCCTACCCCAAATGGCAAGGGGTGGGTGAAGAGTGGTGCCAGTCCTGACCTTATCTGAGAGGAACTGGCTGGTGTTCACCCTACCTCATTCGGAGAAAACTTCCTCTCATTCCTCCTGTTGCTACGTTTGCATTTGCGTAGCTCCTAATGAGGTACGGATACGTGTGAAAGTACTTGAGCTGAAGATCTCCATCCCCTGTGGCTTGTCTTGCATTGTTAAGATCTGTGATTGTATTGCGCCACCGCAGTCTCTCTCTCTCTCTCTCTCTCTCTCTCTCTCTCTCTCTCTCTCTCTCTCTCTCACACACACACACACACACACACACACACACACACACACACACACACACACACACACACACACACACACACACACACACACACACACACACACACACACATTTACTGATTTTTAAACTCGTTATTTGAATGATTCATGAAAGATAATCTTACATATTTATGAGTAGAAGAATTTACATAATGGTAGAATTACAAAATGAGTGGAGAACCAATAATTTATGGAGCTCCTTGTACGCTGGTCAAGAACCAGAGATGCAGCAGGCGCTCACTCTCTGGATCGCCACACTGAGGCGCTGAAAGAAGAGTGGCAGCCCTCGGGTCTCTGGTGGTTTCGATGAGCCTGGAGCCCAGTTCCTTGAGGAAACACGTGGCATGTTTTCCCCTGAAGCGAAGGGTGCCAAGAGTGTCTGATCCTATAAGATCTAAGTGGTACTGGTGGGTCAGATGTCTGTACTGGAGCAGCAGTTAACGATAAATGAATGCAGTGCAAGCACAGGGAGTAGGATAAAGATAGCTTTAGCGCTTTCAGCATGGAAGAGTTATCAGAAGCTTCAATGATCCACGGAAAGAGGGGGATTCTCCTGTGTATGGACTGATGAAGCCACTGTGTGGCGAAACGTTTCCTCAATAAAGATACCCAAGAGTTGCACATGTGTCTAATTTATCGAGAAAGATTAGATTTGAGAGGGACCTACCCAGGCTTGCTACACTGCCTTTCAATTATTACATTCTTGCTTTTACTAGTGGACCCCGTTTCTTATGTCTTGTTCAAGATTTTCTTCGCCTCGCCTATGCCAGTGAACAATTCTGATGTTTCAGCTTCACTTTGTACCAGATTGTGGAGCAGAACTCTTTTTCAGTTGATATTTATTCACATCTCATCCACATAACGGGTCTAGAAAATGAATATTATTGATGAAACAATTAGAGAGAAAATTACAAGATAAACTTCCGGGATAAATATATGCAAAGTGTAAACTATTTTAGTTTAGTGTTGATATACCTGGTGTTGATGGTTGTAATTTGATCGTGCTTGTCATCACCCTTGAAGAATACACATTAACTAGAAAATAGAAACTAATAAGTTGGCAAGATAATCTTACTATATTCTAAATCTGTTCAAACCAGGCTAAAGCGAGTCATGCTCTTTTTGTGGACAGCCGTTAATTGAAAATACTAATTACAAAGATGAAATAAATTCTTGAGGTCAATCTGAAAACATAATACCCAAGTTCAGAAGAAAATGCGGAAGTAAAGAGCCATCAGTTACAATGAAAGAATCCCATAATACTACTATTAGTTTCATAAAAGAAATTTCTTCATAGCAATCTTAAGAGGAATAAGAAACAGAAATACCAGATCTTTGGTACATCAATCCTTACTGCCTTTATCCTATTTAAACCATCTAATTCAGCAACTAGGAATCACTGTCGCTTCAACAGTCGTCCTCTTACACCAGAGAATTTCAGTTTAGACAGCGGCATCAGAGAGAGGAAGGACCTCGTTACCTCTGAATCTGAGAATGTGGCTTCAACTGAACAGCTCCACTACATCTATTCTGAACATCAAAATGGTATACAATACCGACAGGTTGTTAGGTAAGACACATATGCAACAGTTAGACAACTTTATTCCGAAACGTTTCGCCTACACAGTAGGCTTCTTCAGTCGAATACAGAAAGTAGGCAGGAACAGTAGAGATGTGAAGACGATGTAATCAGTCCATCACCCTTAAAGTCGTAGAATTTGAGGTTGTCAGTCCCTCGGCCTGGAGAAGTTCAGTTCCATAGTCAGGAACTATCTACATCTATTCTGTTGTTCACACACTGTAGGTATTTTTTGTGCGAGTGTCTGTTAGTATAATGTTAGGCTAGATATTGTTAGGTAATTTTATTTATGTAACTTAGATATTTTATAAATTTAATGACTGGTCTTTACTCTTACTTGTTTTAGCGCTGGTGATGGAGTTCGATATTTAAGAACATAAGAATATAAGAAAGAAGGAACACTGCAGTAGGCCTACTGGTCCATGAGGGGCAGGTCCATGTCAACTCCCGGCTTAGACCAATGGCCCGCCCAGTCAGGTCACCCCCACTTAAGGAATTAGAACGGCATCTGACCCAGTAGCACCAGCTAGTCAGGTCCAGGAGCTTATAAACCGTAGACAGGAGAAGTGCAGCAGTCGTAGGTGGTGTCACATTTGTTCAATGTGGAAGTAGGTCGTGCCCAAGGGTTAGGCAAGCGAAGAATTCCCAAGTATTAAGATCCCAAGAAGTTGCAGTGTCTGACAGGATTGTAGATCAGTGGTTCAGAGAACCGACACGTTGATAAATTAGACACATGTGCAACTCTTGGGTATCTTTATTGAGGAATCGTTTCGCCACACAGTGGCTTCATCAGTCCATACAAAGGAGAAACTTGAAGAACAGGAGGAGAATGAGGTAATCAGTCCCTCAGCCTTGAGTCGAAGTGGTCAGTCCATCAATCTTGAATAGAATACGGCATAAGTGCGGAGGAGGAGCTTATAAACCGTAGGCAGGAGAGGTGCAGCAGTCGTAAGTGGTGTCACATTTGTTCTAGTCAGGTCCAACTCACACCCACCCACTGATGTATTTATCTAACCTATTTTTAAAACTACACAACGTCTTAGCTTCTATAACGGTACTCGGGAGTTTGTTCCACTCATCCACAACTCTATTACCAAACCAGTGCTTTCCCATATCCTTCCTGAATCTGATTTTTTCCAGCTTAAAACCATTGCTACGACTCCTGTCTAAGCTAGATATTTTTAGCACGCTATTTATATCCCCTTTATTCATTCCTGTTTTTCATTTATACACCTCAATCATATCCCAGATTCAGGGCCCTCAGCCTATCCTCATAGGGAAGATTTCTGATACATGGGATCAACTTTGTCATCCTCCTCTGTACGTTTTCCAGAGCATTTATATCCATTCTGTAATACGGTGATCAGAACTGTGCAGCATATTCTAAATGAGGCCTAACCAAGGATATATAGAGTTGAACAACCTGAGAATTTCTATTGTTTATGCCTCTTGAAATTAAATGATGTTTACTACTGCTTTGTTATGGAAAATAAGAATTACCACACTCTATTTCATTGGTGTCTCAGAGTAAAACGGTAGAATCGAAAAAATATATATAACGTAATTTACAGTTAGAAAATACCAGAGACTGTGTGCTGAAGTTACCCCATACGAGAGCTGAGACAGTTGACT
Source organism: Cherax quadricarinatus (assembly GCF_038502225.1). Taxonomy (NCBI): domain Eukaryota; kingdom Metazoa; phylum Arthropoda; class Malacostraca; order Decapoda; family Parastacidae; genus Cherax; species Cherax quadricarinatus. The sequence continues at coordinate 9,748,500 of NC_091295.1, forward strand.
CTGCATGTCTCCCTTAAAGAGGGAAATGGACAAATTGCCCATACTGTTCCTGACTAGCCAGACTGTGGTGCCTACTCGAAACTACATGTAGCAAACACTACCAGTCAAATTGACCAGGCCGTGAAGCAGGAGGCCTGAAGCGACAAAGCCACGGGGGCAATGATCTCTGGAAGCATGTAAACAGGAGGTAGCGGAATCGGACACCATACAAGGCTTACTCGCACCGTTGACTCCAGCAACGGCAAACCAGCGCTTTTTGTTGTTATTGATGCTTTATTCGTCAGGGGAAAATCACCTGATGCAAGTCTGGCCTTAAATGACCAGTTCGGTGTTGAAGATGCGTCAGACTTGTCATGATACATATGGTGGTGATGTAGCTGTCGGTCTATTAATAATGAGTTATCAGAACCAGTGAGCAGTCATCACGTGATTTAAGACCCGGTCAGGTGATTTTTCTTGTAAAATATTTCTCCCACCCACATGGGTTCCACAACACAATAGAATCCAAGATCTTTGAAATTAAATGCACTGATTATTTAAACTTGAAAGACAGAACCCTGGAGCTGAAGCTCAACACACACACACCTGCATAAATAAGTGAATACAAATGGATACCTTAAAGAAGGTAAAGGAATAGTGAGTGTGTGTTTCCTTAAAGAAGGTAAAGGAATAGTGAATGTGTGTTCTCGCCTAGTTTTATTTGTCGGGATCGACAGTTCCTGACGCCGCCTACTAGGCTACATTGATCGTCATTATTGATTTCCAGTTTACCTGGAGAGAGTTCCGGGGGTCAACGCCCCCGCGGCCCGGTCTGTGACCAGGCCTCCTGGTGGATCAGAGCCTGATCAACCAGGCTGTTGCTGCTGGCTGCACGCAAACCAACGTACGAGCCACAGCCCGGCTGATCCGGAACTGACTTTAGGTGCTTGTCCAGTGCCAGCTTGAAAACTGCCAGGGGTCTGTTGGTAATCCCCCTTATGTGTGCTGGGAGGCAGTTGAACAGTCTCGGGCCCCTGACACTCATTGTATGGTCTCTTAACGTGCTAGTGACACCCCTGCTTTTCATTGGGGGGATGGTGCATCGTCTGCCAAGTCTTTTGCTTTCGTAGTGAGTGATTTTCGTGTGCAAGTTCGGTACTAGTCCCTCTAGGATTTTCCAGGTGTATATAATCATGTATCTCTCCCTCCTGCGTTCCAGGGAATACAGGTTTAGGAACCTCAAGCGCTCCCAATAATTGAGGTGTTTTATCTCCGTTATGCGCGCCGTGAAAGTTCTCTGTACATTTTCTAGGTCGGCAATTTCACCTGCCTTGAAAGGTGCTGTTAGTGTGCAGCAATATTCCAGCCTAGATAGAACAAGTGACCTGAAGAGTGTCATCATGGGCTTGGCCTCCCTAGTTTTGAAGGTTCTCATTATCCATCCTGTCATTTTTCTAGCAGATGCGATTGATACAATGTATAGTTCTGATATATATGCTTCTAGAGCTATGTATTGAGTGTGAAGCATTGCTCATGTGCTAAGTTCATCTTATTCTAGTATGATGATTGTATATATGTTGGGAGAATTGTTAGGTAAGACACATATGCAACAGTTAGGTATCTTTATTTCGAAAGTAAAGTATGATGATGCTGAGACTGAGAGACATTTCCTGCATGATAACTGGGTTGGTATTTAAAACTACAGAGACCTTAAACACACGAGTCGTGTTTATTTGCTTCAAGTGATAGACCACTGTGAAGAAAATAAACATAAGAAAACCTGGGTAGAAAGCACAGTAGGAGAAAATATTTTTGATGGGTTTAGAGAGTTTTCCTAATCCCAGAGCACTGCTTTGTGCCAGGTTTGTCTGGCGCTTGCCTGGTCAACCGGGCTGTTGCTACTTAAGAACATAAGAATGTAGGAACACTGCAGAAGCCCTGCTGGCCCATGCGAGGCAGGTCCTTATCAAAACGACCTCTACCTAAAGCTACCCAAGAAATAACTCCCGTACCCAATGACACCATTCAAACCCAGCCCATCCCACTCATATATTTGTCCAGTCTCTTCTTAAAGCTACCCAAGGTCCTAGCCTCTATCACCCCACTGGGAAGACTGTTCCACGCATCTACAACTCGGTTAGAAAACCAGTACTTACCTATGTCCTTTCTAAATCTAAATTTATCCAACTTAAATCCATTATTTCTGGTTCTTACCTGGTTCGACACCCTCAGTATTTTATTAATATCTCCCTTGTTTATGCCCGTCATCCACTTATACACTTCAATGATATCTCCCCTCATTCTACGCCTCTCCAGAGAGTGGAGATTTAAGGCTTTAAGTCTATCTTCATACGGGAGGTTCCTTACACAGTAAATCATTTTAGTCATTCTTCCCTGTATGTTCTCTAATGAGAACCAGCCAATTCTGTCATAGAAAGAAACATAATTGAATCTTCTCTCTTAAAACATGACAGGAATACGGCATATACTCAAATTTTGGGTTATACAGGCTCGATAGCTATCTAGTAGAGTCTATTGTACACAACCTTAAACAACAATTCTACACAAAATCACAGGATCGCTCATTATGCCAGGTGGTCTTATGATGGATTGGTGATGATCGACCAGTTGTCTACGCACTAAAACACCATGCTACGCTAGTTGATGGATGGTTATATAATGCGTTTAGCTGTGATTGCACCATACATTGACAAGATTACCTGATTATATAGGTAGTGGGTTAAAGGATATTAGAAGTAGAAATTTGGATCATAGAAATATCATTAGAATGGTATAGAAGAATCCCAAGTAAGGCATAATAATCGATACTGAGAAGAATAGTAGACAATATAAAAGATACGTCTCAGTACCCCTGAGAACATTCGGGAACAGGACATTTAAGTAGACAAAGAGCACATTCATTTCCTTTCTTTTATTAATTAAATAGGTTACACAGAATAACAACAATCCATATATATATATATATATATATATATATATATATATATATATATATATATATATATATATATATATATATATATATATATCATGTTCGAATTGTGGGCACTAATGAGCCTACTCGCACATATGGTGGCATACTAGATCTGTGCCTTGGATTTAATACATCAGATACGATGCATGACTCTGTCATAGTTGATGATCTTCTATCTGATCACTTCCCTAGACTCACAACTGTCAGTCTTGATTACATTTCCAATAATCGAGGAGCTAAATACAGAAGGAGGAAACTTATTCTCAACCCAGAGCACAGAGACAAGTTTATTAATAGATGAATGGTTCAGAGAACCGACATGTTGATAAATTAGACACATGTGCAACTCTTGGGTATCTTTATTGAGGAAACGTTTCGCCACACAGTGGCTTCATCAGTCCATACAAAGGAGAATCTTGAAGAACAGGAGGAGAATGAGGTAATCAGTCCCTCAACCTTGAGTCGATGTGGTCAGTCCATCAATCTTGAATAGAATACGGCATACGTGCTGAGAAGGAGCTTATAAACCGTTGGCAGGAGAGGTGCAGCAGTCATAGGTCGTGTAACATTTGTTCAATGTTGAAGTAGGTCGTGCCCAAGAATTAGGCAAGCGAAGAATTCCCAAGTTACACGACCTATGACTGCTTCACCTCTCCTGCCAACGGTTTATAAGCTCCTTCTCAGCACGTATGCCGTATTCTATTCAAGATTGATGGACTGACCACATCGACTCAAGGTTGAGGGACTGATTACCTCATTCTCCTCCTGTTCTTCAAGATTCTCCTTTGTATGGACTGATGAAGCCACTGTGTGGCGAAACGTTTCCTCAATAAAGCTACCCAAGAGTTGCACATGTGTCTAATTTATCATCAAGTTTATTAATAACCACTTTGCAACCCACTAGCCCACATATTTATCACAGCCTGGCATTTGGCGGGAGGTACTTGTGATTTTTTTTTTTTGAAGACTTCTACACTTGTTTCTGCATTTTTTCTAATAGCTTCTGGTTATATATTAAAAAATCTAGGCCCAAAGGATGCTGATACGTTCTCTTGTGCCCACGGCGCTTTGCTTTTCGCTGTGCATATACCAATTTTTTTCCCATCTCTCTAATTCCGGTATTCTGTTATGGCAGAATGCAAGATGTGGGTATAGGAGGGACATTGAAGATACGAGGCCCTTGATCTGTTGCAACCTTCATTGTCGTTCGCACCTCCACACCACATCCTCCTTCCTTAGCAGCAATTGCAATCTTCCTTCCATACAGACAAACACATGTAGCAGAACAAGACTACTTACAACCTTTCTCTTTGAGTACTCTGGGATTTAGAACGAAAGATAGGTGCACGAAAGATTATCTTCCGGTTCTCGTATGGTTTCTCTGTTGCCGGCCGCGACTCTCAATCTGCTGACGGTTCGTGAACCATTACCCCATAGTGATACACATAATGGTCAGGATTCTGAAAGCCTGCTGGTAGGGCGGGAACAACACCACTGTTTATATTACATTACCTTGTAGCTAATTTATGACCCTATCGTGGAGTGCTTGCAGAGATAGCTCCCCAGTGACCAGGTCAGGTAAGTTGTTTCTGCTCTTACCTAGTGGTGAGTGTGCTAGACTGATAGCACCCCAGTACTTCTCGAAGGTTGCAATGTACGCTGCCACAACATGCTTCTGTCGCCTGCCCTCCAATAACTGCGGCGTATGCACCACACCCAACGTTTAATTACAGGCTCGTGGAGCTGTAGCTTCGTGTTGTGTAAATATCCCATTAGCGTGACGGTCGCATGTAGCCAGTGTGACGTCGGTTTAACTAACCGGTGAGGGCCGCATGTGGTCAGTGCGAAACCAGGGTAAGGCTCCAGTGACGGTAGCATGTGGTCAATGCGAAACCAGGGTAAGGCTCCAGTGACTGTAGCATGTGGTCAGTGCGAAACCAGGGTAAAGCTCCAGTGACGGTAGCATGTGGTCAGTGCAAAACCAGGGTAAGGCTCCAGTGACGGTAGCATGTGGTTAGTGCAAAACCAGGGTAAGGCTCCCGTGACTGTAGCATGTGGTCAGTGCGAAACCAGGGTAAGGCTCCAGTGACTGTAGCATGTGGTCAGTGCAAAACCAGGGTAAGGCTCCCGTGACTGTAGCATGTGGTAAGTGCGAAACTAAGACCCCAGTGGAAATAAGTCACTCCGTCTGACTTTTTGGAGTTATCCTAGGTTCTCTACACATATGCTGCTGTGTATGATAATCAATGTAACTGTATTTGTGTATACCTGAATAACTTACTAGGGTAAGGCTCCAGTGACGGCAGCATGTGGCCAGTATGACAACGTTGAGTCTCTGGTGGTGTCGGCCGCGGTTTGTCAATGTGACACCATGGTGAGGGTGGTTCTGGTGAGGACCGCGTGTGGTCCGTTTTACTGCAGCACCTGGGTGCGTGTCACCGCGTCTTAAGTCCTACCTGCTCCACCAGTTCCTTGTCATATTACTCCAGGGTTGTGAGAAATGACCTCGATAGAGGTCCCGTCTTGGCAGCCTCTGCCGTGCCTGCGTGCTCGCCCTCCACCCTGATTCTGAAGTTGCTCTCATGTGAAGTGAGGTAGTGAAGTTAGATGGGAGGACAGAGGTGTGAGTAGCAAAGATAGGTGGGAGAGTAGGGCACAGTGGAGGTTCGGAGAAGGTGAAATACAAATGCGTGAAGCATTAAACCCGCCTGGGTAATACAACACATTCTGAATGTATAAGTTATAAGTTTGTATGACATGCCTGTCATCGTACATGTTCATGAGATAGCAAAGACCAGCTAACCTGCCAGAGTGCAAAACCTTCAACGCGCTTCCGTGTTTACATCTTAATTGTGTGTTCTGAGCACGTTTAAAGTGCCACTAGACTCACCCTCTCGAGGCACTGATTAAGACTGTTGCTAATCTGCCTTCCAGGCTTATTTAAGTCAAGTCGTGCTTTGTTAGTTCTTATGTCTATTGTTGAAATATAATTGTTAGATTAAATCCCCCAAGAGTTTGTGCTACTGTCAGTGTCTGGTGTCTGTGCGCAGGTCTGGATTTGGATTACGTTATGGTCTCGGTATCATATCGTTTCATACCTGATCATCGCCTTTTGTAAACGTAAACTCGTTGATATTATCCAATTTGATTGATTCTGCTTATTGTTAAAGGCGTATTTATTAGTAATCAGCAAATTTGTGGTGGTTGCTGTAGGCTGCTAACAGCAGCAGCCTGTTTGTGACTGAACAGTCTTCGAGGAAGTGTTTGGTTCTGGCTGGACTGCGAGTAAAGGAAGCCTTAAAACAGGACACAGTTATGTTTATTCATATTATTTCCCAGAATTTCCCGCTTTTATTGTATGCAACATTCTTCTATTTTTAGTGTTACAAATTGAAATCGTTGGACATGTTGGGAATGATTTATGGTGGTTTGCGAGGATGTGCTCGATTTTTCACCACTATCTTTTTGTAACAAGGTTGATTAGGTGGTGGTAGCAATATTTATATAGATGTTGATGGTAACATTGTTTATATAAGTGATGGTGGTAACATTATTTATATAGGATTTATATTTACTTTATATCTGGATTTATATTTACACTTGACAGGAATACATCTGGATTTATATCTTGTTTTCATTAATAAGATATCTTGACATATCACATAAGTTATTATACTATCTCCATATTTCTCAGTGAAGGGATGATAAAGCCTAGTGTTCAAGGTAGTGACTATGACTGGCCACACACTACATTTACTTTGATCATCATTTGTTTGTCTGCCAAACTGTCAGAAGTACTTGCAAGTCTGAGCCTGGCTTCTACAACATCAGTCTGTCTGTTTACATTGTGAGTTGCTTCGTAAACGTACTTATCTACGTTAATGTTATCATAATGAGTGATAGATCTACTTAGGCGTCGAACTTCATTCCTATAACATTGTTTCATTATTTACTTCTATGCTAATATTATTCCTAATGTTAGACACACCAAAGTTATATTCTACATTTGCCTTTATAAAAACAAACACCTAAATTATTGGCAGTGCCTGAAGTCCCTTGAATTGTACACCCTAGAACATACCATCATAATTTGCACCTGGAAAATTCTGGAGGGATTAGTCCAAAATTTGCACAACAATGTTATTCCTAACGAGAACAAATGGCTTGGTAGACTGTGCAAAATATCTGTAATAAAAAGGAGGAATTCTATGAAGACACTCAGAGATAACGTCAGTGTTAGAGGGCCAAGGCTTTACAACATTCCCCTTATATTCATAAGGAAATTATCAACAGACGCCTGACTGTCTTCAAGACGAACCTGAATAAGTTCAAGTTAGTTCCTATCAGCTGGGTTGTGGTACCTATGTTGGGCTGCGTGCTGCTAACACCAGTAGCTTGGTTGATCAGATCATCTACTGGGAGGCCTGTTCAGGAACAAGGTCATTTGGGCGGTGATCCCGGAAATCATCTTCAGATGCAACATATATTTACAAATACAATGATGGGAAATTAACTTCATTTTTTTGCATACATATCAAAACCATTAAATGTGCATCATATTTGTGTATTTTCTAGTATCAATGTTGCATAACTGATTTTTATAAGTACTATTGCACACTTTATTAGTGTAAAAACCAGATGAACAAAATATAACATTAGCCAAGTGCATATTTAATCGTTGAGGGAACTAAACTCCAAAAAAGGACAAATATCTGGATTACGTATTTTGTGCGGGAAGTTTTCAGGTAAAAATATGTGGATTCCAACTGGTGTTTACTCTGAGACTTCCATCGTGGTCATCTGGGGGATCGTGTGTAAATTTCTTGATCTTCTTGAACCTCGTATTGTGGGGCCAACTTTGGCTATTACAGGAACCCAACTTAAGAAACCTCTGCAGCTCCTGATGGCGGCGGCCGTGGTGGCTGATATAGGTAGTGGTTGGGACAGAGTATACTCACAAAGACCTTATGCAGGAATCGGTTCATAGCTCCTGGCCCCGATTCTTAACTCATAGCTACTGGCTCTATCGAATCCCAGCCTATCAGGTCTGATTATGTATATTAGTAAGGGTGTATGACTGCGTCCACCGCCAGACGAGCATGGCCCAAGGCTGGGCTCTAGGAGTAGAAAAACTCGCGAAACTCATCAGAAGTATACTTCGTCTAGTTTGTTCGACATGTGGTAAGTAGCGGCACATGTGGGGAAGGGAGAAGGTTGCAGGTATTGTGGGTCAGCCGATAGTAATTTTTGTTCAGAAGAAAACCTGCTTTTTCGTTCCTAAAGATTAGTGGGCGAATTCTTCCTCGGCCGGTCCCCGTGACTGCCTGTCCTAGATAACCAGGCAGAGGAAGCCATCATCATGGCAGCACAATTGATGGTATTATAAGAATTCTGCACACTCCACTGCTTTCTGTTTACTGTCGTTACAAACTTGAGTCATTGTGATGATGACAGCTCTCTCGTGATGTCTTTGTGCTTGGAGCGCATAAGGATGAAACCGTCGAGTCCGCGTTTAAATACCTAGAATTTGCTTCGTATCGCAGCTCTGATAGTGTCAAACTTATCTTTTGTATTTATTAGTGAGAAATTCCATGATCAATTAAACTGATTACTAACTTGAAGGGTGCAGTTAGAAGCCACGTTAATGAACATTATTTAACAAGTCGCAATGCGGATTCTCCTTTTGCCTTACAAACTAACTAATTTTTTTCAGTAAGGCGTTTTGAGGCATTTGACTAATATAACGAATATAATGGTTACCTAGGTTTCAGTAAGGCATTTGGTTGCCCAACATCAGGGAATGGTATTTGACAGCACAAGATATTGGAGGTAAAGTTCTCTCATGCCAGCAGAGAATTTGCATGAATGACGTGAAAGTCAAAATGGGGGACAAGTGATAAGTGTCATTCCACAAGAATCAATTTTGGGCCTCTTGTTCATAATCTACTTTAATTACTTTTATGAAAGAATTAAAAGTTGCGTAAGTAAATTTGCGGAAGACACAAAAATAAAGTGAGTAATGAAATTGGAGGAGGATACCGTAGATCTAGAGTGGTTTACACAAATGGTCGGTAAAAGTGGCAACTGCTGAGTTCATTGTGAAAAATTGTATCCTTAGTAATGAAAATAGTTGTTGCTGAATAATGTAGAACTTGACCATACCGGATGTGAAAAAAAGTTTAAGATCTTAAGAGATCTTATTAGTAAAAGTCTAAAGTCAAGGCAGCAGCGGCTAAATGTACGGAAAATGGCCAATAGACATATAACAAGAAATATAAGTAGCAGAAGTCCCTAGATTATTCTACACATATACACACTGTGTGTAAAGTCTCGTTTAGATTATGAAGGGAATCTCTGATCACCATGCTGTGGAATGGATATAAATGCATTAGAAAATATGCAGAGGATGGAGTTAATTTACGTTGATTGCATGTCATATCTGTTACGTAGTTGAAAAATTCCATCAATGGGTTGAGGACTCGAACTGGGGTTCTTACATTTAACAGACGCAACTTTTGTGAATTGTTGGTATATGCTCCGTCCATTCTTCACTTTGTTCAATGACAGTCTTTTATTTCCACTTATCTTGGGTTTATAGACTATATGGGTTTGAGCGGTATTAGAATATATGTTTCACGAAAGCTGGAGCTGTGGAATAAAACAGTAGGGCCACAATTACTGCTGCTGATACAAACAAGACAGCCATATTGTAAACTTGGTGGCTGTGTGGTAACAGCGTTGGGTCTCTTATATGTAAGGGCCACTCTGAGTCTCCGTTCATTATCTTCATTTATTATTATATATATATATATATATATATATATATATATATATATATATATATATATATATATATATATATATATATATATATATATATATATATATATATATATTTATATATATATATATATATATATATATATATATATATATATATATATATATATATATATGGGGTCCACCTCTGGTGTAAATTGTGGGACCCATAGCCTCGGAGAAGTGTATGTGTGTGTGTGTGTTAGTTAGTTAGTTACCATTTTGTCCTAGGCACATGTCGATTAGACACTAGGCCTGTCGTACGTGTATCTGTGTGTGTGTGTGTGTGTGTGTGTGTGTGTGTGTGTGTGTGTGTGTCGTGCCGAATAAGTAAAACTCGCGATTTTGGCTTAAATAGCAACGCTTTTCTTGCCGAATAAGGCAAGCGAAAATTTGTGTATGCAGTAATTTCGCAAAAATCATTCTGAACCTAACGAAAAAAATGTATTTCATTGTGTTGGTTTATTATTAAATTATTGTAAACTTATCTAAAATATATTTAGTTGGATTAAGCTAAATTAAATTGAGCTTGTTATAATAAGGTTAGGTAAGTTTTTCTAGCTGGTGTCTGCCTCCTCAATCCATTGTTGCTATTTTCACAGGGCGAAGCAGTCCCCAACAGTTACCTTCCAGCAAGTACAATGTTAACATGGTGGTGTAAATGGCAGACTTGAGCCACTTATAAGCTGAGATGATTTTGCACAATTGTAAAGCCCGGCACTTCAGTGGGTGGTGGGTGGAGCAGTTGCTGGTGGCTCCAGCTGGAAGGTGGCGGCGGGTCGATACCAGGCCAGAGAATGTCTACTCTACCTCCTTGTGACCCGTCTCATCACTGCTTTCCTCTAATATACATTATCACAGTACCTGTCACCAGTTTCCATTTTTTTTTTTTTACCCTCGCATCCCGGCCGGCTCTTGGTGTTGAAGGCTCGCTGGCCAACATATCACAGCCTAATTGATCTGGCACTAGGCGGAGGTAGTGATCCAGTTTTTTGAAAGGTTTTACATTTATTCCGGCAATGTTTCTAATATCTACTGGTAACAGGTTGAATTGTTTTGGACAAAGGATGTTGATACAGTGTTCATTTACTGTGCTAATGGCTCATCTGCTTTTCAGTGATCTTATTTTACTCGTTCTTCATAAGTTTGATAAGTCTCAAGAGTTTTTTCTACTTCTGGAGCCCGGCTCCAGGCATTTCTGGTGCTTGCCTGATCAATCAGGTTGTTGCTGTTGGCAGCCCACTGGCCCACAGACTGGTTGACGTGGCACTTGGTGTAGATACTTATCAAGTTTCCTCTTGAAAACTTCTACACTTGTCACTGCAGTGTTTCTGATATATTCTGGCAAGATGGTAAATGATCAGGGACCACGGATGTTGATACAATATTATCTTATTGTGCCCACAGCACCCCTACTTTTCATTTTTTTTTATTTTACACTTTCAAAGCTCTCCAGTATGTATTGGCAATGTGCAGATTTGGGACTAGGCCCTCAAGTACTTTCCAGCTATATATTATCGCGTATCTCTCCTCCGCTAGAGCGAGCACATATTTAGGAACTTGAAACGTTCCCAGTGGATGATCTCTGTATATATTTCACCCTTGATATCTTCCGTCGTCCTGAACGGGGCCCTCGATACTGAACCATACTGTAAACAGTAGAACACAGGCGATTTAAAGTGTCACCATTGGCACTATTTCCCTTATATTTTGAAAGTTCTCATTATCTACTTCGTTATCTTTCTTGCCGTCGTGACATTTGTGTTGTGTTCTTTGAAAGGTCAGCCGATATAATTATTCCCAGGTCTTTTACGTGTTCCTTTTGTTCTACTTGATCCTCTTGGGATCATTGTCCCTTTTGAGTTCTTCATTCTTTCCATATCTATGCAGCTGGATCTTATCACCATTGACATCATGTTGTTTTTCCACCGCCCACTGGAAAACTCTGCCTCTTCCTTGTTGACTACCTGATCAACTAGGCAGTTTCTGCGAGTGGCGAGCACTCCTACATAGCCATCGCAGTCCGGCTACCACTTCTCAACGTCTGTCAAACATAAACATTAGTCATGTCACCTCTGTGTCTTATAAATACTGTACACACGTCATTCTTTTTATTTCCCTGCGTCCCCTTCAAATATATATGGCAGTCATACAGTATATCCTATCTCTGTCTTATTAAAAAGAATGCAGAGCCAAACATCATAACTTATGTTCGTGCAAAATATTTCTTTTGTCGGGCTTTAATTTTGTCATCGTTCTTGGTGTGCTGTTAAGGTTATTTTTCCCTTTTATTGTTGCTGGCCACGATGTAATTTGTCCCTGCCTCAGCCACCACTACCACCACCCTGCTGCCTTCATGATACTGCATTCTCTTACTTCCCACCACTATTCGCCCAACTACCAAAACTACCTCCACAATCACCACCATCAAACCACCAATACCACCACAATCACCATCAGAGCAACTACCTGATTTCTAACCTGCACACTCCTGTGACAACTTACTAGAGTGAAATCTAAAAGAGAAAATGTAGAATAAACTCGGTGAAGAACAGGGGGTCATGGGGACAATTAGAGAGCACTTTATCAACATTCGTAGCCCAAGCTTTTATCAGAAATATTGCCAGAATGAGCGTAAAAGTTTTAAAGAAGCTGGACAGCTTCCTGTTAAAAAATGAATTATTCAAGAGGAAACTAGTTTATTACCTCCTCCAAGTGACAGGTAACCAGGCTGTGATGTTATGTAGGCCACTAACATTAACACCTTTATTGAATAGTCAGCGAACAAGGAAGTTTGACCAAATATTGGACTGCACCAGTAGAAAAGACATCGAAATCTGTCACAGGTAAAGCCACCCACGGCCGCCCAGCCACACTCGCATCTGTTGTCTTGGGTTGTATTAGTCATGCTTTCCATAAAATTTGTAATTTGGCTTCTTGCCACCCTTTCAAAGCCTTTTATGTGCGATAATGCTGCTGGTGTGGAATTTCTTACCAGAGATCTACTGCCTCCTTTGTGCACAGAAGATATGTCTGCACCTTGTAAGACCTCTGGCATTACCCCGTAACTCCTCCTACCTTCCACGCAACCACGACCTCCACTATCCATCCAGCTACCACTATACATCACTACCACCTATGAACCACTACCCTTATACACCACCCTTATACACCACCCTTATACACCACTACCCTTATACACCACCCTTATACACCACTACCCTTATACACCACTACCCTTATACACCACTACCCTTATACACCACTACCCTTATACACTATATACACCACTACCCTTCTACACTATATACACCACTACCCTTATACACCACCCTTATACACCACTACCCTTGTACACCACCCTTTTACACTACCCTTATACACCACTACCCTTATACACCACTACCCTTATACACTATATACACCACTACCCTTCTACACTATATATACCACTACCCTTATACACCACCCTTATACACCACTACACTTATAAACCACTACCCTTATGCACCACTACCCTTATGCACTTCTACCCCTATACACCACCACCACTACCACTATACACCACTACCACTATGCACCGCTACCACTATGCACCACTACCACTATGCACCACTACCACTATGCACCACTACCACTATGCACCACTACCACTATGCACCACTACCGCTATGCACCACTACCACTATACACCACTACCACTATACACCCAGTTACCACCATTCTCTCAACAATCACCGCCGCTACCATTGCTATCATCTACTCTGCTATCATCGCTATCAACTGTTCTGTTTACCCTGATGTAGCCTGACAGCCGCAGATCTGGAGACTGTAGAGATAATTTTCACTGCTCGTATAAATTCAGTCAAGCACCAACATTATAGGGAAGGCCTGTACCTCCTGAAACTCTCACAGGAAGGCCTGTACCTCCTGAAACTCTCACAGGAAGGCCTGTACCCCCTGAAACTCTCACAGGATGTCCTGTACCCCCTGAAACTCTCACAGGATGTCCTGTACCCCCTGAAACTCTCACAGGATGTCCTGTACCCCCTGAAACTCTCACTGGAAGGCCTGTACCCCCTGAAACTCTCACTGGAAGGCCTGTACCCCCTGAAACTCTCACTGGAAGGCCTGTATCCCCTGAAACTCTCACTTGAAGGCCTATACCTCCTGAAACTCACTGGAAGGCCTGTACCCCCTGAAACTCTCACTGGAAGGCCTGTACCCCCTGAAACTCTCACTGGAAGGCCTGTACCCGCTGAAACTCTCATTGGAAGGCCTGTACCCCTTGAAACACTGGAAGGCCTGTACCCCCTGAAACTCACTGGAAGGATTTTGCCCCTGAAACTCTTTCTGGAAGGCCTGTACCCCCTGAAACTCACTGGAAGGATTTAGCCCCTGAAACTCTCACTGGAAGGCCTGTGCCCCCTGAAACACTCGCTGGAAGGCCTGTACCCCCTGAAACACTCGCTGGAAGGCCTGTACCCCCCTGAAACACTCACTGGAAGTTCTGTACCCGCTGAAACTCATTGGAAGGCCTGTACCCCCTGAAACACTGGAAGGCCTGTACCCCCTGAAACTCACTGGAAGGCCTGTATCCCCTGAAACTCTCACTGGAAGGCCTGTACCCCCTGAAACTCTCACTGGAAGGCCTGTACCCCCTGAAACTCTCACTGGAAGGCCTGTACCCCCTGAAACTCACTGGAAGGCCTGTACCCCCTGAAACTCTCACTGTAAGGCCTGTAACCCCTGAAACTCTCACTGGAAGGTCTGTACCCCCTGAAACTCACTGGAAGGCCTGTATCTCCTGAAACTCACTGGAAGGCCTGTATCCCCGTGAAACTCACTGGAAGGCCTGTACCCCCTGAAACTCACTGGAAGCCCTGTACCCCCTGAAACTCACTGGAAGGCCTGTACCCCCTGAAACTCACTTAAGGCCTGTACCCCCCTGAAACTCACTTAAGGCCTGTACCCCCTGAAACTCACTTAAGGCCTGTACCCCCCTGAAACTCACTTAAGGCCTGTACCCCCCTGAAACTCACTTAAGGCCTGTACCCCATGAAACTCACTGGTACCATGAGTATGCTAAGAGATAACTCAATAAGTGTAATGAGACCAAGACTGACACCCTTCGCCAAGTTCTTAGCAGTCTTCAAGAACCTGATTAGTTCCTTGAGAAATTCCTTGATCAAACAGGCTGTGGTGCTCGTCTGCGTGTGGCTTGCACCAACAGGCCGGTTGACAAGGCCATCACCGGGAGGCCTCGTCTGGGAACGGGCCGCAGATGCATTAATCTCCGAATGTAATGCAGCTTAGGAGTAAAGGATTTATTTATTATGTTATTGTTAATAAAATATGTAGGATTTAAGCAGTTGTATTTGTTTATTAAAAGTATCTGGAATAAAATTTTTTAAGCAACTGTGCTGCCAGGCTTTTGTTGCCCAGATGTTGTTTACATTTTATAACGTTAATATTACCATATGTTGGGGATAACATTACATTATTTTAGACTAGGCTATTCAGAGACGGTTGCAAGAGTATATTGGTGATGGTGTAGTATTATAGTTTTGAGATTTAATAGGTTTTAATAAGGGATATGTTAACTTTGTTTTCTCTTATCTAGTTTTGAGAGTTGTATGTGTCTTGGAAAAATAATTATATCTGGCAAGGTGCTCTGATGCTCATACTATGAATTTAAATAAAAATTAAATAGCTCTAAAGTAAGTTTAGAGAAATATCTAGACTTTTTTAATGCTGTGTATAAACTTTTTTGGGGGACGAAAACGTTTTTATTATTATTTTTACAAGTTTAGCTTATATTAAATGTGCTAAAAATAGCTCTGTTATTTTGTCAATGGTTAGGGAGCTAGTAATTAGCCGCTTATTGTTAAGAATTGTTGTGTAGGATGTAAGAATGTGTAACCCGTTACTGTTTTGCCTCTCTGTCCATGGGTATAATAGAAGGCGGATGTGGCATAACTCGCCACTTCTACCTTGTTCTTACTTTATGAGATGGACAAACACTGAAGAATTAGAAAGGGCTGGTGAGCAACTGGGTTGGAGGTTGGAACATTCCTGGAGCTGTAGGCACAGAATTTGGTACGTTATGATGATTATAACGGTGTAAGACAAGGAGGTTATGTTGATTCTTACCTTGGGTGACAAATTGTAAAATTGATACAACTCACAAGTGTGATCATTAGGCATGATTATTCTTATTGACAGAATGGTTATTTAATTATATTTAGGGACATCTAGTTTTTGGATAATATAGAGTAAGTAACAAGAACGGGGATGACTTCTGACAACATCGGGCGCCTATTATGTCTAGTAACTACTATAAATTGTAAAGTTTACTACGAATATAATTGAACAATTGTGGGCTGTGGCTTTTAATTTTCCCAAATTGTGGACAGTATTATATTATTATTGACAGTGATTACTATTTATTCAATTTTATATTTGATCCTCAAGATTATTAACAAGAGATAACCCATTCTCCTTTTCCAATTTCATGCCTTTCTTTCATCCCGACACTAAACCGCCTCCAGGTAAACTACCCTCATGAATCACAGTGTACGTGATGTGTAAAGTAATTCCAGTGGCTCTTAATCTTCTACTTTCATAAAGGAATTTTAATGTCTTCTCGACGGGATCAAAATAATCAGGAAAGCATTGGTATTACAGAAAGTATAGAGATTAAATAAACGTTAGTAAAAGTTATTTTAGTGTGTATTTGTAAGATGTACGAGAGAGAAGAGGCGGTGGAATGTATTCAGGACAGAGTTGCTGCTTACAGTTGGTTCTTAAGCTCTCCTAAAGTCAATGCCTAAGCTTGCAACACCCAAAATACATGTCTTGTATTTATTTCTGAAAATGCTTTGCATATAGTTTATATATTCATATTGTCTTTACTATGTGTTGTGTGTAAGAGGTATCTGACTGGCCGTGTGGGGTAAGTTCATTTAATTTTTTTTGTGACTCGCATAATATAAACTTGTAATGATCGAAAACTTACTGTTGGTAGACAAAATTGTATATTTTTTAAGTGGTCAGGCTTCTTCAAGGGGGGCTCCTTGACGTGGCAAAGAGGCTCTTGGTCTCAGGAATAAAATCCTTTGGTCTCCTTCCTTAGACCGAGTCTAAGTAGCCCCAGTCCTCCCTTCCCTATCCCTTCCTCCCCATACCCCCACTTTTTTCCCTTCCCTCCCCTCTCCCAACCTTTCCCTTTTTCCCTGTCATGTTTGTAGCCTCTGGGGTCCTCCCCTCTGGCATTACAGTTTCTAGGTGGGGGTGGCATGCTGGGGTTCTTACCCCTCCGTGATGTCCCTCGGGGGGTTGGGGGTTGCCGTGGAATCTGAATTGTCCGAGGATGCCCTGCTCCCTTTCCCAATTTCCAGGTTGTTGGTGGGGTGCATCTCTAGAAGCTGCCTGAAGGTTCTGGGGGGTGGCAGCCAAAGGAGGTATGCTTTGTGGAGGGTTTCCGTTCTTTTGTCCGCTGAGATAATCTTGGTGGATGTGAGGCTGCTATCCTGGAGCGCCAGTGTGCTCGAGGCGCTCTCGGATGAGGGCTTTCAGCTCCTCCATACCTTCTAGCGACTGTCCCTCCACTGTCCCTCTTTTTTTCTTTCCTTCTTTCTTTTTTTCTTAAAATAACAAGAAAGAAGATATTACAGAAGTTGCACCTATTATTATGGAGTCTTCTCCCTGTGAAACCCTTCCTCCTCCCAGGCCCCATTCTGATTCCACACCATTTCTGACCTGGCTTTGTTATTGGACCATTCTCTCAACTCTTATACCCCTGTACCTTCTGCTGGTGATGCCTGCTTCAGGTGCTGCAGCATTTCTGTTCATGTCCCTGCTTCTAGGACGCCTGTCACAATGCATCCAGCTTCCCTGAATAAGGTGCAACAGCTCTCGGATCTCCCACCTCCCTCGGGTCAGACTGCCTGTGGTTTTACTACTAAGCATCCAAGAAAACCTACTGACGACAGTTCATCGATGACCACTCAAAAACGACCTACACGATACTGCCTTTGCAAAGGCATACCTTTGTGTATCGGACTAACGAGTATGCAATGGACAAAATTCTTTTCTTTATGAATGACATCTCAGATTGATTATCTTCCTGATCAGGGAATTGGTAAAACTTTTATGGCATGTTGGCCAAAATATATCCTTCCATGCTCTTCGGAGCAGCGTGTATGTTGTAACAGTGCAGAATTCAGAACAAGCTCGTGCTCTCTCCCGCATCACTTTCATAGATAACATACCAGTCACCATTCATAAGCATGCTACTCTTAATTCTTACTGTGGTCTTACCACGTACCATTGTACAGAGTGATTTTTTGTCTTGCAGTGAGGATATTTTGGAACAATTAGCCCTTCAGAACCTCCCTATTGTCAAGGTAAATATGTACATCCTAGGGAAGGGTGTCTCTAGTAATATTGCTCGTTTAACCATCGACTGCCGTGAACTTCTGTCCTCTGTCTCTATTGTGGGACATTGCCTGGAGGTCTGTCAAGTAGTTCCCTCTCCCCAACAGTGTCGTAATTGCTGGCATTTTGGACACCCCGCTAAACACTGCAGATCTGCAGCAGAATGCCTGGTTTGCAGTGCAGCAGATCATTCCAATATGTCTTGTAGTCTTCCTCCCTCTTGTCTCAATTGCAGGGAACCTCATCCTTCCTTTTCATGCCATTGCCAGGCTCATAATGAATGAGAGATCCGTTATCTTGAGGAGCATGAGGGCCTCACTTACACTATGGCTGTCTCTCAGCTCCACCTTAAAGGTAAACTTCCTTGTGTCCTGTATGCTCGGGTAGCCCGAAGACCTAAAACCTTAACGGTCCTCCCACCTCCCAATTCCTCTGTGTCTGTGTCTTCTGGGGTTGCCCCAGTTTCCAATTCTTTTGCAGTTTTATTCTCTAACACTCCTACCTCTGCACCACTTCCTACTTCTACTTCTTTATTTCACTCGCTTGCTTCTCAGTCTACGAGACCTCGCAGACCTACACTTTCTTCGCATCCATCACATGCACAAAATATATCTCCTACCTCCGAGCCTCATTCTCACCCCCTTTCCAGCTCTCACACAAAGGTAGAGGTTCACTCCCCCCTTGTGTAGTACCCTCTTTCCCTGTTTCCCCCCCCACCCCTCATCTTCCTCCAGTTACCCTCCAACATCCTTCCTCTCCTGTTAAACTGCAGGCCTCTTCTACCCCAGCTGATGCATCTCTCCAGGTTCATACTCCCTGCCTCCCTCAGACCTCTTTAGTTGCCTCCGTAGTTAATCCAACCTTTCCTTGCAATGCCTCCCTGTCTCTGACATGGCATCGTCGGCTTCCTTAACAACAGAGACATTAGACACTATCTCCAGCTATATTGCAGAGACAACACCCCTGATGGACACCAACATGACTTCTTCTACCCCTTGTATTTTGCGACCCTCGCAACACACTATTCCTCCTCAACATTAACATTCTTCCTTACACAATTACCGTTACCCCCACACGTCGAATTTACAGATCCCAAAAGCCTATCGTTTCTTATTGTTGCCAGTTTTATTTCTGTACATAATGTCTTTTTTACAATGGAATATTCCTGGCCTTAGGGGCAATCAAGAACTCCTAGTGTTCCTCTCCTAGTTGTCCCCAGTATGTGTTGGGTTGCAAGAGCCCAAAATTCATTCTGCTGTCATTCGCCCTGTTTCAGGCTACCTGCTATTACATTCTTCAGATCCTTTACCTGACAAATCATTTAATGAAAGCACGCTTCTTGTGTGCGTTGATATACCATATCAACGAGTTTTGATTCATTCCCCACTGCATTATACTGCAGCTCGGATTTATTTACAGAGATGGTTTACAGTTTGCTCTCTATCTTTCTCCCTCCATGCATTCTGTATCTCTAATATCGTGTTTATAATTTCTTCTCTACTGCCACCCATCTTGTTGGGTGATTTTAAGGCTCGCCATCACCTGTGGGGAGGGTCCCACTGCAACTCTCATGATGATCAGTTGGAGACTCTTCTTGCTTCTTGTCTTCTTCATGTTTTAAATACAGGTGCTCCTACCCATTTTGATTCTCACAGTCTCTCTTCTGCATTGATGTTTCTATCTGTTCCTCGCCCATTGCACTTGATTTCACGTGGTTTGTTCTTCCAGATTTTCATGATAGTGATCACTTTCCTATCCTCCTCCTATTACATATACCCGACCGTTTCGTAACCCTCATTGGCAATTTGCTCAAGCAGATTGGGACTTATACTCCCATCTTACCACCTGTTGCAAGGACTCCCTTTTGTTGTCTATTG
Organism: Cherax quadricarinatus; assembly: GCF_038502225.1. Taxonomy (NCBI): domain Eukaryota; kingdom Metazoa; phylum Arthropoda; class Malacostraca; order Decapoda; family Parastacidae; genus Cherax; species Cherax quadricarinatus. Next base: position 9,768,609 of record NC_091295.1, read on the forward strand.
ATGAACTAGTGCACTAATTTCCGACCTTAGTTCTAACTGTGGTGACTCGTTCTATCCCCCAAGCCTCAGGTAGGCATTCTCAGACGTGTACCTCGGTGGTCTCCTACATGCACCTGCAGTGCATTTAAAATGTGCTGCGGCCGTTATCGGTATAACCATACTGTTAGCAGTATTGGTGGTGAGACTACACGTCTTCCATTACCTTTCCATTACCTCATTTTCCCCTATGTGCGCTATTTGGAAACAGGTGTGGAAATTGTGTGGCAAATACACTCCGAAGCCAGCTCCCATTTTGCGGGTTGCTGGAGTTGATGTTGCATAACCTTTAGAAATTGACACAGAAATCTGGAACTGTCTTGTCCATATCTCCCGAGGGCTTCACCTCTGTCCCTCATTTCTTGCATCTAAACCTACCAAAGAGAATTGCCTTTAGATTTCTCCTCTGATGGATTGGAGCCGTATAATGTAACTTTCACTCTTCTAGAATTAGAGTCCATGCTTTCCATGTGCTGGTCATTGGCACTGGGACCTGATGATATCCACAGCAGTATGCTACACCATCTTCATTCTATGGCCCTTCCCATTCTTTTATGTCTTTTCAATCTAATTTGGGAGCAAGGGGTTCTCCCACAACATTGGAAATCAGCTGTTGTACTACCGTTTCACACACTGGGCGCCTCAGGGCTTGACACCTCTCAATATCGTCCTATTGCCCTGATCAGTGTGGTCTGCAAGGTGACAGAATGGTTGGTTAATAGACTTCTGATGTGGTTCTTAGAGACACACAACAGCCTTTCCCCTCGCAAATATGGCTCTTGCAAAGGCCGCTCTACTTTAGACCCCTTGCTCCACTTGGATACATATAATTGAAATGTCCTAGCAGTCTTTTTCGATCTAGAGAAGGCATGTGACACCACTTGAAGGTATAACATTCTAGCCCAAGCCCACTCCTTAGGCCTCCACGGTAATCTACCAAACTTCATCACAGCTTTCTTGTCCGATAGACATTTTCGGGTCCGTAGGCGCCTCGCTTTCCTTGGACTTTGTACAAGCCAAAGGAGTCCCACAAGGTTGTGTCCTTAGTACTAGTCTTTTTCTCTTAGCTATAAATGACCTACCTTCTATTCTTCCTTGTCATATCTTGTCATCACTTTATGTTGATGACTTCACTATAGCTTACTCGGGCACTGACTGTCGACTAGTAGAAGCCTCCCATCAGGTTGTGATAAACTAAGTCTCCCATTGGACCACTTCTCATGGCTTTAAATTTCCAGTACAAACACCTGATTCATTACCTTCACTAGACGCCTGCTTATACCAGATACTCCCTTGTACTTGTATGGTTCATGTATTCCGGCATGTGATACAGTCAGGTTTCTGGGCCTGCTCTTTGATCGCTGGCTGACGTGGAGACCTCAAATTTCTTCGTTAAAAACAACTTGCCATGGTCGGTTAAATCTCCTTATGGTTCTTGCACATCGTTCATGGGGAGCAGATCGTTGCATTCTCCTCCATTTGCATTCCACCCTAGTCTTGTCCAAGCTAGATTGTGGTGACGAAATCTATTCTGCAGCCTCTCCTGCAACTCTGTCTAAGTTGGATCCTATACATCACCAAGGTCTCTGCCTGTGCCTTGGTACCTTTTGTTCGTCCCCTGTTGAGGGCCTCTATGCAGAAGCAAATTTTTCGTCCTTTTCTGATCACCGTGATTCTTATTGTCTTCGTCTTCGTTATTATGTTTGATCTCATGACCTCTACAATCCTTATGTATATTGGATAGTCACTGATGTTAGTAGACATTCTTTATTTGTTCGTCACTCCTGTTTACTCCATCCCTTTTCTCTCTACCTACATTCGCTCTTGTCTTCTCACTTTTCCTTGCCCTCTTGGGAAGTTCCGGCTGTTTGTGTCTGCTCTTTCGCTTTTTTCCACTGCCATGCGAAAGCCCAACTACCTACGGTGGCTTCCCACTCTTTTTCTTGACCACTTCCGCTCTCATTCTCATGCTATTGTGGCGTACACCCATGTTCTGATGGCGTTGGATTCGCAGCAGTGTTTCTGGACAGTGTCTTTTTACGTCTGAATTGTATGCCATTCTTGTAGCACTTATCCATATTGCATCTATGCCTGTGTCACCAATTGTGGTCGTTTCAGACTCCCTTTGTGCTTTACAAAAGCCATAGGGAAATTTGATACACCTCACCTCCTAGTTCTTCGTATCCATCTTTGATTATGCCGTATGTCTAGCAAACACAGAGATATTGTTTTTTTGTTGGGTCCCTGGTCATGTTGACATACAGGGCAATGAACAGGCAGACACTGCTATGCGGTCAGCAGTACATGACCTTCCAGTTTCATATAGAGGTGTTCCATTTATGGACTATTTTGCTGTAATTGCTACCCACCTTCGCACCCATTGGCAGCAACGTTGATCTGATGTGCTCCATAACAAACTTCATTCTGTGACGAATGGTTTGAAAAACCGACATGTTGAAGATTGAGACACTTATGCAGCATATGGGAATCTTTATTCAGGAAACGTTTCGCCACACAGTGGCTTCATCAGTCCAATACAAAGAGGAAGGCGTAAGGAGAGGAGGAGAATGAGGTAATCAGTCCCTCAACCTGGAGTCGATGTGTTCAGTCCATCAGTCTTGTAGAATGTACAGCATGTCTCAATCTTCAACATGTCGGTTTTTCAAACCATTCGTCACAATTGTCAGACACTGCAGCATCATGGGATCTTGTTACAAAGAATTCTTCAACACTTGTTCAACCTTTGGACGAAGACCTACTTCGACTAGTGGATGGTACCACTATGACCCCGCCTCCACCTGCTTCACGTCCCCTCACTACAGTATATAAGCCACGTCTACGGCCCTATGCTGTACATTCTACAAGATTGATGGACTGAACACATCGACTCCAGGTTGAGGGACTGATTACCTCATTCTCCTCCTCTCCTTACGCCTTCCTCTTTGTATTGGACTGATGAAGCCACTGTGTGGCGAAACGTTTCCTGAATAAAGATTCTCATATGCTGCATAAGTGTCTCAATCTTCAACATGTCGGTTTTTCAAACCATTCGTCACAATTGTCAGACACTGCAGCATCATGGGATCTTGTTACAAAGAATTCTTCAACACTTGTTCAACGTTTGGACGAAGACCTACTTCGACTAGTGGATGGTACCACTATGACCCCGCCTCCACCTGCTTCACGTCACCTCACTACAGTATATAAGCCACGTCTACGGCCCTATGCTGTACATTCTACAAGATTGATGGACTGAACACATCGACTCCAGGTTGAGGGACTGATTACCTCATTCTCCTCCTCTCCTTACGCCTTCCTCTTTGTATTGGACTGATGAAGCCACTGTGTGGCGAAACGTTTCTTGAATAAAGATTCCCATATGCTGCATAAGTGTCTCAATCTTCAAACTTCATTCTGTTAGACTGAGTATAGGTTTTTGCTGTCTTCTTGTCATCACTGTCGAGGTTGAGAGACTACTGTCTCCCATCTTCATATCGGCGACACTCGTCTTACTTACGGGTATCTCATGGAGAGGCGTCCTGTTCCTCTCTGTGAGAATTGTCAAGGTCCAGTATCTGTTAGCAACAATCTGTTGGACTGCCCACTCTATCATCGAGCACGCAGAATTTGCCTCCAACGTCCTCTCCGTCTGATGATGTCTCTAGCACTTTCCTCAGTCCTTTCCACCTTAATCTCTAGCTACCCTCTACCCCTGCACTATCCACTGCCCTGCTGCACTTCATAACGTAATTATCATCCCTCTCCCTCTTGCTACCCATTACTCCTGCATCCTTCCCTGCCCTGCGGCACTCTATAACCCTTGTGATTTAGCACTTCTTTTTTATTATAATAATAATTAAGGAGTTTGGCATCATTAGTGTTTTGAAAGTGAGGAAAGAAAGAAATGTTATGTAAGAAAGACTTTGACTCAGAAGTATGACGATATTAGAAGTGTAAAGTGTGAAGATGTTATATTAAAGGACGATCTAGGTATGAAGGTTATTATGGAAGGTTAAGACTATAAAGTAGCAACGAAGGTGCTTATGGTAGTGTGTAAAACACAACATCTCTGGTGTTATATGTACCATGCTTTCCACGCTTCCCTTTAATGTTGCCCATATTGATAAACCTGACCCTCATACTGGAATTTATACATGCATGAGTATACACATTATTGCTGATGTCACGCTCAGTGCTGACATTATTTTTGGTCAGTCAAGCTGTGCTCTCAAGAACACGTTAATAAAATACACTTTTGAAATCTTAGGAGAGCTTATTGTTGTTGTTCATAAATATATGCATAAAATTATATATAAAAGCAGAATGACACACAGTCGTCACTGACAATATTCTTTGTGGATTGAGACAAGAGCACAACATGTTAACTCATTGTAGCTCACCTGGAAACAATTCTCTCCTTTGTTTAACGTCAGCGTAACTAAATCGGTTGAACATAATGAACATAATTTTAACACCTTATTTAAAATATGCAAGTCATTAACTAATTTACATTCTTTGTGTATCTTGATTATAATCGCTGATTAATCAATACCTTTTAGTATTTTTTTAAATATTACAAAAAACTTATCGCTGGTTATGTTTTTATATTGGGTCATTTGATATGAAGATGTTGAAGGGCGATGAATCGCCCCCTGTGGCCAGGTCTCGGGCCCACGCCAGGAAAGAAAGAAAAGTCAAGTATTACAGAAGTAAAAAATAGGCACACAAAAAGTGAAGGTAAGCGTCTACTCATTGTTTGTATAAATGTGCAAAATTGGTCTCATTTTACATATTCATAAAGCAGAAAGATGAACATAGTAGTCATGCTGTAATGCAAAACGTTTAATTAAGAGGCTTCCATTAAGGTGAAGACTGTGGTGGAGAGAGAGGGTGTAGTTGTGAGTGGCGTCCATCACAGTGGATCACACCATAAACAACCTGAATCATATCCACGTCATTTCACCCGCCGGGTAAACCCATGAAAATAAAGTCCATATTTTGTAATATACCTTCTTTACTCCCTCGGTATTTTAGTCTTAAGACGGCCACAAAATTGGTGTGTCTTCTAAGCCAGCCCTTACTCAGGTTTTACCAGAACTCTCACCGCCCTCGTAAGCCACCACCTCACAGCCCTTACTCAGGTTTTACCAGAACTCTCACCGCCCTCGTAAGCCACCACCTCACAGCCCTTACTCAGGTTTTACCAGAACTCTCACCGCCCTCGTAAGCCACCACCTCACAGCCCTTACTCAGGTTTTACCAGAACTCTCACCGCCCTCGTAAGCCACCACCTCACAGCCCTTACTCAGGTTTTACCAGAACTCTCACCGCCCTCGTAAGCCACCACCTCACAGCCCTTACTCAGGTTTTACCAGAACTCTCACCGCCCTCGTAAGCCACCACCTCACAGCCCTTACTCAGGTTTTACCAGAACTCTCACCGCCCTCGTAAGAAGCCACCACCTCACAGCCCTTACTCAGGTTTTACCAGAACTCTCACCGCCCTCGTAAGCCACCACCTCACAGCCCTTACTCAGGTTTTACCAGAACTCTCACCGCCCTCGTAAGCCACCACCTCACAGCCCTTACTCAGGTTTTACCAGAACTCTCACCGCCCTCGTAAACCACCACCTCACAGCCCTTACTCAGGTTTTACCAGAACTCTCACCGCCCTCGTAAGCCACCACCTCACAGCCCTTACTCAGGTTTTACCAGAACTCTCACCGCCCTCGTAAGCCACCACCTCACAGCCCTTACTCAGGTTTTACCAGAACTCTCACCGCCCTCGTAAGCCACCACCTCACAGCCCTTACTCAGGTTTTACCAGAACTCTCACCGCCCTCGTAAGCCACCACCTCACAGCCCTTACTCAGGTTTTACCAGAACTCTCACCGCCCTCGTAAGCCACCACCTCACAGCCCTTACTCAGGTTTTACCAGAACTCTCACCGCCCTCGTAAGCCACCACCTCACAGCCCTTACTCAGGTTTTACCAGAACTCTCACCGCCCTCGTAAGCCACCACCTCACAGCCCTTACTCAGGTTTTACCAGAACTCTCACCGCCCTCGTAAGCCACCACCTCACAGCCCTTACTCAGGTTTTACCAGAACTCTCACCGCCCTCGTAAGAAGCCACCACCTCACAGCCCTTACTCAGGTTTTACCAGAACTCTCACCGCCCTCGTAAGCCACCACCTCACAGCCCTTACTCAGGTTTTACCAGAACTCTCACCGCCCTCGTAAGCCACCACCTCACAGCCCTTACTCAGGTTTTACCAGAACTCTCACCGCCCTCGTAAGCCACCACCTCACAGCCCTTACTCAGGTTTTACCAGAACTCTCACCGCCCTCGTAAGCCACCACCTCACAGCCCTTACTCAGGTTTTACCAGAACTCTCACCGCCCTCGTAAGCCACCACCTCACAGCCCTTACTCAGGTTTTACCAGAACTCTCACCGCCCTCGTAAGCCACCACCTCACAGCCCTTACTCAGGTTTTACCAGAACTCTCACCGCCCTCGTAAGCCACCACCTCACAGCCCTTACTCAGGTTTTACCAGAACTCTCACCGCCCTCGTAAGCCACCACCTCACAGCCCTTACTCAGGTTTTACCAGAACTCTCACCGCCCTCGTAAGCCACCACCTCACAGCCCTTACTCAGGTTTTACCAGAACTCTCACCGCCCTCGTAAGCCACCACCTCACAGCCCTTACTCAGGTTTTACCAGAACTCTCACCGCCCTCGTAAGCCACCACCTCACAGCCCTTACTCAGGTTTTACCAGAACTCTCACCGCCCTCGTAAGCCACCACCTCACAGCCCTTACTCAGGTTTTACCAGAACTCTCACCGCCCTCGTAAGCCACCACCTCACAGCCCTTACTCAGGTTTTACCAGAACTCTCACCGCCCTCGTAAGCCACCACCTCACAGCCCTTACTCAGGTTTTACCAGAACTCTCACCGCCCTCGTAAGAAGCCACCACCTCACAGCCCTTACTCAGGTTTTACCAGAACTCTCACCGCCCTCGTAAGCCACCACCTCACAGCCCTTACTCAGGTTTTACCAGAACTCTCGCCCCCCTCGTAAGAAGCCACCACCTCACAGCCCTTACTCAGGTTTTACCAGAACTCTCACCGCCCTCGTAAGAAGCCACCACCTCACAGCCCTTACTCAGGTTTTACCAGAACTCTCACCGCCCTCGTAAGAAGCCACCACCTCACAGCCCTTACTCAGGTTTTACCAGAACTCTCACCGCCCTCGTAAGCCACCACCTCACAGCCCTTACTCAGGTTTTACCAGAACTCTCGCCGCCCTCGTAGGAAGCCACCACCTCACAGCCCTTACTCAGGTTTTACCAGAACTCTCACCGCCCTCATAAGAAGCCACCACCTCACAGCCCTTACTCAGGTTTTACCAGAACTCTCACCGCCCTCGTAAGAAGCCACCACCTCACAGCCCTTACTCAGGTTTTACCAGAACTCTCACCGCCCTCGTAAGAAGCCACCACCTCACAGCCCTTACTCAGGTTTTACCAGAACTCTCACCGCCCTCGTAAGAAGCCACCACCTCACAGCCCTTACTCAGGTTTTACCAGAACTCTCACCGCCCTCGTAAGAAGCCACCACCTCACAGCCCTTACTCAGGTTTTACCAGAACTCTCACCGCCCTCGTAAGAAGCCACCACCTCACAGCCCTTACTCAGGTTTTACCAGAACTCTCACCGCCCTCGTAAGAAGCCACCACCTCACAGCCCTTACTCAGGTTTTACCAGAACTCTCACCGCCCTCGTAAGAAGCCACCACCTCACAGCCCTTACTCAGGTTTTACCAGAACTCTCACCGCCCTCGTAAGAAGCCACCACCTCACAGCCCTTACTCAGGTTTTACCAGAACTCTCACCGCCCTCGTAAGAAGCCACCACCTCACAGCCCTTACTCAGGTTTTACCAGAACTCTCACCGCCCTCGTAAGAAGCCACCACCTCACAGCCCTTACTCAGGTTTTACCAGAACTCTCACCGCCCTCGTAAGAAGCCACCACCTCACAGCCCTTACTCAGGTTTTACCAGAACTCTCACCGCCCTCGTAAGAAGCCACCACCTCACAGCCCTTACTCAGGTTTTACCAGAACTCTCACCGCCCTCGTAAGAAGCCACCACCTCACAGCCCTTACTCAGGTTTTACCAGAACTCTCACCGCCCTCGTAAGAAGCCACCACCTCACAGCCCTTACTCAGGTTTTACCAGAACTCTCACCGCCCTCGTAAGAAGCCACCACCTCACAGCCCTTACTCAGGTTTTACCAGAACTCTCACCGCCCTCGTAAGAAGCCACCACCTCACAGCCCTTACTCAGGTTTTACCAGAACTCTCACCGCCCTCGTAAGAAGCCACCACCTCACAGCCCTTACTCAGGTTTTACCAGAACTCTCACCGCCCTCGTAAGAAGCCACCACCTCACAGCCCTTACTCAGGTTTTACCAGAACTCTCACCGCCCTCGTAAGAAGCCACCACCTCACAGCCCTTACTCAGGTTTTACCAGAACTCTCACCGCCCTCGTAAGAAGCCACCACCTCACAGCCCTTACTCAGGTTTTACCAGAACTCTCACCGCCCTCGTAAGAAGCCACCACCTCACAGCCCTTACTCAGGTTTTACCAGAACTCTCACCGCCCTCGTAAGAAGCCACCACCTCACAGCCCTTACTCAGGTTTTACCAGAACTTTCACCGCCCTCGTAAGCCACCACCTCACAGCCCTTACTCAGGTTTTACCAGAACTCTCACCGCCCTCGTAAGCCACCACCTCACAGCCCTTACTCAGGTTTTACCAGAACTCTCGCCGCCCTCGTAGGAAGCCACCACCTCACAAACTAACACTATATTATAAAAGTATACTCCCTAAACTTTTTTTTTTTCACACTGACTTTGGAAACTGTTGGGAAGTACTTTAAGGGCCGGAGTGTAAGTTTACCTTACCTTGCGTTGATTCCGGGAATCATCACCCCAACGGTCCGGTCCCAGACCAGACCTAGTTGCTGGCTTGGTCGACCAGGCTGTTGGTTCTGGCCCCACGCATCCCAATGTATGCATCACAGACATACAGTTCATAAGAAACTGACTTGAGGAACGTAACAAGTGTCCTCTTGAATACAGCCAGAGGTTTCATCCCCCTTATTCACGAAGGCAGTGTGTTGAAAAGTCGAGGTTTTCTTGCACTTTCATGTTCTCTCTTAGTGTACTCATCGTGCCCATGCCCTTCATTGGAGATATTTTCATAGTCTAACAAGTCTCTTGCTTTCATATGGATTGATTTCGGTGTGTAGGTTTAGGACCAGTCTCTGGGATTTTCCAGGTGTATTATGATGTACGTACTTTTCTCGCCTACGTTCAGAGGACTTCAAGCGTTCCCAGTAGTTAAAATGTTTTGAGTTTATAAGGATAGTTAAGGTTCTCTGTACGTTTTCTAAATATGTACTCTCTCCTGCCTTGAGGGTTGGCCATTAGTATACAGTAGTATTCTAGCCTGAAGAGAAAAGTGACGTGAAGGGCGTCATTACTGCCTCTGATCTCTTGTTTTGAATGTTCTAGTCATTTTTCTTGCGATAATGATAATATTGTTGTGATCATTCATATTCTTTCTCAAGTTTCACACACATTGAACTTTCGCTCTATTGAATTATTCGAGTTTGCCTTGCACTCCGTTTCAGGCTTTATTTCCTCCATTCTTCCATACCGGAGCAACTGAAATTTGTCCTCATTGAAGATCATATTGTTGTCTCAGGCTCACTTGAAGATTTGATGATTTATATCCCCTTAAAACTTTATGTATCGCAGATGGATGCCACTTTCAGAAAGATTCTGATATCACCAAAGTATCTTACAGTGTTATGATGTATGTCCTTGTCTATGGCGAATATAACAATGAGAAACATTGGGGTGAATGCTGTGTAGGTTGTGTCAAAGTATCGGTATCTGTAAAAAAAATTGGAATCTTCCCATCACTAGTGCTATGCCTTAAGGAGGAAAGCTTTTTCACTATGACAGCCTCCAACTTTATTGTACTACTACTCTCTGGGTTCTGTTTGTTAAGACGTTAAGTATCCAGCTGCCCTTATTTCCAGTTAAACCTTCTGTATGCATTTTGTGCGCTGTCACACCATGGTAACACTTGTCGAAGGTTTTTGCAAAATCATTGTACATTACATCAGCATTAATAACAAAAAAAGGCACAATACCGTGACTGGAACGATACACAAATAACCCGCACATAAAAGAGAGAAGCTTACGACGACGTTTCGGTCCGACTTGGACCATTGACAAAGTCACACTAACCAGAAGTGGAGCAGGACGGCTATATTTAGGCAGGAAGAGGTGGTGGTAGTAGTAGTAGTACAAGAATGGTATATAATACCGACAAGATGAAATTAAGACACATGCGCAACACCCGGGCATCCCTATCGTAGACGTTTCGCCATCCAGCCAGCCACTGGATGGTGAAACGTCCACAACAAAGACAACCAGACGCCGCACATGTGTCTTAATTTCATCAGTAGTTGTAGTAGTAGTAGTAGTACTTTTTCTCCTGCCCACCTCCCTCACTCTCAAGACTTCATTGAACGGGTTCGCTCTCTCCCAACCTGTAAGATGCTTAGTCTTGACGTTGAGTCCCTCTTCACCAATGTCCCTCTTGATGATGTCCTTGATTTCCTTAGAGAGAAGGCCCATGAAGGGTTTCTTCATCTCCCTATACCTACTGATGTCTTTCTTGATCTTATCCGCCTCTGTGTGGACTCTAACTCCTTTTCCTTCCAAGGGAAATGTTATTCTCAAACCTTCGGTGTTGCTATGGGCTCTCCTCTCTCTCCTGTCCTTGCTAATCTTTACATGGAGTACTTCGAGACTGTTCTTCTTCCTACCCTCGATGTGCAACCTTCACTCTGGCTCCGCTATGTGGATGACATCTTTGCTCTGTGGCCTCATGACTCCAGTCTCTTCCAACCTTTTCTTGAAGCTCTTAATAATCTTGCCCCTTCCATTAAGTTTAAAGCTGAATGGGAATCTAATTCCTTGCTTCCTTTCCTTGATGTCCATGTCCACCGCTCAGATACAGGTTTTTCCTTTTCTGTTTACCGAAAACCTATGCACAGTGGCATGTACATTCACTACTTTTCCTATCATGCTTCCCCTGTCAAGAAAAATGTTCTTATCTCCCTCTTTCTCAGTGCCCTCCACATCTGTGATCCTCAGTTCCTTCCAGCAGAAATTTCCACTCTTCATAATTCGTTTTCCCGTCTTGGCTACCCTTCCCATTTCATAGACTCTGCCCTCTCACGTGCTAAATGCAATTTCTTCTCTCCCAAACTCTCTACTCCTGGTAACTCTTCTGTCCTCTGCCTTCCCTACATTTCCGGTCTTTCTAATCTCAACAATTCTCTCCGTCCCTTAGACATCAAGCTTACCTTCCGCCAGACTAACACTCTTCGCACTAATCTCGTTCATACCTATCCTCCCTCTACAGATTGTTAGGTAAGACACATATGCAACAGTTAGGTATCTTTATTTCGAAACGTTTCGCCTACACAGTAGGCTTCTTCAGTCGAGTACAGAGAGGTTGATAGAAGCAGAAGGCGAAACGTTTCGAAATAAAGATACCTAACTGTTGCATATGTGTCTTACCTAACAATCTGTCGGTATTTCATACCATTTTAATGTCCCTCTACAGATGTTCCTGGTGTCTACTCTATTTCTTGCTGCTCCTGCCCTCTTCAATACTTCGGAGAAACTGGTCTATCTCTTTCTGACAGACTTAAGGAGCACAAAAATAGTGTTAGGCTTGCCGACACTAACAATGCTCTTTTCTGTCACGTCAGAGATCATAGCCATCCTATTGACTGGTCTTCTGCTAAAACTGTCTTCCCTACTTCCAATTCGAACAGTCGCCGTCTAGTTGAATCCTCTCTAATACACAACTTTCCTTGTATGAACCTTAGCCCTGGCTTCGTCTCTGTAGATGCCTTCCTCTCCCACTACATTGTAAAATGCTCCAAACTTCAGAACACCCGTGACTTAACCTGACTCCTCATTTTTTCTTTTTCTTTTTCTTTTTCTTCTTCTCCCTCTTCCCCTTTCCTCTTTTCTTTTCTCCTCTGGGTTGTCTTTCTCTCTTCTGTCTCGTGTTTCTGTTCCTTCTTCATTTATTTCCCACTTCCCCTTTCACCCACCTCTGTGCACTTGCTCTCCCTCAGTGGGCACCTAGCTCTCTTGCAGTGCTCCCCTTCCTTTGTATTTGACTGGCTCGTCCTCCTTATTTCCCACTTCTACCACTACCACTGCTACTACCTCTTCTACTACTACAACTACTGATGAAATTAAGACACATGTGCGGCGTCTGGTTGTCTTTGCTGTGGACGTTTCGCCATCCAGCCAGCCACGATAGGGATGCCCGGGTGTTGCGCATGTGTCTTAATTTCATCTTGTCGGTATTATATACCATTCTTGTACTACTACTACTACTACTACTACTACTACTACTACTACTACTACTACTACTACTACTACTACTACTACTACTACTACCACCACCACTACTACTACCACCACTACTACTACCACCACCACCTCTTCCTGCCTATATATAGCCGTCCTGCTCCACTTCTGGTTAGTGTGACTTTGTCAATGGTCCAAGTCGGACCGAAACGTCGTCGTAAGCTTCTCTCTTTTATGTGCGGGTTATTTGTGTATACATCAACATTGTTTGTCTTCTAGTGTATCCAAGACCACGTTGTAATTGTCTAGCAATTGTGAAAGTCAGGAGCAACCTGATCTAAAACTATGCTGCCCTGCTGACTCCGGTGACATCCTTGTGACGCTGGGGAAATTGAGTCATATTTTCACACGTCTCCCGTGCTTTACTCTGGCTAAAACGCCTCGCTGCCTACACTCAACACCTTTATTATACCTGACGGGAGGAGAATGTTGCAGCAACTCCAAGTGCTGTGAGGAGAGTGCTTAAGCAGCGCCAAGTGCTATAAGGTGCTGTGGGTGGAGGGCAGGTGCTGTTATTTAAGTGGATCTGGGGATTATCTTCCCGACAGCCCGGGCTCAGACTTGGCCTCCCAGGTTGGAAAGGATTAAAGACTATTAAGAAGCAAATAGGAGAGTAAAGGTATGTTTATACTGAATGTAAGTAATAGTTTGTATGATGGGCCTGTCATCTTAGGTGTTCATAAGACAGAGAAGAGCTCAGTCTAGCCAGAGGGCAAACAAAAAAAAAATAGATTTTCCATTTGACGATCTGCTAAATGCTACTAAGTGCTATGGGAAGTGACGCTGGTGCAGCACCAGCTGTTGCATGGTGCTGGCTGGAGAGTGCTACAGAGTACTGGCTGGAGAGTGCTACAAGGTGCTGGCTGGAGAGTGCTGCATGGTGCTGGCTGGAGAGTGCTACAAGGTGCTGGCTGGAGAGTGCTACATGGTGCTTGCTGGAGAGTGCTGCAAGGTGATGGCTGGAGAGTGCTACAAGGTGCTGGCTGGAGAGTGCTACAAGGTGCTGGCTGGAGAGTGCTACAAGGTGCTGGCTCGAGAGTGCTGCATGGTGCTGGCTCGAGAGTGCTACAAGGTGCTGGCTCGAGAGTGCTACACGGTGATGGCTGGAGAGTGCTACAAGGTGCTGGCTGGAGAGTGCTACATGGTGATGGCTGGAGAGTGCTACAAGGTGCTGGCTGGAGAGTGCTACATGGTGCTGACTGGAGAGTGCTACATGGTGATGGCTGGAGAATGCTGCATGGTGCTGGCTCGAGAGTGCTGCATGGTGCTGGCTCGAGAGTGCTACAAGGTGCTGGCTGGAGAGTGCTACATGGTGATGGCTGGAGAGTGCTACATGGTGATGGCTGGAGAGTGCTACAAGGTGCTGGCTGGAGAGTGCTACAAGGTGCTGGCTGGAGAGTGCTACAAGGTGCTGGCTGGAGAGTGCTACAAGGTGCTGGCTGGAGAGTGCTACAAGGTGCTGGCTGGAGAGTGCTACAAGGTGCTGGCTGGAGAGTGCTACAAGGTGCTGGCTGGAGAGTGCTACAAGGTGCTGGCTGGAGAGTGCTACAAGGTGCTGGCTGTAGAGTGCTACAATGTGCTGGCTGGAGAGTGCTACAAGGTGCTGGCTGGAGAGTGCTACAATGTGCTGGCTGGAGAGTGCTACATGGTGCTGGCTGGAGAGTGCTACAAGGTGCTGGCTGGAGAGTGCTACAAGGTGCTGGCTGGAGAGTGCTACAAGGTGCTGGCTGGAGAGTGCTACAAGGTGCTGGCTGGAGAGTGCTACATGGTGCTGGCTGGAGAGTGCTACAAGGTGCTGGCTGGAGAGTGCTACAGTGTGCTGGCTGGAGAGTGCTACAATGTGCTGGCTGGAGAGTGCTACAAGGTGCTGGCTGGAGAGTGCTACAAGGTGCTGGCTGGAGAGTGCTACAAGGTGCTGGCTGGAGAGTGCTACAAGGTGCTGGCTGGAGAGTGCTACAAGGTGCTGGCTGGAGAGTGCTACAAGGTGCTGGCTGGAGAGTGCTACAATGTGCTGGCTGGAGAGTGCTACAATGTGCTGGCTGGAGAGTGCTACAATGTGCTGGCTGGAGAGTGCTACATGGTGCTGGCTGGAGAGTGCTACAAGGTGCTGGCTGGAGAGTGCTACAAGGTGCTGGCTGGAGAGTGCTACAAGGTGCTGGCTGGAGAGTGCTACAAGGTGCTGGCTGGAGAGTGCTACATGGTGCTGGCTGTAGAGTGCTACAAGGTGCTGGCTGGAGAGTGCTACAGTGTGCTGGCTGGAGAGTGCTACAATGTGCTGGCTGGAGAGTGCTACAAGGTGCTGGCTGGAGAGTGCTACAAGGTGCTGGCTGGAGAGTGCTACATGGTGCTGGCTGGAGAGTGCTACAAGGTGCTGGCTGTAGAGTGCTACAAGGTGCTGGCTGTAGAGTGCTACAATGTGCTGGCTGGAGAGTGCTACAAGGTGCTGGCTGGAGAGTGCTACAAGGTGCTGGCTGGAGAGTGCTACATGGTGCTGGCTGGAGAGTGCTACAAGGTTTTCCACATGTGTATATATGCCCTTGTGTTTACCTGGGATGTTCACCTTATTCCATGTACTGAATATGAAGTAAGACTTTTAACCTGCCAGTTGAGTCTGCAGTTCAGTTGACATCATGGGACTTGCGTTACTTTTAAACCTCCAGCAGGATTCTCGGTCATTTTTTTACTATGTTAAGGACATGTATGTTGACAGATAATTCTTACATCTTCGTCAGATTGCTGCTTACTTTCCTGTATGTCGCTTTGATAGTTCTTGTGTCTTTGCTGTTTAGATCTGTTTAGTGCATCAGTGAGTATATTGTTAGTGGTTGTGGCAGTAGTAATGGCGGCGGTCTGAAACCAGGCCAGGGGGATGGGAAAGGTGAAAGGATTGTGGGGGAATACCGTGATTTCCTGAACCATTAACAGATCAGCAAAGGTTTCAATTCACATTTAAGAACATGTGTTTCTAACTAATTTTGGAACACTGAATTCAAATCTGAAGTTGGTTTTGCTCCGACACGTTCACTTTTTGTGAAGTAGAACCCCACCCTCACAACAGTTACTTTTGAGATATATTATTGTCTACTGATTGTTGGTCATTTATAGAAGACGATTTGCGGTGGTGTTTGATTTTTGTGGATTTATTTAATTATATCACTAACGAATTGTACATTTTTTTAAATGGTATTTTCAACTATCAAGTTATAAGTCTACGATATCTCTTGGAAATGCAAGGTGGATTTAGAAAGTACTGTTGTTTGTTGACTGTGACAGTGGAGATAGAAAACAACACTACATTGAACGTACATGGCTAACTCGAGAATCGTATGAGGCAGCCGGCAAGAAAGTTCAATATAGGCCATTAGTCGATCTTTATATATATATATATATATATGTCGTGCCGAATAGGCAGAACTTGCGATCTTGGCTTAAATAGCAACGCTCATCTTGCCATATAGGACAAGCAAAAATTTGTTTATGAAATAATTTCGCCAAAAACATTCTGAACCTAACGAGAAAAATAGACTTCACTGTGTTTGTTTAGTATTAAATTATCGTAAAGAAATCTAAAATATATTTAGTTGGGTTAGGCTAATATAAATTGTTCTTGTTATAATAAGGTTAGGTAAGTTTTCTAACATTCTTTTGGTGCAAAATTATAAATTTTTACATCAACATTAATGAAAAAAATATATCTTTAAACGTACAAGAGAAAATTTTAAAAAGGACTTAATTTTAAATGAGTTCTTGCTAATTGACCAGTTTTACATATTCGGCACGACATATATATATATATATATATATATATATATATATATATATATAGATAGACACACTTTAAGTAGGATTAATTTTGTCATTGCATGCACCATACTTCATTTCTATGCATAATATATTACCTACAATTGTTAGGTAACGTGTATTAAGTAGTTCTTCAAACTTAAATAGCCAAATATTTATCATAAGATTTAAAAATACTTACGTGATAGAGGCTAAACAAATTCAAGATCGTCATCAACACAGCTTAACCAATTTAGTTTCTGAACTGGATGAAATTGTAAATTTTGTAGGTTAGTGCATCGCGGACACCAAAGAGGTTCCTGTGTTAGAAATATGTTAAAATTAATCGTCGCCTGTAATGCAGGAACAGACGTAGGAAGGTTCTTAATAAAAAAATCTGATTGTGATAAAAACAAAAAGAATGAGACAATTGTGCAACATTTAGGAATGTTGAGGAAATGTTTCTCCAGCCAGTGACTTCTTCAGTCCAATACTGAGAAGAACAGTGGAAAATGAGTAGTAGTTTGAAGTAATCAGTCTAAATCATTCACATCACAAAAAAATGATTCAGAATTCATCACTGCTTAATTATTTCAGTACTGCAGCATACTAAAGCTTCTTCCAGAAGATACAAGAAATATTGCTGGAATAAACTTAAGTTTTTACAAAGATTTTTTTTTATTAACACATCGGCTGTTTTCCCATCACTGTCTTGCTAGAGCTGTGTCTACACTACAGTTATAAAACTGCAACATATCAACACCCCTCCTTCAGAGTGCAGGCACTGTACTTCCCACTTCCAGGACTCCAGTCCGACTTGCCGGTTTCCCTGAATCCCTTCATAAATATTACTTTGCTCACACTCCAGCACGTCAAGCCATAAAAAAACATTCGTCTCCACTCCTGTCTAACACACTCATGCATGCTTGCTGGAAGTCCAAATACCTCGCACACAAAACTTCTTTTACCCCCTCCAGCCTTTCCTTGGATGACCCCTACCTCGCCTTCCTTCCACTACAGATTTATATGCCCTCCAAGTCATTCTATTTTCTTCCATCCTTTCTAAATGTCCGAACCACCTCAACAATCCTTCCTCTGCCCCCTGGATAATACTTTTTAGTAACCCCACACCTCCTCCTGATCTCCAAGCTATGGATTCTCTACATAATATTCACACCACGCAGGCCCAACATTGTGACGTAGGTCACCTGTGCTTTTAAGGCCATAAGGTTGACCTAACCAACCAGTGTAAATTGTCACACCTCTTGCTTTGGCAGAAAAGTATAATACTCCTGGCGCCGTCTCGGTTTCAGGTCTTTTATTCTTGACGGCGACAGTAAGGAGTGGTTAGAGACTTGCAAAATCTACCTTTGGTGTGAAAATGTGGTGTGACCCATGGAGGGTGAACCCCCAAAACCTGGGGTTAAGGGGGGGGAATGCAGGCAGGACTATATAAACTCTATGAAGCAGCTAGCGAGGAGATTCTGGTGGAGCTCTGGCCTGTGTGCAGAGCTCTGGGCAAGAGATTCGGGAAGAGCTGCTGCCCATGTGCAGAGTTCTGGGAGAGGGCTGCTGGAGAGTCTCTGGAGGAGACTGTTGGAGACACTGGGCAGAGTACTGGCTTGGAGCAGTGCTTGTACTGTGTAGGTCCTGGGATCTCTGGCTAGAATCTGACTTGAGTTCCTGAGGTGAACCATCCCTCTGTACTTATTGTAAGTAAATATTCTGTTTCGTCAGTTAAATTGTAACCCTTGTCTCACTGCTTATGTATTCCATTCCCATTTATCCAGTAGTGTTCTCCTGTTCCAAAATATTTTATTGTACAAGAACTTATTAATGAACTGTGTTTGAGTGGAATAGTAACAGCCTTCTTGTTGCAACATTCACCACCCATGCTTCACACCCATATAAGAGTATTGATACCACTACACTCTCATACGTTACCCTCTTTGCTTCCATGGATATCGTTCTTTGTCTTCATAGACTCTTCAGTGCACCACTCGCCTTTCTCCCTCTCATCTCTTCTGTGATTCACCTCGTCTTTCATAGACCTATCTGCTGACAAATCCACTCCCACTTCCACATCCACTTCTTCTATACTTCCTCCAATCTGATATCCAATCTTGCATTACCTAATTTTTTTTATCATCACCTTGCTCCTTCCTACGTTCACCTTTAATTTCCTCCTTTTACATACCCTTCCAAACTAGTTCACCAACCTCTGCAGCTTCTCTTCAGAATCTCCCAAAAGCACAGTGTCATCATCAAAAAGCATCTGTGACGACTCCCACTTTGTGTTAGATTCTTTACCTATTAATCCCACACCTCTTGCCAACACCTGAACATTCACTTCTCTTACAACCCCATCTATGAATATATCGAACCACCATCCCTGTCTAAGGCCTACTTTTACAAGGAATTAATCTCCCTCACTCCTACAAACTCTAACTTGAGCCTTCCTATCCTCGTAAAAACTCTTGACTGTTTTCAGTAACCTACCACCTATTCCATACATTTGCAACATCTGTCATATTGCTCTCCTATCCACCCTATCATATGCCTTTTCTTAAACCTAAATGCATAAATCTAAATACTGTTCACCTATTATACTTCACTGTAAACACTTGGTTTACACACCCCGTACCCTTCCTAAAGCATCTTTGTTCATCAGCTATCCTGCTCTCTGTCTTACTCTTAATTCTTTCAATAATAATTCTATCATACACTTTACTAGGTATGTTCAGAAGGCTTATTCTCCTATGATTTCTACATTCTCTTTTAACCCCTTTACCTTTATACAAAGGAACTATGCCAACATCTAGGTACCTTCCTCTCTTTCATACATTTATTAAATAAAAGCACCAACCATTCCAAAACTGGATCCCCACCGGCTTTTAACATTTCCTGTTTTTATCCCATCAATCCCAGCTGCATTACCCCCTTTTATTCTGCCCAAGGCCTCACACATCTCCCCCACATTCACATCCGGCTCTTCCTCACTCCTACAAGATATTATACCTCCCTGCCCAATGCATGAAATCACAGCTTATCTTCATCAATGTTTAACAATTCCTCAAAATATTTCCTCCATCTTCCTGATACTTTCAACTCTCCGTCTAATAACTCTCCTTTCCTATTTTTAAACTATTAAATCCATTCGTTCCTTGGGTTTTTTTAACTTATTAATCTCGCTCCAATTTTTTTTCTAATTCTCATTAAAATTTATTGATAATATCTCACCCACTCTCTCATTTCTCTCCTTTTACATACCTTTGCCACTCTTGATTCTCTTTCTCTCTCTCTCTCTCTCTCTCTCTCTCTCTCTCTCTCTCTCTCTCTCTCTCTCTCTCTCTCTCTCTCTCTCTCTCTTTTACATAGGGTTTGACAAGGTTAAGGATCTCTAGCTTTATTGACAAGCTATTTACAGGTTAAGGATTCCTAACTTTATTGGCAAGCTAAGAGCTGTTACCTACATCAGCTCATTTGAAAGCATTTTTATTGTTATGAGGCATACAAGTAGGGAACAGGATGAAGTTGGAGCCATCTGTGGGCCAGCATTTTCATTTGATCAACTAACTTATCTCGTTGACATCATTATGCTGTACGAATGTGTTCCATACTCGAGTCATCCTGGGTATATAGGATCTCAGATGGAGTGAAGTTCTGGAGAAGGGTACAGCCAGAGTGAAGTTGCTGCTTTCTGCCCGTCTTGTGGCATAAAAGCTTGTTTCACGCTGTCCTCGCTGTCTCTCTCTCTCTCTCTCTCTCTCTCTCTCTCTCTCTCTCTCTCTCTCTCTCTCTCTCTCTCTCTCTCCATATACTCCTCCCTTCTTGCATCAAAGAAAACAGAATCAATATCTTGAATAAGTGCCAGATCAGCCAGGTTGTAATGGCTATGTGGATCTGGTAGCTGCAGACAGCAATGGCTTGTTTAATAAGATAGTCAAGAGGTAGCTGTGACTTCCAGCCGGGATTGCCAGTGTAATTCTGGAAATCGGCCACAGGTACGCCAGCGATCATATAATAAGGTGAGTTAAAGGAAAATTGGATGTTGCTTTTGAACTCGTAAAGTCTTTAGAAGAAAGCTCCTGCACTTTATTTGCAAAGTTTGAACGTAAATTTTGCCAAGTTCAGAAATGAAATGAGTCCACTGGTGAGTTTTTAAATACATATATCTTGAGAGAAGTTTGAATATGAATTAACCTGAACACTCGCAGTAATTACCGACTTGTGTGTTTGTAGGGGTCAAGTTTGGCTCCTGACCCCGATTCTTTGAGCTACGTCAACTGAAATTACTATGGAGTTTCTGACCTCTTAACAGTTGCCATACCTAATCTTAAAACTGTGTATTATTTGGCATCCTCTTCATTTTCTATCACCTTGAGACTGAATGCTTCCTTACATCCTTATGGTTCATCTGTGTTTACCTTTCACTTACGTTCCCTGTCCCAAGTAACTGCACTTTAAAATATCTGTATTTGCTCTGTCAATTTTGGGTTCTGATGGAGTGATGGTGGAAGGAAAACACTGTAGACTGTTATGGAGGCGTTATTATTGGTATGGTGGGAAGAGCCCAGCCTGTGTGTCTGCTCACTGATAAGCCTAGTAGAGTTCTGAGGAGGAGGCCTGTCGGCTAGTGCATACGTGCAAGAGGGAGTCACATGACGTCAGCTGGCAAGGGAGATCTACTGTAAATGATAGAGGATAATATGCATACAAGTATTACACTGTCAACAAATTCCTCTTAATATTCTCTATGTCGTGTCTTCCCAAGTCTTTTTCCTGTAACGTCGACTGGTTCACTTCCTCAGATTTCTCCATATTGAGCATTTATCTCAGTTCTGTGACTAGTCTAGCTGCAAATCTTAGGACTTCTTTAAAGTTTGGAGACAAATGGTGCAAAGTCGATTATTAATGATAAAAAAGATACAACTGCAATACCTGGAGTTTACCTGGAGAGAGTTCCGGGGGTCAACGCCCCCGCGGCCCGGTCTGTGACCAGGCCTCCTTAGGTCAGTGTCCCAGGATGCGACCCACACCAGTCGACTAACACCCAGGTACCTATTTTACTGATGGGGAGACAACAGGTTGAAAGAAACACGTCCAATGTTTCTACTCTGGCTGGGAATCGAACCCAGGCCCTCGCCGTGTGAAGCGAGAGCGTTAACCACCAGGCCACCAGATAAGGAACTTTATTGAGATGTTTCACCTGTGGAAGCTTCTTCAGTCATTACACAGGGATGTACAACAAGCAAATTTACATAAGCGTAGTTGGGTCAGTGGCCGGGTCCATGAAGTCAGTGTGTGGGTGAATTTCTGCTTCCATCTCGCAATTTACCCACACACTGACTTCACTGGCCCGACCACTCACCTGATTACGATTGTTCAGATTTGCTTGTTGTTCGTCCCTGTGTGTTGATTGGAGAAGCCTGCTGCACAGGCGAAACGTCTTTAAGTTCCTCTGCAATTGTGTCCTTCACCACTTTTTTTTATAATTTCTACAAATGCACTATAAACATAGTGAAGAATTTTCTGTTTACTGAAATACTGCTTGAAAATAGAAAGAGTAGCATAACTATAAACCAGTTCTTTGAGGGGGTGAACATACTGGTACAAGACGCATGCTTCAGACTCGCGTTATAAGAGAGGTTAGAAAGGAAACTATGCTCACTCTCTGCGAGGAAGAGACGAAGTTCCAGTGCTGGTTAGATAAGTGGATAACATCGTATAATCCCAAAGAGATACTGTGAGAGCTAAGAGCTCTCGCCTAAATTAATAGTAGCCTAAAATACTTTTTCGTCCATGTAAACATCAAAGGAAAAGATACGCATTATTTTTTTTTTATTTTGATGGTGCCTATTGTGAAAACAGATTTTTTTATTTTAGATTTTGGCCCGAAGAGCGAGTTTATTAGGCGGTATTACTCATTGTGAGTGAACATACCACCATAAGAAATAGTACATTACACAGATAACTCGCACATACGAGATTGAAACCTATGATCACGTTTCGGTCGGGCTTAGACCATTTTCTCTCTTTTCACTTGTTCTTAGACTATTACTACTTCTACTACTACTACTACTACTACTATTGTTGCTTCACTAACACTCACTCTCTGACCTGTGTTTCACTAACACATTATTGCCCCACTCCCGTCCAAGCCATTGTTGCACTACTTAACTATTACTACTACCTCTACCACCACCACTACTACTGCCACTTCTACCACTATTATACTACTACTTCCTCATCTCATTCCACTATTCTCGTCCCCTCTTGTATGTATATACACTGGCTCCCTTCCCTTTGCTCTTGTGTGACTAATCCTCCAAGCCAGACCGAAACATCGTCATAGGTTTGTTTCGTATGTGCAGGTTATTTGTGTGTACTGTTCTAGGCACTTAGTGTGCCTATTATTCTTTATCAGTACATTACAGCCAAATAGTTAATACGTTATTGGCGATTATCAACTCTTCAAGTCAGGTGAAATTCCAGAGCTAGAGAATGTGCAGAGAACCTTCACTGCTCGTATAAATTTAGTCAAGCATCTGAACTACTGATAATGCTTAAAGTCCTTGGTGCGGTTGGCACCAACTGCCTGGTTGATTAGACCAGCATCCTAGAGGCCAGTTTGGGAAGGGGGGATGATCCCCAAAACCGACATCTGGTAGCCTACAGGTAATTATTCATCCATTATCCATTTATCCATTTGTTTGCAAAAATGAATTGTCTTCATTTTGTTTGTTGTCTAAGACACTCCAACCTGTTACCAGCAGAAATCAGGAATATTTCAAATCTCTGATCAACCGGATTGTATTGGCTATGTGAAAGTGCGTGCCAGAAACACCAACAGCCTGATTCCCAGGCGGTCAAGAAGGAAGCCTGGCCCGAGACTGGGTTACGACGATAAAAGATACTATGGAACATGTGTTAGGTATGCACCTCACACCACACTCCACCGGATGTGCCGCAATTTGGCTTATTAGGAGGTAACTGGAGGATCTTGTAATATCACGTTCCCTCTTGACAATGTTGTTTACAATGTACATAGTGAAAACAACCGTGGCGTGTGCAGCAGCCCGAGTGGATGTGTTGTAACACTTGATGTAAGTGGAAAGCATGAGAGAAAAGTGCACCTCCTAGCTGCACTCCAGTTCATCTTAGATCACTATTATCTCTTGCTAAACTCCTCTTCATCCCTCCTCTTCTTCATCCCTCCTCTTCTTCATCCCTCCTCTTCTTCATCCCTCCTCTTCTTCATCCCTCCTCTTCATCCCTCCTCTTCATCCCTCTTCTTCATCCCTCCTCTTCTTCATCCCTCCTCTTCTTCATCCCTCCTCTTCTTCATCCCTCCTCTTCATCCCTCTTCTTCATCCCTCCTCTTCTTCATCCCTCCTCTTCTTCATCCCTCCTCTTCTTCATCCCTCCTTTCTTCCATCCCTCCTCTCCTTTAATCCCTCCTCTACTTCCATCCCTCCTCTCCTTTAATCCCTCCTCTACTTCCATCCCTCCTCTCCTCCATCCTTCTCTCTCCATCCATCCCTCCCTCTCCCCTTTCTCTCCCCTCTCCTTCACTCCCTCCTCACTCACACACGAAAGAAAGAGAGGCAAAGACGGAGATGGGCAGGAGAACCCCGACTCGGGAGGAAGAGCAAATTCAACCTCCTTCAGAACTACCTACAGAGGGACCTCAACCACGACAACCCCAATGCAACCAAGCAATCTAACCGAAAACCCACACACCGGACCCACTGCCCCCACCCCCCTCATCACAGCAACCCCTCATAGTTCCTCGCCGGGTCTCCCGCTTCCCCAACCCCAACATACCCCCCCCCCCAGTTTGGTATACGAACGGGGACCGAATAACAAATGTGAGGAGTGGCATGAAAGAATCAAGGAGACGTCCCCAGACATCATAGCACTCGCAGAAACGAAACTCGCCGGGATAACAGTTGCAATCTTTCCACCCGGATATCAGATCCTGAAGAAAGTTAGAGGGAGCAGATGGGAAGGAGTTGCACTGCTCTTTAAAAAGCGATGGGAATTTGAGGAAATGGAAGGACTGGACGGAATGGGTGAAAGGGACTACATTGTAGGAACATTTCAGTCTGGGGGCCCTAAGGCGGTAATTGCAGTGACATACAGCCTGCCACAGAATTGCAGGAGGCCAGGAGAATAATATGAAGAGAGGAAGAGGGCAATGTTGGACACACTAGTTGAGGTGGCCAGAAGAGCTCACATGGGTTGAGCAAAGTTACTAGTTATGGGTGATGTCAGTCACAAGGAGATTGGGGAAAACCTAGAACCATATGGGGTTCCCGAACATGGAGAGCCAAGATGATGGATGTGGTACTGGAAAACCTCATGCATCAACATGTTAGGGGCACTACCAGAGAGAGAGGCAAGGTTGAACAATGCAAGATTGAACCTCGTATTCACCCTGAGTAATTTGAACATTGAGGACATCACATATGAAAGGCCCCTCGGAGCTAGTGATGTAGTTTTGAGTTTTGAATACATAGTAGTTACAAGTGGAGAGGGTAACAGGAGTAGGATGGGAAAAGCCAAACTACAAAACGGGGGGGACTACACAGGCATGAGGAACTTCCTGCAAGAGGTTCAGTGGGAAAGAATTGGTAGGAAAATCAGCAAACGAAATGGACTGTGTGACAGAATGCGAGGAGGCAGAGGAGAGATTTCTTCCCAAGGGCAGCAGAAATAATGGAAAGACCAGAACGAGCCCTTGGTTCACCCATAGGTGTAAGGAGGCAAAAACTAAGTTTACTAGAGAATGGAAAAAGTACAGAAGATAAAGGACCCAGGAAAATATAGAGATTAGTTGAAGAGCCAGAAACAAATAAGGAGGGAGGCCCAACGACAATACGAACACGACATAGCATCGAAAGTCAAGTCTGACCCAAGCTGGAGGAAAACACAGTCAACGGCCAGGTAATCAGGATGAGGAAGGAAGGTGGGGAGCTCACAAGAAACGACAACGAAGTATATGAGGAGATGAACATGAGATTTAAAGAAGTATTTACCGTGGAGACAGAAAGGACTCCAGGAAGTCAGAATAGGGAGGTATACCAACAAGGGATATACTAACAAGTGCTGGATGAAATACACATAACCGAGGAGGAGGTGAAGAAGTTGCTACGTGAACTTGATACCTCAAAGACGGTGGGACCGGACATCTCTTCTGGGTCCTTAGAGAGGGAGCAGAGATGCTGTGTGTGCCACTAACAACAATTTTCAACACATCCTTTGAAACTGGGCAACTACCTGAGGTATGGAAGCCAGCAGATGTAGTCCCAATTTTTAAGAAAGGACACAAACACGAGGCATTAAACTACATACCAGTGTCACTGATGTGTATAGTATGCAAAGTCATGGAGAAGATTATCAGGAGGAGAGTGGTGGAGCACATTGAAAGGAACAGCCTTATAAATGACAACCAGCATGGTTTCAAGGAAGAGAAATCCTCTGTCACAAACCTACTGGAGTTTTATGACAAGGTAACAGAAGTAAGACATAAGAGAGAGGGGTGGGTAGATTGCACTTTTTTGGACTACAAGAAGGCCTTCGACACAGTTCCTCACAAGAGATTAATGCAAAAGCTAGAGGATCAAGCACGAATAACAGGAAAGGCACTGCAGTGGCTCGGAATACCAGACAGGGAGGTAACGAGTCATGATATGTGGTGAGGTGTCAGAGTGGGCGCCTGTGATGAGCGGGGTTCCACAGGGGTCAGTCCTATGACCAGTGCTGTTTTTGGTATGTGTGAATGACATGATGGAAGGGATAGACTCAGAAGTATCCCTGTTTGCAAATGATGTGAAGTTAATGAGGATAATTAAATTGGACGAAGATCAGGCAGGATTACAAAGGAACCTGGACAGGCTGCAAGCCTGGTCCAGAAACTGGCTCCTAGAATTTAACCCTACCAAATGCAAAGTCATGAAGATCGAGGAAGACCACACACAGAGGCTAGGTGGCCAAAGACTGCAAATCTCACTCAAGGAAAAGGATCTTGGTGTGTGTATAATACCGAGCACATCTCCCGAGGTGCACATCAACCAGATAACTGCTGCAGCATATGGGCGTCTGGCAAACCCAAGAATAGTGTTCCGACACTTAAGTAAGAAATCGTTCAAGACACTGTACACCGTGTACGTCAGGCCCAGATTGGAGTATGGAGCACCACTTTGGAACCCACACCTGGTCAAGCACGTGAAGAAATTAGTGAAAGTGCAAAGGTTTGCAACAAGACTAGTCCCGGAGCTAAAGAGAATGTCCTACGAAGAAAGGTTAAAGGAAATTGGGCTGACGACACTGGAGGACCGGAGGGTTAGGGGAGACATGATAACCACATATAAAATACTGCGAGGAATTGACAAGATGGACAGAAACAGGATGTTCTAGAAATGTGACATAGAAACAAGGGGTCACAATTGGAAGCTGAAGACTGAGAGGAGTCAGAGGGATGTTAGGAAGTATTTCTTCAGTCGTAGAGTTGTCAGAAAGTAGACTAGTCTGGAAAGTGACGTAGTGGAGGCAGGAACCATACATAGTTTTAAGACGAGGTATGATAAAGGTCATGGAGCAGGGAGAGAGAGGACCTAGTAACGATCATTGAAGAGGCGGGGCCAGGAGCTATGATTCGACCCCTGCAACCACAAATAGGTGAGTAAACACACACACACTTTCACACTCACTTCCCGGATTCAAAAGTGATGCAGTGATGCAGCACACACACCCAGCTTCCTGCACTCCAAGGACGCTAGGGACGGGGGTCGACAGGTAAAGGTCGTGAATTATCAGAGATAAACGTTTTTACTTGTCTTGATTCTGTTATTGTCAATAATGTTCTGATAATTCTACATGTGCTCGGCAAGGCCGTCTAATATCAGCCATCCAAGGTGTCTTACTTTTTCTCCTCTCGTTGATATTAAAATGTTTTCTACTCTTGCTTACATTTGTTCCTTGTCATACGGAACACATCAGTTCTTTCTCATATACATCTTATACTTTTTCTAACCTAGCCAATTAAGTTGTTGGTGTTGGCAGTTAAAGTTGGCCACACCATAGTATTTTATATCTGGCACACTTATAAAACCTATGATTGCCAGATGAGCCATGGGTACGTAGACCTTTGGCCCTAGCAACAACCTGGTTGACCCAGCAACTAACTAATAAGTCTGGCCTCGGACAGGGTTGCGAAGATACAAGACCCACCAAATCGGTCATCAAGGAAGGCATCACCAGCTTCTCTTGGAAGATATTTTCCATCAACAGTATTTTACCCTAGCCCTCTCTTATCTGGTGATGACTATTATTAATGTGAATCGCTACACCTGTTGGTCTTACAGCGCAAGGACTGGTGGAAGCTGGATCCTCCGTCAGTTTGGTGTGACTCGCACACGCTGACTTTATACACCTCTGGAGAATTATAAAATTGTGTAGACTAAGAATTGATTTTCATTAATTGCCATAACTATTTAACCCCCATCACCAAGAATCTAATGGTGACGTTCCAAGGAAGAGCTCATCTGCCACTAATGTTTAGGTATTTTAAATTGTTGAAGAGTTTGAACGTATGCAGGTCGTAAAATTGTGTGTTCACATTTGAGAGGTCACGGTATCATGACCATAATATTTACCACTTAACATCAAGAAACGTATAATAAATCTTACATCTTACCTGCTCATCATCCTTGAACTCAGTTGTGACTTTACACAACCAGTTCAATCTAAAATGTACAAGTGGTATGTAATGTATCTTTGTGTTATTGACTCATACATTACATCTTGTCTCTGCCCGAGGTTCACTAGACGATGCTGCTCTTTGATTAGGTTGGTTTGTGTTGGGTACTTTGCACTTCATTTTAATTTCTCATTTGCTTCCATATAGTTTGATTTTAAAATTATCACTGAGAACTTCTGCGCCTCGTTGCAAACTTATTTGTTTGTATTTCATTTTATAAGCACTTAAGTTACATCAGGGTTATCTGCCTGATCAACCGAGCTATTAAGGTTGTCTTATAAATAGAGTTTGGCTTGATGATAAAGACTTCATTACCTCACACATTATCAACGGAAGGCATTGTCATGTCTTAAGATGTGGTGTTATTCTTTTGGAAGTAAAACAGAGATGTCCTGGCAAAATTGTAATGTGGTCGTCTTGATTAACCACTGTGACAGGTTTCAGTGTTTTTATTTTCTTTTTTATCCCCACAAACCGGCCTGATGCTAGTCTTCCCTGATTGCTTGTTCAACCAGGCTGTTGTTATTGGCAGCCGGCCGGCTCACATAGCCTGGTTGGTCTGGCATTTTGCAGACGTAGTGGTCGAGTTTCTTCTTGAAGATTTTTACACCTGTCTCAGTAATATTTGATTCTGCTGGCATAAGGTTGAAGTCTTGGGCCACAGATGTTGACACCTCTCTTATTGCGCCCCTGCTTTTCACTGAGTTTATTTTACACTTTAGTTACTCCGCTCTGGAAAAACTGAAGAATAATGTGAACGACTTAAAAGTGATAATGTCAGATATTAGGTTCGAGGATCACATCAGTGTGTGTTGCTATCACAAATGCAGACTTAAACGAGATGTGAAGCCTATGATATTAAGGCACCTGAGCGCTCTAGATTGGAATACTGCTATATACTAACAGCCCCATTTAAGGCAGGCAAAAACACAGAACTGAAGAATGTGCAGAGAACCTTAACTGTCTGTGTAAATTCGATCAGTTACCTAAATTATTGGAAATGACTGAAGCTCCCTTAATTGTATTAATGGGAATGTAGGTGAGGAAAGATGCATCATAATTTAAACCAAAATATTATGGAGGGATTGGTCCAAAGTCGGCACGACGAAATTACTCCTTACGAGAGAGAAAGAGGCTTGGTGGACAGTTGAAAATACCTGCATTGAAGAACAGGGATATAATTGAGTCCTCTAAAAGATAACACATTATGTAAAGGGATCAAACTTCAACACCATACAGAAGGGATATTACTAACAGACCCCTGGCTGTCTTCAAGTGGAAGAGTTCCTCGAGTTATTTCTTGTTTATCCGGGCTGTGGTGCCTACTGAGGACTGTGTGCACCTGCTCACAACTTTTTCTCTCTCCTACAAATCAAGTAACATTTATTTCCGTTGCTCAGTCTCATAGCTAGCAGCAGTATTAATTCCAACACAAGAAACATGATGCCTGTTTATGCAAATATCACATTGTATATCTCTTGTTTGTTATGAAATTGTAATATTAATGGCTTTAGAGTGGCCTTGCTACCTTGCACAGATGCTGCTCTATAAATTGTTGTGCCCGTTATGTCAAGAAGCTGCCGTTTGTCTTAAATTATCTCTGAGGCTGCAGCAAATATTATTGTATGTATATAACCGTATACCTATGACTAGTTTCGAGAGTTTTTTGTAACGTCGCAGACGTTCCTGGTGCAAGATCCAGTGAAGTACAGCTCCTGAGGTGTGTCCCTTAATATCTGTGGACACTACTGAGTCAGTCCTCCCAGGTGTCCCCTTGTACTACCTCTGTGTACGAAGGTAGAGTCTGGTGTACTAATGTGGTAATTGTAGCTGGTCTCATTGTATAGGAGTGTGGTGACAGTGGTGTGCGACAATGCGATGATCATGGTCAGCCAGGTTGCATAAGAATGAGAAAGGGAAAGTACCGCAAATTATGGCAGCAAGCTCATTGGCCCATGCTAGGCAGGTCTAACTCACACCCATTTATGCGCCCGTTCAGCCTGTATTTAAAGCTACCAAGAGTTCTCGCCTCATTGACGTTACTCGGCAGTTTACTCCGTTTTCCACAACCCTGTTACCAAATCAATACTTTCTTATATCCTATATCCTTCCTCAGTCTAAATTTGTCTAATTCAAACATATTGTAGCTAATCTTGTCTTGGTTAGACTTGATGACTGTTGGCCTGCGTGTTACAGACAGCAACAGCTTGGTTAGCTTAGTAGTAAGCAAGTACGTTCGTCTTCGGTAATAGCTTCAAGGGAAAAAGAACCCTGGAAATAGGTCACAGTTACATTATAGGTACAATATATAACAAGGAAAACCAAGAAAGATGTGGACACACCACACAAGGACAAGACTATCGTAGATGAAGAATTTCATGACCTGCTGTACCAAGTATATTGACCACAATGAAAACTTGTTTGTCCCTGTGTAGTTTCACAACAGATATTTATACACATGCACATGCTTGCCACACCAGTAACACCAACTATGTCACATGGATTGCTCTAGAGCAAGCATGATTATCCATGAAAAAGAAAGGGTCAAAAGAAAATGCCTAGAAACAGCGCTCATTCAAACCAGACACACTACTTAGGCCCTCATGACCCGATATAGTCGAGTTTGTACCTCACGTCTTTGTCACTTGCTCTCCCACTGTATGTACCTATGTTTACAATGTACTCTAAACTTAGGCTCCAAGACAAACATGATCTCAGTAAAGGTTTCCATTCTGCCATAATGTCTTAATCAGCGTATTCTTGATCAACAGGTTGTATTAAATCGTAGCCTAAAAGGAAATTTACTTCTCTGTTTTTTTATAAATAGTCCTTAAGATAAGATAAGATAAGATTTCGTTCGGATTTTTAACCCCGGAGGGTTAGCCACCTAGGATAACCCAAGAAAGTCAGTGCGTCATCGAGGACTGTCTTATTTCCATTGGGGTCCTTAATCTAGTCCCCCGGGATGCGACCCACACCAGTCGACTAACACCCAGGTACCTATTTGCTGCTAGGTGAACAGGACAACACGATATTAATTCTCAGTTATAAGAGGATGAATTTGAAGTTATTTACAAATACCTTTTGTGATAGCCTATAAAATGGGGTCACTTGTATATCACTCCATTTTCACATTTTTCAAATGTCTTGGTAATATCTATGTGCCTACGTTAACTCATTTATTTTCTTATAAAGCAGGATTTTCTTGCTCTAAAGTCATGTTTTCCTGTGTTGTAGAGTTCGTAAGTTTCCTCGAAACTGCTATTTTTTTTCTTAGTGCAGAGAAAAATTTTTATGGTTGGATGTAGTGCTACTGGTCTGTAATTTTATTTTATTGCTGAAGTTTCTTCTTTGCCATTTATATGGTTCTGGAATTTCATTGGTCTTATTTTTTTTTTCTTTCAAAATTACACTGAATACCCTTGCTGGTGATGTTTATTTTTTTTTATGTATGGCATTCCAAAAAGAGTCGGGGCCCTGGCGTAGGCTGTATATGGGTATGTTATTAAAATATGCAGTTTGCAGGGTGAGCCGGATTCATGAAAATTCTGCCTGGGTTTTCTGCCGCCATGTTGTCGACTGGACTGCTGAACCGGACTCAACACTGTTCCTTCAGGATCTCAGTCATTTCTTTGTCGTCCGTGTTTGTGGTTCCTCAAAATAAGGAAAGGGACCCATTGATGTTAGAAATTTATTTAGGTTTTTGTTTAAGAGAAAATATTTTTGGTTTCCTGTTTCATTGTTATTTTTGAATTTCATCGTTTCATTTTTTTTTTTAAGATTCTTTTCCTGTATTTTGCTATTTGTCTTTTGTAGTTCTGTCAATAATGTGTCGTACCTGGAGTACCTGCGGGAGAATCAATACTCCCGCGGCTCAGTCCTTGACCAGGTGAATCAGGGCCTGATCAACCAGGTTGTTACTGCTGGCCGCTTGTAGTCCAGCGTGCGAACCACGGCCCGGTTGTTCGGGTACTGACTTTAGGTACCCGTCCAGCCAGGGATCTGTTGGTATTTCCCCTTACATTTGATGTACCTTTGATGAGTTTCGAGAGTCTTACTACTACGGGAGCCTGGCCATGAGCCAGGCTCGTCTGGTGGTAGCCTGATCAACCAGGCTGTTGCTGCTGGAGACCCGCTGCCCCACATATCCATCACAGCCTGGTTGATCTGGCACCTGGTGAAGATACTTGTCCAGTTTCCTCTCTTGTACCTGGTGGGAAGCTGTTGAACAACCTTGGGCCACTTATTATTTTTCCTCTTAGTTTACTTTTCATTGGGGTATATTGCATCGTCTGCCAAGTCTTTTGCTTTCATAGGGAGTGATTTCTGTGTGAAGATTTGGGACCAGTCCGTCTAGGATTTTTCCAGGTGGCTCGACTCTCATAGTTTGTTACATGTCTGTTTTTCTACTGGTGTTTGTGTTCTCATGTCTACTTATTTATAGATGAAACGTGACGATCTTTGTTGAGTAGAGTAGATCATTTTGTCTGTGTACAAGAGATGGAGGGAGGGTAGGTGAGCGAGGTGAGGGGCGAGTGAATGAGAGAGAGAGAGAGAGAGAGAGAGAGAGAGAGAGAGAGAGAGAGAGCAAAGGACGCGAGACGTGTGGTGAGTTTTGTGGTCTCTTACAGTAGTGAGTCGCCCTGCCTGGCGGTCCTCATCTTAACAACCACGGTAGCCTAATCCTCTTACTCAAACAGCTCTGCCTCTCTGTCTTGCCCTTACACTGCCTAGACGTTCATTTCACAACTAACCCGCAAATTAAAAATGGAAATTAGATTACATTTCCGCCTGACTCACGAAATCGTAATGAGAGACTGACCGCGGGTTCAAACCCCACCCGTGGTATGGTTTCATTCCCTCCTGTTTATACCTTTACCTTTGATATACCTTTGAAGAGTTTCGAGAGTTTATCTACTCTGTGAGCCCGGCCATGGGCCAGGCTCGTCTGGTGCTTGCCTGGTCAACCAGGCTGTTGAAAATATATTGCATTTTCGTCCAACAGTCGCAACCCTATATTTCCCTGCCAGTATTTAAGAGTGGTACCTTAAATTGACATTCTCACACATGCATTCATTCCATTTGTTACTCTTTTTATAAGCTTATCTGAAGTGTTTGTACCTGATATCAGTCCCGCATGTTGCCGGTCTCCTGCATGTCACTGATGGTGCGCTTACCTTTACTGAGTCTTAACAAAACGGTGTGTTTAAGGCATAATATTGTGCATTAGTAATAACACCACCACCAAACATCACCCACAACCCACGATACACCCACACCACCACTGCCTCTTTCCCTCTCCACACCGCTCTCACCGCCACTGCCTCTTTCTCCACACCGCCCTCACCACGGCTGCCTCCTCTTTCCCTTAACCCACACCGTCCTCACCATCACCACTGCCTCCTCTGTCCCTCCACCACCATCACCGCCACTGCCTCCTCTTTCCCTCCACCACACCGCCCTCACCACCATCACCGCCACTGCCTCCTCTTTCCCTCCACCACACCGCCCTCACCACCATCACCACCAGTAGTTGGGACGATGGCCCAGGGTAGTATAAAGGATAAAAGACGGGAGTATATAAGAAGAACATAGTAGGACTGGAAGACAGTGGAGCAAGTATTTAATAGAATGAGCTACCAGGGAATTACGTTCATCCACTCAACCCACCCGTCCCCCCAACCCTAAACCCACAAGGACCAGCATTAAAAACAAGGAATCACAGTGCGAATGGCCAGGATGACGGGTTGGATAATGAGAACTTTCAAAAGAAGGGAAATAATGCCAATGGTGACATTTCAAATTGCTTGTGCTCCCTTATCTGGAATATTATTCAGTGTTAACGGCCCCGTTCAGGGCAGGAGAAATATCGGAGATGGAGCAGATTCAGACATCGTTTATGCCCGCATAGAGCCAATGAAGCATTTAAATCAATGGTTGGTCTCCTTTCATCTCTGCAGATCACGTGTTGGTCTTGTCTTCCTTCAAACCATATTATAGTCTCCATCTCTGCAGACCACGTAGTGATCTTACCTCCCTCCCAGACCATATTATTGTCTCCCTCCATCTCTGCAGACCGTGTGTTGGTCTCGCCTCTCTGCTGTATGTCTAGGGTAAGGGTGCGGCGTCACTCTGGGGAGCCCTTCTCACTCTTCACATTTCTCCCATTTTCCTGGTAGATAAACACACTAAGAGGGTAGGGGGAAGTCTGAGAGCTCTGTTATCACGGAGGATGGTGGCTCTTTTCTTCCCTTTGTTATCTTATCTCTTCTTACCTAGTCCCTTCTGTTGTTAACTGGTCCCATCTTTTGTTACCTAGTCCTCTCTGTTGTTACGTAATCTCTTCTCTTGTTATATAGTCTTATGTTAACTAGTCCATTTTCTTGGCACTCGGTCCCATTTTCGTTACCTAGTGCCTTCTATTATTAACTAACTCTCTCTTACTGCTTACTCCATTCTGTGTGTGTTTGCTTAAACATCGTGGTAGTGTTATGGCAGTATACCTGGGCAGTTTGAGGCAATGCTTTCCAACATTCACTGGTGTGTTCTGATAATATATAAACATTGTCTCCCACAGGCATCGCCTGTAAGTACGCCTCGTCCCTTTTCTTCCTCCAAAGAAAACAGTACAATATAGTTACGCAAGTTTTGTGTAGCTGCATGACTGCTTTCCTTGGTGGATGGACAACCCTCAGATGATCTGCCTGTCTCCAGGAATTTACCCACTCGAAGCCATTTCATTATTTGATACATTTGTTAAGTCATTGCATAACTTAGATTTTCTATTTTAATGTAATTAATTCTTAACAGTTTCTTCAAATAAAAAATGTATATTGTATAATGTTTTAGTTTAAACAAATGTAACACATTCAAGTGTAGTGTTTGCTGCTGTGATGTAGCAGGTGTGGTGATGTTGTAGCAAGTATTATGATACTGCAAATGTTATTAGTTGTTTTAGTTTAAATTAAACATATATAACACGTTCAACTTTAGTGTTCGCTGTTATGTTGTAGTAAGTGCTATGATAAAGTATATGTTATAATAGTGTAGGTGTCATGACGTAGCAGGGTCTTGGAGTGCCCTACAACTTATCTCATGGCTTTTTTAATCTCTCTACCTTATGGTTCTTTTACCCGTTGTGAAAATAATATGTTTGATACAAATAAAATTTACTTTAAGATCCAGTTGGTCAGATGTTCAGATCACTCTACAGTAGAATAAAATATTACTTTTCCTTTCGGATATATATATACATATATATATATGCAAAACAACCACTCTGAAAAAATAGAGAAATTCCAAGCGCTTTCGTGACTACTCACATTATCAAGGAACTATCAAGGAACTAGTTCCTTGATAATGTGAGTAGTCACGCAAGCGCTTGGAATTTCTCTATTTTTTCAGAGTGGTTGTTTTGCATATTCTGAAATCACCTGTTTACTGTGATCTTATTGCATATATATATATATATATATATATATATATATATATATATATATTTATTATCACACCGGCCGATTCCCACCAAGGCAGGGTGGCCCGAAAAAGAAAAACTTTCACCATCATTCACTCCATCACTGTCTTGCCAGAAGGGTGCTTTACACTACAGTTTTTAAACTGCAACATTAACACCCCTCCTTCAGAGTGCAGGCACTGTACTTCCCATCTCCAGGACTCAAGTCCGGCCTGCCGGTTTCCCTGAATCCCTTCATAAATGTTACTTTGCTCACACTCCAACAGCACGTCAAGTATTAAAAACCATTTGTCTCCATTCACTCCTATCAAACACGCTCACGCATGCCTGCTGGAAGTCCAAGCCCCTCGCACACAAAACCTCCTTTACCCCCTCCCTCCAACCCTTCCTAGGCCGACCCCTACCCCGCCTTCCTTCCACTACAGACTGATACACTCTTGAAGTTATTCTGTTTCGCTCCATTCTCTCTACATGTCCGAACCACCTCAACAACCCTTCCTCAGCCCTCTGGACAACAGTTTTGGTAATCCCGCACCTCCTCCTAACTTCCAAACTTCGAATTCTCTGCATTATATTCACACCACACATTGCCCTCAGACATGACATCTCCACTGCCTCCAGCCTTCTCCTCGCTGCAACATTCATCACCCATGCTTCACACCCATATAAGAGCGTTGGTAAAACTATACTCTCATACATTCCCCTCTTTGCCTCCAAGGACAAAGTTCTCTGTCTCCACAGACTCCTAAGTGCACCACTCACTCTTTTTCCCTCATCAATTCTATGATTCACCTCATCTTTCATAGACCCATCCGCTGACACGTCCACTCCCAAATATCTGAATACGTTCACCTCCTCCATACTCTCTCCCTCCAATCTGATATTCAATCTTTCATCACCTAATCTTTTTGTTATCCTCATAACCTTACTCTTTCCTGTATTCACCTTTAATTTTCTTCTTTTGCACACCCTACCAAATTCATCCACCAATCTCTGCAGCTTCTCTTCAGAATCTCCCAAGAGCACAGTGTCATCAGCAAAGAGCAGCTGTGACAACTCCCACCCTGTGTGTGATTCTTTATCTTTTAACTCCACGCCTCTTGCCAAGACCCTCGCATTTACTTCTCTTACAACCCCATCTATAAATATATTAAACAACCACGGTGACATCACACATCCTTGTCTAAGGCCTACTTTTACTGGGAAAAAATTTCCCTCTTTTCTACATACTCTAACTTGAGCCTCACTATCCTCGTAAAAACTCTTCACTGCTTTCAGTAACCTACCTCCTACACCATACACTTGCAACATCTGCCACATTGCCCCCCTATCCACCCTGTCATACGCCTTTTCCAAATCCATAAATGCCACAAAGACCTCTTTAGCCTTATCTAAATACTGTTCACTTATATGTTTCACTGTAAACACCTGGTCCACACACCCCCTACCTTTCCTAAAGCCTCCTTGTTCATCTGCTATCCTATTCTCCGTCTTACTCTTAATTCTTTCAATTATAACTCTACCATACACTTTACCAGGTACACTCAACAGACTTATCCCCCTATAATTTTTGCACTCTCTTTTATCCCCTTTGCCTTTATACAAAGGAACAATGCATGCTCTCTGCCAATCCCTAGGTACCTTACCCTCTTCCATACATTTATTAAATAATTGCACCAACCACTCCAAAACTATATCCCCACCTGCTTTTAACATTTCTATCTTTATCCCATCAATCCCGGCTGCCTTACCCCCTTTCATTTTACCTACTGCCTCACGAACTTCCCCCACACTCACAACTGCAAGGAATTCGCGAGAGCAGGCGAAATATACACAAACACTGATCTCTGGCTGAAGGGGACTCGAACCTACGAACCTTAGGACAAGGTACGCAGTGCTTTACCAATCTACCCACACTGTACAATACCTTGGCGTGTAGCATGCGCTACACGTTTGATCCAAGGCAGCCAGCTTTCAGGGAGAAGGCTTACAGCTTTTCATCTCATCCCCTGCATGCATCAGCCTTACTAGAGATTTGAACAATGCAAGGAATTCGCGAGAGCAGGCGAAATATACACAAACACTGATCTCGTAGGTTCGAGTCTCCTTCAGCCAGAGATCAGTGTTTGTGTATATTTCGCCTGCTCTCGCGAATTCCTTGCATTGTTCAAATCTCTAGTAAGGCTGATGCATGCAGGGGATGAGATGAAAAGCTGTAAGCCTTCTCCCTGAAAGCTGGCTGCCTTGGATCAAACGTGTAGCGCATGCTACACGCCAAGGTATTGTCCAGTGTGGGTAGATTGGTAAAGCACTGCGTACCTTCTCCTAAGGTTCGTAGGTTCGAGTCTCCTTCAGCCAGAGATCAGTGTTTATATATATATATATATATATATATATATATATATATATATATATATATATATATATATATATATATATATATATATATATAGGATGGAGTCCACCTCTGGTGTAAATTGTGGGACCCATAGCCTCGGAGAAGTGGATAAAAAGGCTTCAAGGAAAAATATTTGGATTTCTTCCTGAAGCCGTTTGAATATTCCACTTCCCCTACCACCCCATCTTTTCATATTTATTTTTTTTTACTAATAGGAATATTTTATTACATAATATGGTACAGAAGATTTAAGAGATACATTATTGATATAAAGGTGGCATATACGGTACATGTTGTTACGTGTGTATCACCGATTATAAGGCGAAAATCTCATCCAGCTCCTCAGAGCTGGGGCGTGTGCCCAAAATACAGCAGGCATTACCCCTTTGAACAGCCGCACTGAGCCACTGGAACAGAAAACTAGCTGCCCTGGGATCCCTAGTTACCCTGATGAGTCTTTTTCCCAGCTCCTTAAGGAATTTAGATGCACTCTTTCCCCATGAGCCAAGGGTCTCTGAGCCTATGGGAACAAACATATAATGATGGGCAAGTTCTCCATATTTTCTAGACTTTTGGGACTCCCTGAAGCTGGCAGCTGCCCCTCCTTCCTCCCTGTTGTATTGGAGATAGGTATCAGCCAAGGTAGATGCACATGTATAGTCCCACACCACCTGCTTCCCATCTGTCCAGGCTTGAAGGGTGATACCATCTGGACGCTTCTGGCTGCCATCAGATCTGCATAGTTGGGGTGGCTCCCTTACTGCTGGGCATCCAGCTGTTGTGAGGCTCCTCTTGATAATGTTATTAAACTCCTCATGTCTTGCAATCTTTCCCTCGGATTTACGGCACACAATACCATGGTACCCGAATCGGTCTGCTGCTTCACTGCCACAAATACACCTGTGTTCGGCGAGAATAGGGGCGGCAAGTCGAAGGGCAACACCGATGCGGATGGTCTGTGGGTCGAGACGTGTGCCAAGGCTGGAGTTGGGAACAGCCAACAGAAAGTCCCCAGCATGAGGGGCTCTCACTGCCAGGAGGCAGGCTCTATCCTTCCCTGACACACTCTGAAGCATTGTTGAGGCAATATTTTCCACTATTGGACCATCCCAGTGCGATTGTTTGTAGTTGTTGGGGGGAGCAGGTCTGGTTCCAGAGCCCGTTAGATTATCCCAGATCATTGCTCCGTCAATGAATTTTTGGTCCTGGACTCCTATCTTGTCCCTAAGATGTTCAGGGAGAATCGCTGCTACAAGCTCTCTGGATGCAATACACGAGGACAGAAAAGCAGGTAACGCAATCTGTGATGACTTGCGGACACCAATGCCTCCTAGTAAATATATATATATATATATATATATATATATATATATATATATATATATATATATATATATATATATATATATATATATATATATATATATATATAATCTTGTTGGTGAGGAGCGACGTGTATGGTGTTACAGACTCCTGTGCTCCTGCAATGTTGAAACTTCCTTCCCTTGACTGTGGCAATATACTAATGTTGACTCTGGTGTTTATGGAGGGTCAGTGTGAAGCATTTCTTGTTCTCGTTAATGACAAGTCTTCACGTGTTTTATTATTTTTATATATTTAGATATACCTATTGTGCGAAAATCTTTTGCCTAATGATACTTCGAAAATCATTGAATTTTCTTACTCATTGACAACCACTTTCCTCTGGAAGTGACTCAAGCATCCGCAAACACGCAGACGTTTGTGTACTGCTACTGTAGGTGAGTAGGGAAAGCATGAGTGTGAGGAAAGTCAAGTCAGATCCTGATCAACCGGATTGTAATACAGATGTTGGACCGCAGGCACCAATA
Organism: Cherax quadricarinatus; assembly: GCF_038502225.1. Taxonomy (NCBI): domain Eukaryota; kingdom Metazoa; phylum Arthropoda; class Malacostraca; order Decapoda; family Parastacidae; genus Cherax; species Cherax quadricarinatus. Next base: position 9,808,451 of record NC_091295.1, read on the forward strand.
GCCTCGTCGAACAGGCCAGCAGCCAGGACGCATGGTCTGGGACCTGGCCGCAGGGACAGTGACCCTCGGAAGCGACTATATATAACCTACAGGTATATGTTTTGCCGAACCGAGGTTCGATTTCAAGACTTTCTGGTGCTGAGCCGAACACTAAACCCACAATAACACAAAACATTCCAGTGGTAAAGCCTGTTTCCTGTTTGCAAACGTTCAGGGTTTAAAATCAAATAAAAATTCCAACTTTTATAAGTGGACTCTTCACAGAAGATAAAAATCTGTAGTGGAGGGAAGGCGGGGTAGAGGTCGGCCTAGGAAAGGTTGGAGGGAGGGGGTAAAGGAGGTGTGCGAGGGGCTTGGACTTCCAGCAAGCATGTGTGAGCGTGTTAGATAGGAGCGAATGGAGACAAATGGTTTTTAGGACTTGACGTGCTGTTGGAGTGTGAGCAAAGTAACATTTATGAAGGGATTCAGGGAAACCGGCAGGCCGGACTTGAGTCTTGGAGATGGGAAGTACAGTGTCTGCACTCTGAAGGAGGGGTGTTAATGTTGCAGTTTAAAAACTGTAGTGTAAGCGCGCATCTGGCAAGACAGTGATGGAGTGAATAATGAAAGTTTTTCTTTTTCGGGTCACCCTGCCTTGGTGGGAAACGGCCGATGTGTTAATAAAAAAGATCTTCACAGAAGCGAATGTTTTGTTTTGAACATTCACAGTAACATATAAAAATGATGTTTTGAACCGTGAGATAATGATATAGATGTGACAGAGTTTATAGGTGACAGGAAGGAGTAAGACTCTGTTATAAACACGTTATACAGAACTGATGAATTCATGAAATAACACAGTAAAAGTGCTAGGTATAGAAGTGGAAAATAGGAATCCAGTTTTTCTGGTATATAAACTACTGTCAACAGCGGCAGAGGAATTCACATATGTCAGAAGATAGATAACTACTTCGAAAGTTTTGAAAATCCTCCTTGGAGATTTCAACCTCCTAAATGTAAAATGGAAGATAGTAAATCATAGCGATGTACCAGAAATAGTTTTTGCAATCACGCTAGGTGGGATAAAATGAACAAAGAAGTTTCACACATACCCTGGGAAAAAGTCTTGATCACCAGACGAGCCTGGCCCATGGCCGGGCTCAGAGAGTAGATAAACTCTCGAGACTTCAGAGGTATACCATAAACCATCAACAGTTCTTGGGAAAGCTGGATAGAGAAATATATCAGGTCTGCATTAAGCATGTTCCGCTGAGAAAACCTGAAACGGGATCATGTATACAAGGAGAACTTAGAAAAATATACAGGAGAAAAAGGGTTACTGAACTGCTTAAAAAATGAATATGTCACAGTGAAGGAAAGATAATCCTAACAGAGATATTACTGATATAGAAGAAAAATATAAAATCTGGTGCCAGACAGAAGAAGCACAAAGATAATTAAAAGCCGTCCAGGATATTTCAAGAAATCCCAAATATTTTTACACATGCAAAATCTAAGTTAATAACTACCTGTAGAATTGAATTGTTAATCACAGGAGGTTCATATACTGATGAAAAAAAAAACGTGAAAAACCCATATGAATCATTCTTCAGCAATTCATTAAATGAAAGCAGTGTGGAGAATGCAGAAAATTCCGTCATTACTTTTAAAGGCAGCATAGATGATGTAACTCGCACCAGCACAAAAAAGAAATACAGTGGACCCTTGAATTTCGTCACCTTTGAATATAGTGAATTTTGGAAATCGGCGACTTTTTTCGTTAAAATATTGGCTTGATTTTCGTGACGGCTTAGGAATCAGCGGTCATATGAAATGCATCCTAGCGGCCTCCCAGCCGCCGCGGGCACACAAACACCAGTGTCAGTCTGGCATTGTATCTCGGCGAGTGACGATCACCCCACGCGTTTATATGATACATTTCTGAATATATTTCAGTTGTTTTAGTGCTTGCAACTGCTAAATAAGCCACCATGGACCCAAAGAAAGCTCCTATTACCAGCCCTTTGGTAAAGAAAGTGAGAAACATGACTGAAGGAAAGAGAAATAAGAGAAAAATATTAAAATGGAGTGCGTGTGGCAGAGCTCTCCAGGATGTACAGGAAGGCTCATTCAATCATCACTTCCATCGTGGCGAAGAAAAAGGAAATGAAGGAAGCTGATGTTGTGAAAGGGGTGAATATGCTAACGAAAAAGAGATCGCAAATAATTGAAGATGTTGAGAAGTTGTTGCTGGTGTGGATCAAACAAAAAGAGTTAGCAGGAGATAGAGTTACTCAGTCGATAATCTGCGAAAAGGCGAGGCAGTTGCATTACGATCTCGTAAAGAAAAGGCCTGGAATGAGTGCTGATGTAGGTGAATTCAAGGCCAGCAAAGGCTGGTTCGAAAATTTCAAGAAACGAAGTGGCATACACAGTGTTGTAAGGCATGGTGAGGCTGCCAGTTCAGACAAACGTACGGCTGAAAAATTCAAAAGTTAATTCAAGGACTATGTAGAGGCTGAAGGATTCGTCCCCCAACAAGTGTTCATTTGTTACGAAAGAGGCCTCTTTTGGAAGAAAATGCCAAAGTGGACCTACATCACGCAGGAGGAAAAGGCACTGCCAGGACACAAGCCTATGAAAGACAGGCTAACTCTCATGTTGTGTGGTAATGCTAGTGGGGATTTCAAAGTCCCTCTGCCTGGAAATGTTTTCAGTCTGTCAGTCTTGAAAGTAAGCATATGCACGGAGATGGGGCATTCATGCTGATGAGCTGAGCCTGGCCCATGGCCGGGCTCCGGGACTAGAAAAACACTCGAAACTGGCAATTTTTTATGATCCCGGAATATATGTAAAACTTCTTATACTGTATTAGCCCCCACACACAGCATATAGTAGTGGCAAAAATACCCATATTGTAACATTATGGAGTGCTAAGAGACATGCGTGTGTACTTCTCCCCCTCCGGAGTTTCTCGTGTCATTAAGTGTTGGCTCCGAGGGCAAGTTTGGGCTGTAGAATTTGTGAAGATACCCTCACACAAGTTAGGAGATTACAGCTCCATGTGAGACGCAGCAGGCAGATTTCCGGATTGTGAAAATCCCAGGAAGGACCGCACAGCTAAACCCCTGACCGCGACACATTGCACAGATGGCTTAGTAGTCCCAGATGACTCAGTAGACCAGCACACACAGGTTTCAGGAGGATCCGTTATTGTTAGATCTACATCTGTTTCCTGATTGATGTTATTCTAATTGATATTTAACCATTCTCACATAAGATGAGTCATAAAACTAAGCCATACAACACTCCCACAGATCAACAACAGCATGTGATCATCCACACACATGCAGATCTGTGGAAACATTGAAGCTTCCGTGGCTAATAGACAACATTCGTCTAAGCACCACTGTATGCATTGTAACTACTCAACAGACTACAAACAGGGTCAACGGATGGCAATCAATTAGATACCAGGTAAAGCTCTCGCCACTAACAATCGACGAGTAAATGAGGCTGCCAAGAAGGCCACCAAACAGTGTCAGATATAAATCAGTGTGTCACCTAGTTCAGAACAAACTTGAAGAGTGCAAGAACTATAACCACAGACATGGCGTGACGCCAACTCCTCGTTATAAACGACGGCCTAGTATAAATAGGCAACAAGACAGGAAACCCTGATACTGTCCCAAGGCTGAAGTAAACATAGACTAACTCACGAAATCGTAATAACACGATTGCAGACAAATCAGGGAACGAGTGGGGCTTGAACCTCTGGGAAGTGAGGTCCTACTTGGATGAATCTTATTAGAGCCAACTGGCCGATTGGTTAGCGCACTGGTCTACAAATGTTAGGTCTTACCTACAATGGGTTCAAGACCCACCCGTTCCGTCATGTAAACAGATTGGCCTGAATGAAGCAAAGGATGCAGTTGTAGCCCGTACATGCCACCCACTCACAAACTAATACAATTATAATCACCAAACATGTCATCGAGACGACTCGGACATCCCAGGGTGACCAACCAAAGGTGTAAAAGCTTTTCACGTTTAAAAAAATTGTCGATACCTGGGAGGAGCAGCTCGATATGTTTATTCAATATATACAAGATCAGTGGGATTTTGATGACTGAGCTTGTGAGCTCTGGTAGCAACAAATTGAGCTAGCCATCAAGCAGGCAAAAGCTGGACACTGAACTTCCGGAAAGATTTAAGAAACAGCTAACTGAGCTAAGGTTTTACTCCTTTTAATGAAGCTCTCTCTTCACCCCTTTCTCTACCACAGACCGTTCCTCCTTAGAGCAACGACCTCATCCTGGAACGTGAGGTTCCATGTGGCGGAGTAATGGTGAAGAGAGAACGTGAGGTGTGAGAGCGCGAAGGCCGTGAGAGTTGAGAGTAATGAGGGAGGTACAAGAGTCTCTTCATCTGTGTGTGTATACGTACACACACACACACACACACACACACACACACACACACACACACACACACACACACACACACACACACACACACACACACACACACGCACGCACGACATTCACAAAACTCGCCTATATATGTTGAGTTTTGTGAATGTCATAGTGACTGACGTTTTGATGTATCGAGAGTGATTAACGTTATTCCATGCCAACCATTTGGCAACAGGGCCCCAAAAAGCAGAGCCGGCACTTGTAGGCCAGGCTTGGAATAGCTGGGACCAGCAGTCTTAGGTTTCATGCCAAATAGTACAGATCGCAATGTGTATCTTCTGTGACATGAGCACTAGGGAGCCAGATTAGTATTATTGGTGCCTCAGTTTGATGAGTGCTTTCTCAAGCACATCAATTATCCAGTGATGTGCTTGAGAGAGTACCAAGTCTTTAGCCGGAACTTTAGCCTGGACTTTAGCCGGAATCCACACTCTTGGAAGTGGATGTGATTTCACAGACTGTAGGTGCAAGTGCTGAGTGTCAACTGTAATTATTTGATGGCATTCAGATATCAGGACAGTTCAAGATACTGTGTCCCGAGGTAGACAGAGTAAGGCCAGCAGCACGTAAGTCCATTTTTCCCCACCTTGTTCATATAGATTGCAATCCATTATCTCGTGCAGTGTAGGTAGGGATTTAATTGACGTGTAGTGGTGTTGGTAATAGGGCTTGTGGAAGTCAATTCCAGACGTTGTCAGGTGTCTACCTGGAGAGTATTCTGGGGATCAACGCCCCCGCGGCCCGGTCCATGACCAGGCCTCCCGGTGGATCAGGGCCTGATCAACGAGGCTGTTACTGCTGGCCACAAGTAGACCAACGTACGAATTCACAGTCCGGCTGATTCGGTACTGACTTCAGGTAGCTGTCCAGCTCCCTCTTGAAGACAACCAGGGGTCTATTGGTAATTCTCCTTATGGCTAGTGGGAGACTGTTGAACAGTCTTGGGTCCCGGACACTTGTTGTGTTTTCTCTTAGTGTGCTAATAGCGCCCCTACTTTTTATTGGGTGTATGTTGCATCGCCTAACATATCTTTTGCTTTTGTAGGGAGTGATTTCTGTGTGCAGATTAGGGACCAGTCCCTCTAGGATTTCCAGGTGTAGATTATGATGCATCTCCCTCACCTGCGCTCCATTGAGTACAGGTCAAGTGCTTCCAAGCGTTTCCAGTAGTTAAGGTGTTTGATGGAACTTATATGTGCAGTAAAGGTTCTCTGTACATTCTCTAGATCTGCAGTTTCACCTGACTTGAATGGAGATGTCAGCGTACAGCAGTATTCCAGCCTAGAGAGAACAAGTGATTTAAAAAGGATCATCATTGGCTTTGCATCTCTTGTCTTGAATGTTCTCATTATCCATCCTATCATTTTCCTCACAGTTGTGATAGTGGCACTGTTGTGATCTTTGAAGGTGAGATCCTCGGATATTACCACTCCCAGGTCCTTCACATTACTTTTCTGCTCTATTGTGTGATTAGAGTTTGTAGTATACTCAGTCCTAGCTATTATTTCCTCCAGTTTCCCATAACGAAGTAGTTGGCATTTGTCTTCATTGAACATATTGTTCACCGTTGCCTATTGGAAAACTTGGTTTATATTTTCTTGGAGATTTGCCGTGTCTTCAATGTAGATCCTATTATTGCCTGCAAAAAGATGATACGGTGCTAGGGTTTACATCTCTATGTCTGATATGAGGATGAGGAACAGGATAGGGACGAGTACTGTGCCCTGTGGAACAGAGCTCTTCACTATGGCAGCTTCCAATTTAACTGGTGCTATTATACCATGATTGCACTTGTCAAAGGCTCTTGCAAAATCTGTGTATACTACATCTGCATTCTGTTGGTTTTCCAGTGCATCCAAGGCCATATCATAGTGGTCCAGTAGTTGCGAGAGGCAGGAGCAACCTGCTCTCAACCCGTGTTACCCTGGATTGTGCAATTGTTGGGAGTCCAAATGGTTTCCAATCCTGCTTCTTAGAACTCTTTCAAAGATTTTTATGATGTGGGACGTTAGAGCTTTTGCTTTGCTGCCACCTTTATGGAGTGGGGCTATATCCGTTGTTTTTAGTGGCTGTGGAATCTCACCTGTGTCTGTGCTCCTTCTCCATAGGATATTTAGAGCCCACGAGAGGGGTTTCTTGCAGTTCTTAATTAACACTGACTCTCAGAGTTCCACGAGGCTGGGCCTGGGGCAGAGTGCATGGGCATTTTGTCAATGGCTTTCTCAAAGTCTAGTGGAGTTAGGGTTATGTCAGAAATTTGGCATACATTGACAGGGTTTTGAGGCTCATTCATGAAAAAATTATTTGGATTGTCAATCTTTAGACTGATTAGTGGCTCGCTGGACATAGTCATATTGAGATTTCAGTATCTCACTCATTTCTTTGTTGTCATCTGTGTAGGCTCCATCTTGTCTGAGTAGGGGCCTTATACTAGAGGTGCTTTTTGCCTTGTTTTTAGCATATGAAAAGAAATATTTCTAATTTCTTTCAATTTCACTAATTGCTTTTAGGTCCTCTTGTCTCTCCTGGATCCTGTATTTTCCACTTTCCTGGTTAGCACTTCCTTCCGTGTTTCAGATAATCTAGCATTCTTGAGGAGCTCAATGATCCTTCACCTTCTCCTGTAGAAGGAGCGTCTCTCTCTTCCCAGTTTACTTCATATCTCCTTTTTTTCTTAGGAAATATACTTTGAACGTACTTCAGGTACCAGAAATTTAATCTTTTCAAGGCACTGGTTAGGTTCCATGTTATTTAAGATATCTTCCCAACATGTTTCATTTAGGACATGGTTTACCTGGTCCCAGTTGATATTCTTGTTGAAGTTGAATTTGGTGAAGGTACCCTTGTGTCAGTCCAAGCTTCAACCAGCCATCAGGTGCGCTGGACCATTCTGCTTAGTAAGTAACTAGGAACCAGGTGTCAATAAGTCCATCATACCTGTAAGTGTACACCTGGGTATATTTTTGATAGCTACTTTTGGAGGAAGTGTTCGCCATTTCCTTGACACACTTGTGGCTAGGCAGGCAGGCAGGCTTTAGGTGAATAGGCTGACACCAAGTACACACGAAGTCCTAAACAGATGACGATAAATTTTGTATATTGGCACTAAACCAGCTTGTTAAAGAGTTCCACACGCAGACTGTATTTAATTGTATCCTGATATATTTTTGATGAGTTTCGAGAGTTTTCTGCTCCCAGAGCCCGGCCTTGGGCCAGATTCGTCTGGTGGAAATAGGAAGAAAATTTTTGAACAATATGGCCATTTAAAAACAATGTGAATATGTAAGAAACGAGGTCTTTTCCTTCACATTGAAGTCATATGTAAAGATTTTGCCGTCGTATAACCTACCTTTGATGTATATATACCTTTGAAGAGTTTCGAGAATTTATCTACTCTCTGAGCCCGGCCATGGGCCAGGCTCGTCTGGTGCTTGCCTGGTCAATCAGGCTGTTGCTGCTGGAGGCCCGCTGCCCCACATATTCATCACAGCCTGGTTGATCTCGCACCTGGTGAAGATACTTGTCCAGTTTCCTCTTGAAGGCTTCTACACTTGTTCCAGCAGTGTTTCTGATATCTTCTGGTAAGATGTTGAAAAGTCTGGCACCCCGGATGTTGATACAGTGTTCCCTTATTGTCCTCACCGCACCCATGCTCCTCACTGGATTTATTTTACACTTCCTCCCATATCTCTCACTCCAGTATGTTGTTATGGCAGTGTGCAGATTTGGGACCAATCCCTCGAGTACCTCCCAGGTATATATTATCATGTACCTCTCTCTCCTTCACTCCAATGAGTACATGTTCAAAACTTGCAGGCGTTCCCAGTAATTTAGGTGCTTTACTGGCTCAGTGCGAGCCGTAAACGACCTCTGTATTTGTTCCAGCTCCGATATTTCTCCTGCCCTGAACGGGGCCGTCAGCCAGAGCAATATTCTAAGTGAGGGAACACTAACAATTTGAAGAGTGTCACCATCGGCATTAGTTCCCTTATTTTGAAAGTTCTCAATACCCACCCAGTCGTCTTCCTGGCTGTCGTGATCTTTGTCTTGTTATGGTCTTTAAAAGAAAGGTCCGCTGACATAATTATTCCTAGGTCTTTTACGTGTTCCTTACGTTCTATTTGGTAACCCTCTTGAGTTTTGTATATAGTGCTCCTTTTGAGTTCTTCATTCTTTCCATACCTAAGCAGCTGGACGTCATGTTGTTCTCCACTGCCCACTGGAAAACCCTGTTTGTCTTCCTGTACTTTTTCAGTGTCCTCTACCGTACTGACTTTCATACTTATTTTAGTGTCATCTGCAAATGATGATACAAAAGTGTGCCGGGTGTTTTTGTCTATGTCTGCTATGAGGATGAAGAACAGCAGAGGTGCCAGGACAGTGCCTTGGGGCACTGAGCTTTTGACCTCGCTGATGCTGGGTCTTGCCCTATTCACTACTACTATTTATGTTCTGTGTTAGGAAACCGAAAATCCATCTGCCTACCTTCCCCGTAATGCCCATGGCCTTCATTTTGTGCGCTATCACTCCATTTGTCAAACGCCTCTGCAAAATCTGTGTAAATCACATCTGAGATTTTTTTTTTTTTTTTGAGGGATGTTTATTGAGCTGCAGCACTCATTGTGTGGGTGAACCGACCTCCATGAAGACACATTACAGCCCTTTGATAATATGATCCGTCAACTCTTTGGGCTGTAATGTATATAAAAGAAAAGCAATTTTTCAAACTGATTATTCTTTATTGGAGGAGGATGTGTGTTAGTGTCCACATCGACTTAGGTACAGGGTATCATGAAAGAAGAGATAATATAATAGAACGAATATCTGAGTCTGGGGATGTTTTCTACGGGCAGCTTATTAAGTGTTTCTACTTAGCATTGGAAGTGACCAGTCCTTCAGAATTGGATTAGTGTAGATGAGTAAAATTGGACAGTGTTTTTATTGATTATAATAGATGTGGCGACTAGCAGAACTATACTATGATGGAAGAACTTTGATTTTTTGCAATATCCGAAAGGTTGTATAAACCTGGGACAGCTCCGCTTGACTACTAAGAGCTGACGATGCAAAATATTGCAGCATAGTTATAGAAACATGACGCCCAAGTCTCTTAAAGGGTGTCAAGTAGTCATTTTTCCAGTTTTATGGAAAGAAATGATCTTGGTATTTCAAGTCAGCGTGACATGACAGCAGAACACTTCATTTTTTTTTTCTTTACTCATCAACCACTGATTTTTTCCTTCCCTATCCCCCCTCTTATCTTCCCCGACTCCATTCCAACCTATTCCCCCCTTTCCTTCCCCCTTCCCTTCCCTCTTTCCTTCCCTCTTTCCTTCCCTTTCTGCACACAGAAATCACTCCCTACGAAAGTAAAAGACTGGGCAGGCGATGCAAAATGCCGCCAATAAAAAGTAGGGGCGCCATTGGTACACTAAGAGAAAACACCATAAGTGTCCGGGGCCCAAAACTGTTCAACAGCCTCCCATCAAGCATTAGGGGAATTGCCAATAAACCCCTGGCTGCCTTCAAGAGAGAGCTGGACAGATACCTAAAGTCAGTGCCGGATCAGCCGGGCTGTGGCTCGTACGTCGGACTGCTTGCGGCCAGCAGTAACAGCCTAGTTGATCAGGCCCTGATCCATCGGGAGGCCTGGTCATGGACCGGGCCGCGGGGGCGTTGATCCCCGGAATAACCTCCAGGTAACCTCCTCCAGGTACCCCCTCCCTTTTCCTTTTCCCCCCCTTCCTCACTTCTTTACTTTCACACCTTAAATTACTTGTTATTTTTGAACATTAGCAATTAACCCATCTTATGAGCTCTACGTTTAGAGAAGAAAAGGGAAGCAAAAACCGCCTTGGCTTTTTCATCTGGTTTATTTTTACCGCATCATTATACGAGAGTGTCGCGAAGGTAATTTGAAATTAAATTTTGGTTGATCATTAATTAGAGCAGTTAGTGTGGGTGGAATGGAGGCGTGGGCGAGGATATACTGAGTGTGCAGACGTGATGGGCTGGCTAAATGGGCATTGTGCGTGTCACACATGTCACTGCTGGTAACCCATTCTGACACCACCACTGAAACTTGTGCAGGTTTGAACGCTTCGTGTTTCTGCTCAGACACTACCTTGCTAGACGTGATGGGACTGTATCCAACCCGTCCTCTGAGCAGTTAAGAGCTTTGCTCAGACCTCTGCAACACAATTATCATAAAAGATTTAAGTTATACCTAAAATTAAGGAAAGATCCTAGACTTCACTTTACGAAAGCAGATGCGATAGTTATTATGGACAAGGTAGATTATAGAGGAAAAATAACTTATTATAAGACAGGGGAATTGACGTGCCCCTTAAGTCACTTCTTCATATATACAGTTTGCAGCATATTTCTGAGCTAGGTTAGGTTGTCTTCTGTCTTTAAAAAATATTTATAGTGGAAAAACTATAAATATAAGACGAAGGGTGATAAAATTATTTGCGATGCGAACAGAAAACAGGCAGCCACTGTGAGGGTTACCTGGAGTTTACCCGGAGAAGGTTTCGGGGGCCAACGCCCCCGCGGCTTGGTCTGAGACCAGGCCTCATGGTGGATCAGGGTCTGATCAACCAGGCTGAGCAGGGTAGAGCAGTACAAGGTTCAAGGCGCCTTCAGCAGTCACCCATTTGACTGTTTTTACCGAAACCATAATGTCTGTAGTTAAGGCAGGCTGTATATTTGCTTATTTGTGTCAGGATATAAGTTTGAATAGATTTACATAAGTTATCCTAACTGAACATAAATACAGAAAATAGTATTTGTAAGTTTGTAAGGAGTGTTAATAGATTGGCGTTGAGTCGCGTACAAAAATTAATGTAGAGAAATGAGGATAAGTTGCTTGATTCACCATACTGTCATAGGGCAAGAAATGCTTGCAGAGGGAATATTTGGATCAATATGCAGATGAATTTTTATTTAAAAAAGCGGAGCTAAAGAGTGAGAGTGAACAAATCAGAATCATAAACCGCCAAAGTGAAATGACCCAGTCAATACTCGACCCGCTTCTCTTTTTCCATTCTTATATCCGACATGCCTACCTACCTACAGTACTTGGCGTCGACTTTGTGGGAAGAGGGGGTCACTATCCCTGCGCCTTTGTCGCACACCAGGTCTCCTGGTTGATGGACTGAGCAGCCAGACTGTTAGCGCTAGCCGCACACAATAGAAAAAATGTACTACAGCCAAGGGGATTTGTTGCTAATTCCCCTTACGCATGGAGGGTATTGAAGTGTCTTGTTCCCTTTATACTTACTGAGTTCTCTTAATGTACTCATTGCACTCCTGCTCTTTATTAAAGGTATGTTGCACCGCCTTCTGAGCCTCCAGCATTCAAACGGAGTGATTTTGGTGTCGATTTGGAACCAATCTCTCAAGAATTTTTCATGTATAGATTTTGATGTACCTATGTTTTTATATTTTGCTGCATAATTTTTTTTTAAACTACCTTGCACTATTTATTTTTTTGCATGCATTGAGGTAGAGGGGGCGGCTTTTGCCGAGTTTTGACCTCTGGGTTGAAAGGATACGAGGATACCTTTCTCGGATCTTTAAAGCATGTGGAACACCTTTATCGGATTCTGCAGTGACTGAAACACATTTCTTTATATATATATATATATATATATATATATATATATATATATATATATATATATATATATATATATATATATATATATATATATATATGAAATTAAGACACATGTGCAACATCTGGGTATCTTTATTGTAGACGTTTCGCCATCCAGTGGCTTTATCAATACAAATTCTAGGACATAACTTGAAGACAGTAGAACTATGTACAGAAGATGAGGTAATCAGTCCCTCAACCTAGGAGTAGGTGCGAAGAGCACTATAGTCGTGGAGATTCTGAAGCAGAAGAAAGGAGCCTGGCGCTTATATAGTAACGTCAGGTGTAGCAGACGAGGGCATAGTCACTGGTAGGCGGGATTCCCCAGTGGAAGTAGGTCCTTCCCAAAGAGATGGGTTAGTTGTAGTAGTAGTTGTCGTAGTCGTGAAGGTTATGTACATGTCCTCAGAATCAAGATTCCATGATGTTGCAGTGTCTGACAAGTTGTGCAAGAATGGTATATAATACCGACAAGATGAAATTAAGACACACATGCAACATCTGGGTATCTTTATTGTAGACGTTTCGCCATCCAGTGGCTACAGTGCTCTTCGCACCTACTCCTAGGTTGAGGGACTGATTACCTCATCTTCTGTACATAGTTCTACTGTCTTCAAGTTATGTCCTAGAATTTGTATTGATAAAGCCACTGGATGGCGAAACGTCTACAATAAAGATACCCAGAAACTTGAAGAACAGGAGGAGAATGAGGTAATCAGTCCCTCAACCTTGAGTCGATGTGTTCAGTCCATCAATCTTGAATAGAATACGGCATATGAGCGGAGAAGCATCTTATAAACCGTATGGCAGGAGAGGTTCAGCAGTCATAGGTGGTGTCACATTTGTTCAATGTGGAAGTAGGTCGTGCCCAAGAATTAGGCAAGCGAAGAATTTCTAAGTATTAAGATACCAAGAAGTTGCAGTGTCTGACAGGTTTGTAGATGAATGGTTCAGAGAACCGACATGTTGATAAATTAGACACATGTGCAACTCTTGGGTATCTTTATTTATAAGCTGCTTCTCCGCTCATATGCCGTATTCTATTCAAGATTGATGGACCGAACACATCGACTCAAGGTTGAGGGACTGATTACCTCATTCTCCTCCTGTTCTTCAAGTTTCTCCTACGTATGGACTGATGAAGCCACTGTTTGGCGAAACGTTTCCTCAATAAAGATACCCAAGAGTTGCACATGTGTCTAATTTATCAACATATTAATAAAGTACTGAGGGTGTCGAATCAGGTAAGAACCAGAAATAATGGATATAAGTTGGATAAATTTAGATTTAGAGAGGACATAGGTAAGTACTGGTTTTCTAACAGAGTTGTAGATGGTATGGGTTTAGAAATGATAAATAATGAGTATGGATATATTGACTTATGCTCTGATATTAAGAATCTTAATAGTAACTGGTTAATGATAATTTCGGAAATTGTGTAAAAACAAAGATGAATAGAAAAAATGTGCAGAAGAAAAAACATACGATGGTAGTTAGGTAAGACACATATGCAACAATTAGGTATCTTTATTTCGAAACGTTTCGCCTACACAGTAGGCTTCTTCAGTCGAGTACAGAAAAGTTGATAGAATCAGAAGATACTTGAAGACGATGTAATCAGTCCATCACCCTTAAAGTTTTGAGGTGGTCAGTCCCTCAGTCTGGAGAAGAGCATTGTTCCGTAGTCTGAAACAATATTGCTTCAGACTACGGAACAATGCTCTTCTCCAGACTGAGGGACTGACCACCTCAAAACTTTAAGGGTGATGGACTGATTACATCGTCTTCAAGTCTCTTCTGCTTCTATCAACTTTTCTGTACTCGACTGAAGAAGCCTACTGTGTAGTCGAAACGTTTCGAAATAAAGATACCTAACTGTTGCATATGTGTCTTACCTAACAACCTGTCGGTATTTTATACCATTTTAATGTTCACATATGATGGTATTTTATGCTAACAGTCGAAGTGCAAGAAATAAAATTAATGAACTACGTTTGGTAGCATGTGCTGGGAACTTTGATATCATTGCATTAACTGAAACGTGGTATGATTTAAAGAGTCGGGATATGACTGCTGAGTGTAATATTCAGGGATTTAAGTTGCTCATTGTGGATAGATGTAATGGGAAGGGGGGAGGAGTTGCATTGTATGTTCGAGAAAATATTAATTGTTGCATAAAAACAGGTATAAAAATAGATGGAGCAGTAACAGAGTCTGTTTGGGTAGAGTTCGTGGAGGGCCAAGAAAAACTAATTCTAGGTGTAATATACCGACCTCCAGGCTTGGATCACGATAGAGGGAGACTTCTTTGGGACGAAATTGTTAGGGCTTCTGGACACAGTAACATAGTCATAGTAGGGGACTTTAACTTTAGTCAAATTGACTGGAATTCTTTGACAGGTAATCTAGAGTCCAGTGACTTCATGGAAACAGTTCAGGACTGTTTTCTGAAACAGAGTGTAACTGAGCCTACCAGGGGTAATAATTTGCTAGACCTAGTCTTGTCAAATAAGAAAACACTCGTGAATAATCTGGAGATCACTGAAGAGCTTGGCGCAAGTGATCACAAATCCATCACTTTTAGCATTAATTGGGAATGCAAGAATAATGATAATACAGTAAAATTCCCTGATTTTCGTTCTGCCGATTATAATGGACTTAGGGAACATCTGTCTAATCTTGATTGGGGTTATCTAGCTAATGATTTTATTGACGATAATCATACTTACGAATATGAAGGGATCTGCTTTTATGATTGTTTTCTTAATAATGTACACACTGCCCAGAGTATATACATTCCCCAGAGAGAAATTAGGTCTAATAATAACGATCCCAAATGGGTTAACAGGAGGCTAAAGCATCTATTAGGGGAGAAAAGGGGAATTTATAGGCGCATCAGAAGAGGAGAGGTTAACCTTACTGACCAATATGTTCAGCTTAAAAGAGAAGTAAAAAAGGCGATTAGAAAGGCTAAACGTGACTATGAAATTAGAGTTGCTAATGAATCAAAGACTAATCCAAAGGGGTTCTTTCAAGTGTATAGGACGAAGGTGAAGGAAAAAGTAGGACCTCTGAAAACTGGGAATGGACAGCTGACGGATAATGAACTGGAAATGTGTTCCTTATTTAATGACTATTTTTTGTCAGTTTTTACACAGGAAGATGTAAATGAGATTCCAGTAATTAACAATTATTTAGTTCCTGATGAATTTAAGTTAACTAATATTACTGTCACGAGGGACATGGTTATTAAACAGATAGACAAAATAAGTCCCCGGGGCCCGATGAGTTGTTTTCCAGGGTACTTAAGGAATGCAAGATGGAGCTTAGTCAGCCATTAACGAGTGTATTCAATGCGTCCATCCTTACCGGTGTTGTGCCAGAGTTGTGGAAGATGGCTAATGTGGTTCCTATATTCAAATCAGGGGATAAGTCCACTCCTTCAAATTACCGTCCAATAAGCCTGACATCTATAGTGGGCAAGTTATTAGAATCAATTATAGCTGACATTATCAGAAGTCACCTTGAAGAGCATAACTTGATAAATGAATCTCAGCATGGATTCACGAGAGGTCGTTCCTGCCTGACAAACTTACTGACGTTCTTCAATAGAATATTTGAGGCAGTTGACAGTGATAAGGAATATGATATTGTTCATTTGGATTTTAGTAAAGCCTTCGATAGAGTACCTCACAAGAGACTCTTAAGAGAAGTGGCAGCTCATGGTATAGGAGGTAAAGTTCTAGCATGGATTGAGGCATGGCTTACCAATAGAAAGCAGAGAGTTACCATTAATGGAGTGAATCTGAATGGGGATTAGTCACTAGTGGCGTTCTACAAGGATCAGTTTTAGGCCCTCTCTTGTTCATAATTTACATTAATGACCTTGATGAAGGGATTACGAGTGACATGAGTAAATTTGCTGATGATACAAAGATAGGCCGTATAATTCACTCTGAGGAGGATATCAATGAACTCCGGGACGATTTGGACAAATTAATGTCTTGGTCTGAAAAATGGCAGATGAAGTTCAATGTGGATAAGTGTAAGGTACTTGCCCTTGGTAATGAAAATAACCCTCGAAGCTATAATCTAGGTGAAGTAGAGCTTGATCATACAGAATGTGAAAAAGACTTGGGAGTCATGGTAAGCAGAAATCTAAAGCCAAGACAGCAGTGCCTTAGTGTGCGCAACAAGGCCAACAGATTACTTGGATTTATCTCAAGAAGTGTAAGTAACAGAAGTCCAAGAGTTATTTTACAGCTCTATACATCACTAGTGAGGCCTCATTTGGATTATGCTGCTCAGTTTTGGTCCCCTTACTACAGGATGGATATAGACTCAGAGAACATACAGAGAAGAATGACTAAAATAATTTACTGTGTAAGGAATCTCCCGTATGAAGATAGACTCAAAGCCTTAAATCTCCACTCTCTGGAGAGGCGTAGAATGAGGGGAGATATCATTGAAGTGTATAAGTGGATGACGGGCATAAACAAGGGAGATATTAATGAAGTACTGAGGGTGTCGAACCAGGTAAGAACCAGGAATAATGGATTTAAGTTGGATAAATTTAGATTTAGAAAGGACATAGGTAAGTACTGGTTTTCTAACAGAGTTGTAAATGCGTGGAACAGCCTTCCCAGTGGGGTGATAGAGGCTAGGACCTTGGGTAGCTTTAAGAAGAGACTGGACAGATATATGAGTGGGAGGGGCTGGGTTTGATTGGTGTCATTGGGTACGGGAGTTATTTCCAGGGAAGCTTTAGGTAGTAGTCGTTTTGATAAGGACCTGCCTCGCATGGGCCAGTAGGCCTTCTGCAGTGTTCCTCCATTCTTATGTTCTTATGTTCTTTTGTTCAGTCTCTTCTTAAAGCTACCCAAGTTCCTTGCCTCTATCACCCCACTGGGAAGACTGTTCCACGCATCTACAACTCTGTTAGAAAACCAGTACTTATCTATGTCCTTTCTAAATCTAAATTTATCCAACTTATATCCATTATTTCTGGTTCTTACCTGGTTCGACACCCTCAGTACTTTATTAATATCTCCCTTGTTTATGCCTGTCATCCACTTATACACTTCAATCATATCTCCCCTCATTCTACGCCTCTCCAGAGAGTGGAGATTTAAGGCTTTGAGTCTATCTTCCTCCGAATACAGATCAAGGGTTTTCAAACGTTCCCAGTAATCGCGGTGCTTGACTGAGCTTATACATGCAGTGAAGGTTGTCTGTACATTCTCCATTTCTGCAATTTCAAGTGCCTTGAAAGGGGCTGTTAGTGTACAGCAGTATTCCAGCCTAGAGAGAACAAGTGACTTACAGAAGATCATCATTGGCTTGGCATCCCATGGATGTCAAGCCAATGATGATCCCTTGGCATCCCTCGGATGCCAAGGGATCATCATCCCTTGGCATCCATATCATTTTCCTCGCAGATGTGATAATGACAGTTGTGATCCGTGAAGGTGAGATCCTCTTATGTCATTACTCATAAATTCTTCACGTTAGTTTTTCACTCTATTGTTTTGTTACAATTTTAGAATATGTTTTATACTCCGTTGTATCTTCGTTCAAGTTGAATGACCCATCCGAGTAAAACGTTCTTGAAATCTCAGAACTACTTACCTACCTCCTCACTCTACTGATGATGATGTAAGTTCATTATACACAATGATTCTGGTAGCTCATCGCCTACTAGTTAATGGCCTTATCAGAATGGTGATTGCTGCACTGTACACTGCAATAACAACATACTGGAATGAGAGATATAGCAGAAAGTGAAAAATAAGCCCATTAAAAATGCAGGGGCTCTGTGGGCGCAATATGAGAACATTGTCTGAACATCCATGGCCCCAGACTATTCAGTATCTTACCAGAAGGTATCAAACACTTCTGGGACAATTGTAGAAGTCTTCAAGAGGAAACTGGACAAGTATCTTCACCAGGTGCCAGATCAACCAGGCTGTGATGGATATGTAAGCCAGCGGGCCTCCAGCAACAGGAGACTTGTTGACCAGGCAAGTTCCAGATGAGTCGGGCCCAAGGCCGATTTCCGGGAATAGAAAAGCTATCGAAATTCCTCAAAGGCAGCATGCAGCCCAACGCAGACACTACAGCCAAGCTGATCAGGAACTGCCTGGAAGAACTCGTGAAGTTTGGGGTCTGTTGGTTGGTAATTAAGGGACTTGAGGAATTCTCAGTAATTTAGGTGTTTAACTTACCGACAGTGAAAGTTCTATGTACATTCTGCAGATCTGCAGTTTCTCGTGTCTTGAAAAGGGTGATTAGTGTTAAGCAATATTACAATCTAGCGAGTTCAAGTGTCTGAGGGGTATCATTATTTTTGCTTCTCTTTGTTTTAAAAGTTGTGGTTACCCCGCCTGTCATTGCAATTTGATAGTAACACTGCTGTGATCATTGAACGTAAGACCTTATGACAGATTTACACCCAAGTCACAAAGTTTTTGCCCTACTGGATGGTTTGTTCAATACTCTCGCTTCAGTTTATTTTCTTGGGTAAGATTCCTCTTACTTCTTGTCTAATACTAGAGGTTAGTTTTCACCTTTGCAGCAGTTGCTACACATGTCTATTTTATAACATGAAGATCCGAATTTTTACATCTTCTAATGAAACTTCACTAATGACAGGTAAAGTTGTTATATAACCTTGTGACTTGTGTTACTTGTCGTAACCAAATAATGTTTTGGTATTGTCAACATTTATAAAGTTTTCCCTGCCTTTCAGACTTGTACTAATATAAATCATAGTACGATAGTGGAGCGTCAATTCGTGACAATTCGATAAAATACGGTCCATAATTGCTTTGCTTTTGAAATAATTTTTTTCTAAAGAATTCGTGTATTTCGACGATACGTTACAGCTATTAAGGATCTGACATTTTGTTGGTGTTGAGGGCTGTGACGGCGTGATTACCCTTTACATTTTTGTCGAGTTGTGTAATACCCGCAGATTCCACCCTCTTTCTTTCCACGGCACATAGCCCCTGTTCCGACGACGCTGCGCCATGTGAACGTGGTGGTTGGGTTTGAGTGGTGTGTGCCTGGAGGAAGGGCGTCCTCTCTCGGAGGGGCACCACTCCTCACAGGCTGCTTGAATCCAGTATATCTTTTGGCATAAATGGTGGGAATATTTCCTCATTCATTTAAAACTGCTGACACTGCCGATGACACCGAGCAAATTATGGATATGGATTGCTGAATGTGGAAAATATAGTTTGATTCTGTGTTTATGATATATGTAACATGAGAGTAAATTGATCACGGCAGTAGCTAAGGGATAACGATGATTTAAATTTAATAAAGTTAAAAAGGAATATGTAAAAAGCGCTAAATAAATAAGCAGTTCTAGTTCTTTGTAAATAAAATAATACAGAAACCCTTCCCTTATTCCTCTGATATATACCTTTGAAGAATTTCGAGAGTATATCTACTCTCTGAGCCCGGTCATGGGTCAGGCTCGTCTGGTGCTCGCCTGGTCAACCAGGCTGTTGCTGCTGGAGGCCTGCTGCCCCACATATCCATCACAGCCTGGTTGATCTGGCACCTGGTGAAGATACTTGTCCAGTTTCCTCTTGAAGGCTTCTACACTTGTTCCAGCAGTGTTTCTGATATCTTCTGGTAAGATGTTGAAAAGTCTGGGACCCCGGATGTTGATACAGTGTTCCCTTATTGTCCTCACCGCACCCCTTCTCCTCACTGGGTTTATTTTACACTTCCTCCCATATCTCTCACTCCAGTATGTTGTTATGGCAGTGTGCAGATTTGGGACCAGGCCCTCATGTACCTCTCTCTCCTCCGCTCCAATGAGTACATGTTCAAGACTTGCAGGCGTTCCCAGTAGTTCAGGTGCTTTACTGGCTCAATGTGAGCCGTAAACGATCTCTGTATTTGATCCAGCTCCGATATTTCTCCTGCCCTGAACGGGGCCGTCAGCACTGAGCAATATTCTAAGTGAGGGAGCACTAGCGATTTGAAGAGTGTCACCATCGGTATTGTTTCCCTTGTTTTGAAAATTCTCAATACCCACCCAGTCATCTTCCTTGCTGTCGTGATCTTTGTCTTGTTATGGTCTTTAAAAGGAAGGTCCGCTGACATAATTATTCCTAGGTCTTTTACGTGTTCCTTACGTTCTATTTGGTGACCCTCTTGAGTTTTGTATATAGTGCTCCTTTTGAGTTCTTCATTCTTTCCATACCTAAGCAGCTGGAACTTATCACCATTGAACGTCATGTTGTTTTCCACTGCCCACTGGAAAACTCTGTATGTCTTCCTGTACTTTTTCAGTGTCCTCTACCGTACTGACTTTCATACTTATTTTAGTGTCATCTGCAAATGATGATACAAAAGTGTGTCGGGTGTTTTTGTCTATGTCTGCTATGAGGATGAGGAACAGCAGAGGTGCCAGGACAGTGCCTTGGGGCACTGAGCTTTTGACCTTGCTGATGCTGGATCTTGCCTTGTTCACTACTACTATTTGTGTTCTGTGTGTTAGGAAACCGAAAATCCATCTGCCTACCTTCCCCGTAATGCCCATGGCCTTCATTTTGTGCGCTATCACTCCATGATCACATTTGTCAAACGCCTTTGCAAAATCTGTGTAAATCACATCTGCGTTTTGGTCGTCTTCCAGTGCCTCCGTAATTCTGTCATAATGGTTCAGCAGCTGTGACAGACATGATCGTCCTGCTCTAAAACCATGCTGGTTCGGGTTATGTTGGTTGTGCTGGTCCATGAAATTTGTAACCTGCCGTCTCATCACTCTTTCCAAGATTTTTATGATGTGAGAGGTTAGGGCTACTGGTCTGTAATTTTTAGCTAGTGTTCTACTACCTCCCTTGTGCAAAGGAGCTATGTCTGCACTCTTTAAGGCCTCCGGTATTTCACCTGGATCTAAGCTGTTTCTCAAAAGAAAAATGAGGGATCGTGCTAGTGGTACTTTGCACTTCTTTATAAATAGAGCATTCCATGAATCTGGTCCAGGTGCTGAGTGAGTGGGCATGTTTTCCATTTCTTTTTCGAAATCTATTGGATTTGTACTAATGTCAGTAGTTGGTCTGTGCGGCCTTCTTCTGGAGTGAAAAATATTTCTGCATTTTCTACCTTGCTGTCATTTAGTGGGTTGCTGAACACCGACTCATACTGTTCTTTTAGGATTTCACTCATTTCCTGTTCATTGTCAGTATACAAGTCTCCTCTCAGTAGTGGTCCAATTCTACATGTAGTTCTTAGCTTGGATAACATTTGTTATGCAAATTCTTAGGTTAATTAGATTGCTTTGAATTATTTAAATTTTGCGAAG
This sequence comes from Cherax quadricarinatus, assembly GCF_038502225.1. Classification (NCBI taxonomy): domain Eukaryota; kingdom Metazoa; phylum Arthropoda; class Malacostraca; order Decapoda; family Parastacidae; genus Cherax; species Cherax quadricarinatus. Next base: position 9,829,893 of record NC_091295.1, read on the forward strand.
GTTAGCTAAAATTGTCAAGTTAGTTTTGGTGTAAATTTTATCATTTGACATACAAAACCGTGCATAACTTAACTTTTAACCTTGAGGATGATGTGAAGGTAATGTTTAGATTATCCAAGGTGATGTTTAACATTATGAAGACTGTAGTGTTGTATACATTTTGTTGTCCACTGTTAGAGGGAAAAGTGTTAGTAAGTGCGCGAGATACCTTCAGCACTTAGGGCCATTGTTGTGTTGTCTGAGCAGTTTACCAGAATTTCTTCAAATTTAAGAGAACATGGCACAAATTGTTGCAGTAGCCAGCCGTCAATGGCACTCGTGTAGCTCAACAGCACAAGTAAGCTGACACATATTCAAAAACTTACCCAGTGTTCTTGGCCCGTCTGACAGTGTCAGTGTAATCATGTGTTCTCTATTTTCAACCTTCAAGAATAGTTATTTTAATGATGGTGGCTTATGGCTTACACTGGAGGTGTCACCATGATGTAAGCTAAAACAATGTACAAGGTGAGGCATAACTCACTTTACTAACAAGTATGTTTATATTTGACCACTAATCTGACAACAATTATTGTAATACGCTGGGTGCAGTAGTTAATTGACTAGTTTTTGGATTAATAGAAATTACATCTGTGCAGCGTTAACCTTCACTTGTTTTGATTTACTTAGTTGCAGGATAAACAGAAAATTCCTGCTTAGATTATACCTTGTATTGGTTACTAAAAGTGAAACAGAGAATGGGACATTTAGTATTTTTAAAACTTAAAATAATTTTGGCGAGAAATCGACGATTTTCTATTAAAAAACTAATGTCAAATAAGCAACGTAATCACAAAAACACAATAGAAGATAAATAAAAAAAATCAAAAGCTAAATTTTTCTGGTTTATGAATACGCTGGTGGCTTTACGTTAGATTAATTCGTCTCTCTCTGCCTCTAAATTCCCTCAAGGAAGGTTCCTTGATGTTGGTGAGGGGCTCTTGATTTAGGGAATTGGATCTGTGCTCCAGTTCCCCGAATTAAGCCTGAATGCCTTCCACATATCCCCCCCCCAGGCGCTGTATAATCCTCCGGGTTTAGCGCTTCCCCCTTGATTATAATAATAATAATAATAATAATAATAATCTGCCTCTAAATTCTTATGAATATCCAAGACAGTATTGTATTATCCTCTCTACTTCTATATTGTCTAATTGTGCACACAACAGTTGAGTTGAATTGTAAAAAGAAAAAAATAAGAAATAAGATAAACGGGTGAATCAGTTGGTTTATGGCTACAACTCTCTTATCTGTGCTGAGTTAATTAGTATTTATGACTAGAACTGTATTCTCTCAGTTGTATGACCATAATCACAACCTGTTCACTTCTCTCGTAAACACGTATATCTTCATTCAAGAAATACAATAGTATTTTATTTATCAGCTTGTCGGTTTTCTTAACGGTCCATTCAAGTTCTGTCAGACACAGCAACATCTTGAGATCTTGATGCAGAGTTTTCTTCAGAAGTTGCCTAGCCTGTAGGTACGACTTCTAGTAGTGGGGCTTGCCTAGCCTGTAGGTACGACTTCTAGTAGTGGGGCTTGCCTAGCCTGTAGGTACGACTTCTAGTGGGGCTTGCCTAGCCTGTAGGTACGACTTCTAGTAGAGGGGCTTGCCTAGCCTGTAGGTACGACTTCTAGTGGGGCTTGCCTAGCCTGTAGGTACGACTTCTAGTAGTGGGGCTTGCCTAGCCTGTAGGTACGACTTCTACTAGTGGGGCTTGCCTAGCCTGTAGGTACGACTTCTAGTGGGACTTGCCTAGCCTGTAGGTACGACTTCTAGTAGTGGGGCTTGCCTAGCCTGTAGGTACGACTTCTACTAGTGGGGCTTGCCTAGCCTGTAGGTACGACTTCTACTAGTGGGGCTTGCCTAGCCTGTAGGTACGACTTCTAGTGGGGCTTGCCTAGCCTGTAGGTACGACTTCTAGTAGTGGGGCTTGCCTAGCCTGTAGGTACGACTTCTACTAGTGGGGCTTGCCTAGCCTGTAGGTACGACTTCTAGTGGGGCTTGCCTAGCCTGTAGGTACGACTTCTACTAGTGGGGCTTGCCTAGCCTGTAGGTACGACTTCTACTAGTGGGGCTTGCCTAGCCTGTAGGTACGACTTCTAGTGGGGCTTGCCTAGCCTGTAGGTACGACTTCTAGTGGGGCTTGCCTAGCCTGTAGGTACGACTTCTACTAGTGGGGCTTGCCTAGCCTGTAGATACGACTTCTACTAGTGGGGCTTGCCTAGCCTGTAGGGACGACTTCTAGTGGGGCTTGCCTAGCCTGTAGGTACGACTTCTACTAGTGGGGTTTGCCTAGCCTGTAGGTACGACTTCTACTAGTGGGGCTTGCCTAGCCTGTAGGTACGACTTCTACTAGTGGGGCTTGCCTAGCCTGTAGACACGACTTTTAGTGGGGCTTGCGTAGCCTGTAGGTATGACTTCTACTAGTGGGGCTTGCCTAGCCTGTAGATACGACTTCTACTAGTGGGGCTTGATTAGCCTGTAGATACGACTTACTTCTAGTGGGGCTTGCCTAGCCTGTAGATACGACTACTAGTGGGGCTTCCCTAGCCTGTAGGTACGACTTCTACTAGTGGGGCTTGCCTAGCCTGTAGGTACGACTTCTACTAGTGGGGCTTGCCTAGCCTGTAGGTACGACTTCTACTAGTGGGGCTTGCCTAGCCTGTAGGCACGACTTCTACTAGTGGGGCTTGCCTAGCCTGTAGGCACGACTTCTACTAGTGGGGCTTGCCTAGCCTGTAGGTATGACTTCTACTAGTGGGGCTTCCCTAGCCTGTAGGCACGACTTCCACTAGTGGGGCTTGCCTAGCCTATAGGCACGTCTTCTAGTGGGGCTTGCCTAGCCTGTAGGCACGACTTCTACTAGTGAGGCTTGCCTAGCCTGTAGGCACGACTTACTTTTGGTGGGGCTTGCCTAGCCTGTAGGCACTACTTCTAGTGGGGCTTGCCTAGCCTGTAGGCACTACTTCTAGTGGGGCTTGCCTAGCCTGTAGGCACTACTTCTAGTGGGGCTTGCCTAGCCTGTAGGCACTACTTCTAGTGGGGCTTGCCTAGCCTGTAGGCACTACTTCTAGTGGGGCTTGCCTAGCCTGTAGGGACGACTTCTACTAGTGGGGCTTGCCTAGCCTGTAGGCACGACTTACTTTCGGTGGGGCTTGCCTAGCCTGTAGGGACGACTTCTACTAGTTAGGTTTTCCACTTGTGACTCCGCTTATCACTGCTCAACCTCATCTGTCTGCACAATATAAACTCCATTTCCGCAAATATGCTGCACTTTTATCAAGATTGATGAACTGAACACACCGATTCCAGGCTGAGGAACTGATTACCTTAAACTACTACTAATCTTCCACCGTTCTCTGCATTGGATTGAAGAAGCCACTGGATGGCGTAACGTTTCCAGAATAAAGATACCCAAATGTTTCAGAAGTGTCTCGTCATGTTTTATCTATAATTTCCTTGAATGATAGGTGGTTATAATGAAGACTGACAGTGTTTTGTCTTTCATCCAGGTGTTGAGCGAGTCTCGTACACCTACATGATTTATCTTGCACGCACCTTATCTGTTGTGCCCCCTCCCAAACCTCATCTCTCCTACCACTGCCTCCAATACTTTATCCCCAACCTCATACCAGCCCCATTTCTCCATCACACCCCCTCCACCTCGGGGGCAGTAACCCCTAGGATCAAGCCGTCGACTAGGAGACCTGGGCTGTAGGCACTGTGACCCCGAAACTATTTTTAGGTACACTACAGGTAAATTACACAGTTTATCTACTATGGCACCTATTTCAACCCCATCAAAACTTAGCCTCTTTTCATCCCCCACCTCAACTCCAGCCTCTGCCTCTAACTTAACATTTCTCCGCAAATGAAATTCTTCAGACCAGGTTCATATCAGTGTGTGCTGCTGCTGTTTCTGCCTTGTTCTTATGCTTCTTGTTCTTGTTTTCTTGGTACTGCAGCGTGGTGCCATGAGCCCCCCTTACCCCATGAACACTCTCCAGCATTACAAGTGTAACAGAATATACCAATATAAACCTTTTTTTTAACTATGTAATATAAACATGTTGCAACTGTGGTTCATGATATATTACAAAAAAAAATCAAAATTTGCTGCAGTTAGACAGGGATAATTTGTTACAGTTTTAAAGAATGGAGCTGATAACATCAGTGGTTTGTCAGCTATGTGCAGTGAGATGTGCGCTCTATAGTGTTGCTACCCATTAAACTTGCCCCTCTGAGCAGCCTGAAAAATAGTACACACTGGTAGGGATGCACCGGTATTGAACTTCCAGGGAGACAGTAGCTTGTTTGACTCTTGTAGCAGAAGACACAGAAAATGAAAGTATTTAGGACAACTTTATTGGAAATGTTTCATTCAATAGACCTTGATCACTTCAAATATATGTATTTCGCTAGAGGTTTCCTTAGTGTCCATTTCCCTCGTCTGGCTCTTAAAAATATATCTTCATCATTCTTCATATCTGACATAAATTACAATTAGTGCGTTTTTTTGTGATGCTAAGAAGTGAAGATGTTGCTGGCAGTGTGTGGAGAGGTCGCCCAGACTAGTGTTCGAGGTGTTGGCTGTTCTCTTTCCGCACTTCACTTTCCTGGGTCCAGTCGTGTGGTAGACACGTAGTGGCCTGTCCGCACTAAATGCTCCCAGATAGTTAAGGACAGACATTGAGGGAAGATGACCACGCATAACAAATACTGCTTTTGTTATGATAGAAACGATGTATTGTCGACATGTATCATGACAAAGACAAAAGTAACGGAAGAAACTTATATTGTGACATCGTTTCGCTCTATGTAGAATTGTATCATGTATGTCGCGATAAAACTCCACCAAGAACTAAACGTTGTTCCAATGAGAGCTGGTTCTGCCACTTAGTCTTCATCTTCATTTTCCATTTTTTTCAATCTCATGATGATAGTGAATTAGTGGGAGGAAGATGATAAAAGGTGGTAGATGTAAACACCAGCACAGCTTCCAGAGTGCATGTATGATCGGGCCCTGGAATCTACGATGTACACACCAGCACAGCTTCCAGAGTGCATGTATGATCGGGCCCTGGAGTCTACGATGTAAACACCAGCACAGCTTCCAGAATGCATGTATGATCGGGCCCTGGAATCTACGATGTACACAGCAGCACAGCTTCCATAGTGCATGTATGATCGGGCCCTGGAGTCTACGATGTAAACACCAGCACAGCTTCCAGAGTGCATGTATGATCGGACCCTGGAATCTACGATGTACACACCAGCACAGCTTCCAGAGTGCATACATGATCGGGCCCTGGAATCCACGATGTACACACCAGCACAGCTTCCAGAGTGCATGTATGATCGGGCCCTGGAGTCTACGATGTAAACACCAGCACAGCTTCCATAGTGCATGTATGATCGGGCCCTGGAGTCTACGATGTACACACCAGCACAGCTTCCAGAGTACATGTATGATCGGGCCCTGGAGTCTACGATGTAAACACCAGCACAGCTTCCAGAGTGCATGTATGATCGGGCCCTGGAGTCTACGATGTAAACACCAGCACAGCTTCCAGAGTGCATGTATGATCGGGCCCTGGAATCTACGATGTACACACCAGCACAGCTTCCAGAGTGCATGTATGATCGGGCCCTGGGTCTACGATGTACACACCAGCACAGCTTCCAGAGTGCATGTATGATCGGGCCCTGGAGTCTACGATGTAAACACCAGCACAGCTTCATGTATGATGTACGATGTACGATGTGAACACCAGCACAGCTTCCAGAGTGCATGTATGATCGGGCCCTGGAATCTACGATGTACACACCAGCACAGCTTCCATAGTGCATGTATGATCGGGCCCTGGAGTCTACGATGTAAACACCAGCACAGCTTCCATAGTGCATGTATGATAGGGCCCTGGAGTCTACGATGTAAACACCAGCACAGCTTCCATAGTGCATGTATGATCGGGCCCTGGAGTCTACGATGTACACACCAGCACAGCTTCCATAGTGCATGTATGATCGGGCCCTGGAGTCTACGATGTACACACCAGCACAGCTTCCATAGTGCATGTATGATCGGGCCCTGGAGTCTACGATGTAAACACCAGCACAGCTTCCAGAGTACATGTATGATTGAGCCTGGAGTCTACGAGTTGGTGTAACCAAACGATAATAGTTATGAGGCTGGGTCAGGAGCTGTGAATGGATCCCTGCAGGCGCCATTGGGTGAGTACACAGTCACAAACACACGTGTGTTGCGAGTGCCGAGGGCGATGGCACTCGCTTGTTACAGTTGTTTATTTCAAAGTTAAATGACTTGGTGAAAGTTTTTAAGTATGATTGCTATACAGTGTGCCCTGGATAAACACTGCTATACAGTGTGCCCTGGGTAAACACTGCTATACAGTGTGCCCTGGGTAAACACTGCTATACAGTGTGCCCTGGGTAAACACTACTATACAGTGTGCCCTGGGTAAACACTACTATACAGTGTGCCCTGGATAAACACTGCTATACAGTGTGCCCTGGGTAAACACTACTATACAGTGTGCCCTGGGTAAACACTGCTATACAGTGTGCCCTGGGTAAACACTACTATACAGTGTGCCCTGGGTAAACACTGCTATACAGTGTGCCCTGGGTAAACACTACTATACAGTGTGCCCTGGGTAAACACTGCTATACAGTGTGCCCTGTGTAAATACTATACAGTGTGCCCTGGGTAAACTGCTATACAGTGTGCCCTGGGTAAACTGCTATACAGTGTGCCATGGGTAAACACTACTATACAGTGTGCCCTGGGTAAACACTGCTATACAGTGTGCCCTGGGTAAACACTACTATACAGTGTGCCCTGGGTAAACACTGCTATACAGTGTGCCCTGGGTAAACACTGCTATACAGTGTGCCCTGGGTAAACACTACAGTGTGCCCTGGGTAAACACTACTATACAGTGTGCCCTGGGTAAACACTACAGTGTGCCCTGGGTAAACACTGCTATACAGTGTGCCCTGGGTAAACACTACTATACAGTGTGCCCTGGGTAAACACTACAGTGTGCCCTGGGTAAACACTACAGTGTGCCCTGGGTAAACACTGCTATACAGTGTGCCCTGGGTAAACACTACTATACAGTGTGCCCTGGGTAAACACTACTATACAGTGTGCCCTGGGTAAACACTACAGTGTGCCCTGGGTAAACACTACAGTGTGCCCTGGGTAAACACTACAGTGTGCCCTGGGTAAACACTACAGTGTGCCCTGGGTAAACACTGCTATACAGTGTGCCCTGGGTAAACACTACTATACAGTGTGCCCTGGGTAAACACTACAGTGTGGCCTGGGTAAACACATGACCACTTACCCTCGTATACTCGAATTCTGTGATACAGTCTCTCATTAATAAGTAAACCAATACATATACTATATTTCCTTTTTTTCAATAAATGAGGTAAACGAAGGTGACAGACATACAGAAAATGTATTTTACATTCATCTATAATAGTGTTTCTGTATCTCTCATTTATTTTCCGTCACACATGTAGATGCTATTGTCAGTGGTTATGATTGAATACTTAAATTGTTAATTTTCCAACTTTGTACAACTGACCTGTCAAATGTACAAAATCAAGTCCAGTAAATTGTGCTCCATTATAGTGCAATCATGGTGACCACCTGATCGTAATAGATCTCTGTTAATTACTCTCTCAGTATTGATAAGTGCTGTTCTGTTTTTTTCTGCACGAGCTTGGATACGCACGTAGTATGTGGCTACTCTTTTTTTTTATGATAGTTACTTTGAACATAGGCTAGCCATGTTTCCCTGTCATGTTGAATTGCACAAAATGAGTTGTATACGTGAAGTAACCAAGTCTGTCAATCTGAGGTGAGCGACGTCAGTAGGACGCTGAGGATATTACCAAGCACTGTACAGTAGATTGGGTAAATACGAGAGCTTAAAATGTTGTCTTCCAGCAAGACTGCAGTTACTATAATAGCAGAATTACCACTACTTTGTAACTGCAATGTGGCTTCACGTAAACTCGCAATGTGATGTTAGCCCTACCGCTATGCAGAGGCAGGGCAAAGTGCCTGGGAGCAACTGGGCGTTTGGAAACAATACGGCTCCTGCTTGGGAACTGAGAACCTGCGTTTCTGGGAGAGCTGAGGGAAAGTAGCAGCTGGTAAGATGCTGTTGCAGGCCAGTAGGGAGGCTGTGACACATACCCATAGTATCTATTAACCCAGTGGTTCCCAAACTGGGGGTAAATTACCCCCTGGGGGTAATTTAACCATTTTTGGGGGGTAATGGAGGGGTGACAGAAAAAAAGTTATGAATTCTGAAAATCAAGAAAACAATGCGGTACCCGGTATGAGGATTATTGTTAACTTTGTCTTAGTATATAAAGTTGTAAAGTAAACCTATTATAAGTAAGTAATAAAGTTAAACCAAATAACCATAAACATCAAAAACTAATATACAGTATTAGAAAAGAAGAAATATATAGCTAAGTGTGTGGAAACCCAAAAGTATTTTGACAAGTATGCTTCAGGACAAAAGTCACTCAGTAGCCCAGATCGACCTGTCCAGTACGCGTCACTCACTTCCTGAGGCTGCCTCTATTTCACACTGTCAGTTTATCTGTGAGCATCAGCCGAGGTAGACATAAGCTGCAAGAATTCCTAAACTAGCTTCAAGTATGCAACTCCATTCACTGATGTTCTTTCCTCCCAAATACAATCACCAGCACTATACGCAATGTTAAATTGGGTAACTCCACTGTAGCATACATTGCTCTCTCTCCTTTCCCCCCATCCCCCATAAAGTGAGAAAAATGATTACGATGTATATACGTCGTACCGAATAGGTAAAACTTGCTATTTTGGCTTAAAGAGCAACGCTCTTCTTGCCAAAGAAAACTTATTATAGGACAGAACCTAGGATAACACCTGAGACCAAGAATGTGCTGGTCGTCCCATATAACCAGAATTTATGTATCCTGCCGAATGCTCTTAGAAGATTTAATATACAAGTAGTTTTTAAAAATTCACGGATTGTTAGAAGCATCCTGATAAAAAAAAATTCACCACGACGTGTTGGTGGTGTCTACAGAGTTGGTTGCAACGGTTGTAGTCTCTCCTATTTGGGACAAACTGGAAAGTAATTGGAGGTGAGAATGTCTCAGCACCGTTATTCGAAACGTATAGCACAGGAGTCGAACGCGATTTTCAACCATATTAGAGCTTGTAATAACCCAGCAAATTGGCAGGAAGCAAGAGTCATCTTCCCTTGTTCCTCCTGGCCTGAAAGAAATATTGTAGAATCGGCAATTATTAAGCATGATAGGCAATTATTATACAATATCAGTGATGGGCTGTTCAAATTAGATGCGTTTAAAGTTGAGGCAATAGTACACAGTTTAAAATTGGGCTCTTATACGTATGCATCAGACTGTCTTAAATGTGTCACACCGAGGAATTAGGGCGTTTTTTCCTGCAGTTTCTGAAGGTTGAACCATTGTTTGCCTCAGGATTATGTGGGATGAATATCGGTGGCCATCTTGTTATTGCAGATGCCTCCCCTCCCCTTAAATGAGTATGTTAATGAGCCCTGTTTCCTTTACATAAAAGTCTCCCCTCTATACTTTAGGGTTTTCTGTCATTTAAAGGACATGGTATCCTGTGGAGGGTATATAATTGCCAGTGACTCCTATGTTTCAGACAATATTTATATAAAGTTATTGTTGTCATAGCGGAATATGACTGAATTTATTATTATTGCTACGTTAATTTCGTTTAGGTTACAATATTAATGCTTGTGGGATTATTCCTTATGCTATAATATTCATCCTTCTGGCTGTTGTGAATGTGGACACTTCCGGTACCTTCTCCTCTCTCACTCCAGTGAACGCGGTCCCCTGGGAACGTATTCGCTTGGAAACCCTCCTCTTTTCTGTAATTTTGCAAGCTCCTGATGATATGTTGATTGCAACACGAAAGGTCTAGAGCTATCATTCTACTCCCCTCGTGGTTGTTTTGCATCTCGTATCGCTTGGTTTGCGACATTTGCTTAATATATATATATATATATATATATATATATATATATATATATATATATATATATATATATATATCTATAGACACACACACACACACACACACACCACCCTCCATCCTTCCATCACCACCCTTCATCCTTCCATCACCACCCTACATCCTTCCATCACCACCCTTCATCCTTCCATCACCACCCTTCATCCTTCCATCACCACCCTTCATCCTTCCATCACCACCCTCCATCCTTCCATCACCACCCTCCATCCTTCCATCACCACCCTCCATCCTTCCATCACCACCCTCCATCCTTCCATCACCACCCTTCATCCTTCCATCACCACCCTCCATCCTTCCATCACCACCCTCCATCCTTCCATCACCACCCTTCATCCCTCCATCACCGCCCTCCATCCTTCCATTTCCACCCTCCATCCATCCTTTCATCACCACCCTCCATCCTTCCATCACCACCCTCCATCCTTCCATCAACACCCTCCATCCTTCCATCACCACCCTTCATCCTTCCATCACCACCCTCCATCCTTCCATCACCACCCTTCATCTTTCCATCACCACCCTCCATCCTTCCTTCCATCACCACCCTTCATCCTTCCATCACCACCCTTCATCCTTCCATCACCACCCTTCATCTTTCCATCACCACCCTTCATCCTTCCATCACCACCCTTCATCCTTCCATCACCACCCTTCATCCTTCCATCACCACCCTCCATCCTTCCATCACCACCCTCCATCCATCCTTCCATCACCACCCTCCATCCTTCCATCACCACCCTCCATTCTTCCATCACCACCCTCCATCCTTCCATCACCACCCTTCATCTTTCCATCACCACCCTTCATCCCTCCATCACCACCCTCCATCCTTCCATCACCACCCTCCATCCTTCCATCACCACCCTCCGTCCTTCCTTCCATCACCACCCTCCATCCTTCCATCCTTGCATCACTACCCTCCCTTCTCTACCATCCTTCTCCATTGCTAGCTTTTCCCACGCGCTGCCTTTTGTGAGACTCTTTTCCAGCCCCGCCCATTTTCCCTTCCTGTTCCCCCTCTCTTCCCCTGGCCAGTCTTCCCCCCACCTCCTCCCCACTCCAGCTGGGCAGCTGCACACCCTCTCCATCACTCTTCCCAGCTTTTCCCTTATCTAAAGCTGGCATTAATGTTCTTGACACTTCCTGTGGCTGTACTAGGCTCCTGACCCTGCCTTTCACGCTGCCTCCTTCGTAGTGGCAATGAGTTCGGCTCACAACCGTAATTACCTGAGGTCTAACCCTGGGGGCAGCAAGTCTCCCTGAACTTTCTACCTCTGTTTATCTAGGAGTAAATAGATGGATAGGAATTTGTCGACAATTGTGGGTTGCACCTTAACAGGACCCGCAAAGGAAATAAGTCTCACTGCTTGTGATATTCTGACTTAAACCGATAAAGTGAGAAAGACACTATGTTTGCAGTGAAACCTTTATTACGACGTTTCGACAACGATTATGTCATTGGAAGAAACGTAATAAATGTTTGGTTACATCCATAGTGACTTTATCTTCGTCCCAGGTTATTAACCGTTTGAAGTTACTGAAGCTAGTAATATTTTCATAGTGACACTGTGGGTGGTATTTAGGTTGTGTGGGTGTTGTAGCACCTCTTACTGAAGTAGTCCAGCACACCTGCTTCACTGTTCCTTCTTATCTTCTTATGAAAGATCTCAGTGGCTCTTCTCTGTCCTCAACTTTCACCACTGTTCTCTTCTTCGCAGTTGAAACTGTTTCTGTGTGTTCTATCAATTCTTAACATTTTTTACTACTTAATTTCATAGAAAACATGAGCTACACAACCCACATCAGCACACCAAAACATTATTCTATCATAACTCTCTCTATGACAGCTGAGACTGTAGAAGGAAAACAAAAACCCTGATGTGATCTATATACCATATGGGTCAGCGGCATCCAACAGCAACTGCCTGGTTGAAGAGGCAATCAGTAGAGAGGCCGGGTCGGGTTGAGAGGGTAGAAAAACCTTCGAAATCGGTCATAGGTATATACAGTATGTGGGTAATGGTGTGTGTGTCTTTATTTGGGCTGAAAATATAGTGTGTCACTGCGTGTACTAGGCAGTGTAATGGGTGTCATTGATCCATGTGTCACGATGTGGACTCTCCCTTGTACTGGGTTTGTCACTGTAATTCGTGTCAGATTATGTACTTGGCAGTGTAGTGTGTGTGCGTGCGCGCGCGCGCGCGTGTGTTGTGTCGGTGTCTGTATACTTGGCATTACATCCAGAGAACACTTTCACCCTCCGGAGTCTCAAGTTTAAAGTATTCACTGTATTTGCATTTTACTGTGAGATAAATTCCGGTGGAGATCTAGGGAGTGAAGCTCAAGTTTGTTTAAAATTTGCTAATGGTTTAGAAGTTTGGGGCGAGCAATGTGGGTAGCGAGTGATGGCAAGGTTTTCTGGGGCAGCAATTTCCCGCTGCGGGCTACACCAATATTGGCGGTGAGAGAAGCCGAGTCCAAACCACTCATTATTGTGTGTGTGTGTGGCAGCTCTTCCAAGACCACTCGTACCTTTTACACTTCCACTATTTTGCCAGGGGATGCCGCCACCTAGCTCACTGGTAAAGAAAACATTCGACTAATAATCACAAGGGCCTATGTTCGATTCTCAGTCACAAAGAAACATATAGGCAAGTTTCTCATAGCTCCGCTACCGCTTCCACCTAACACTCAAAAGATGGGCACCTGTGTGTTACAGACCCGGGACAAGACCGGCGAACCTACTACAGATACATACACAGACTGTTGAGTCGCTTCCAAGGAACGATAGCTATTAGAAAACTGTGTTAAGAAGGTACAGCCCTGTTGTAAGTAGTATCCTGTGTTACAGAGGTACAACCCTGTTGTAAGTAGTATCCTGTGTTAGTAGGCTATAGCCCTGTTGCAAATCGTATCCTGTGTTAGAAAGGTACACCCTGTTGTAAGTAGTATCCTGTGTTAGGAAGGTACAGCCCTGTTGTAAGTAGTATCCTGTGTTAGAAAGGTACAGCCCTGTTGTAAGTAGTATCCTGTGTTAGAAAGGTACAGCCCTGTTGTAAGTAGTATCCTGTGTTAGAAAGGTACAGCCCTGTTGTAAGCAGTATCCTGTGTTAGAAAGGTACAGCCCTGTTGTAAGTAGTATCCTGTGTTAGAAGGCTATAGCCCTGTCGTATCCTGTGTTAGAAAACTAGTCATGCAGCAAGTATCAGTGTCGTGTAAAAGGTATCCGTTCACTATATTGTATCTGGTGAAGATAATTAAGAATAATGTCTTGCCATCTATCTGGAGTAGCTCCCCGTCCTTCTGGATACAGTGTTTTCTGTCGCGTTTAGGTGCGTCAGTTTCTGAACGAATGAAATCAAATATTAATACTAGTAATTTTTTGAAGGTAATGATACCTGAATACTGAAAGAAGAAAGGGACCGCATCGATTAAAGAAACCGGTAGGTTACCTTAATATAAATTATTCTGAGTTTTTCGTATAGCTAATAACTAAATAACCTAAACGGAAGGGTGACTTAACATCTGGATGTGGGAATACACCTCTAATAATAAATACTTTGGAAACAATACGCTAGTTATCATAGTAAAATGAATGGTGAGAAGAGGTTATAGTATGAGCAGCCAGTTAAACTCTTGTACTCCCCCTTCTGGCTTAAAAAAAAATAAAAAGGTATAATACCGTAACTGAAACACAACCCGCACTTGGCCGATTGAAACTGTTTCATCCTAACTAATTATTCACAGTGACCATCAGTGATCATGACAGGGACCATTAGTGACAACGGTGACCACAGGGACCACCACAGTGACCACGGTGATCATCATAGGGACCACCACAGTGACCATCAGTGGCCATGGTGACCACAGGGACCACCACAGTGACCATCAGTGACCATGGTGACCATCACAGGGACCACCACAGTGACCGTCAGTGACCACGGTGACCATCACAAGGACCACCACAGTGACCACCACAGTGACCATCACAGTGACCACCACAGTGACCGTCAGTAACCACGGTGACCACAGTGACCATTAAGTAACCAATACAAAAGCTATGTACTGTGATTAAACAAAGACAAATTGCTGACATTAACATAGTTTATGGAACGCGTTTGGTTGCTTGGAGCTTGGTCACTCAAAATGTACCTGAGAGTAGGCAAGCAAGGACTGCAGTAGTGAGGAAGGTACCTGAGTGCCAGTGACGTTAGATTGTTGTAAAACCTTGGGTAGCTTTAAAACAACTTTGGTTAATACAGTGGGTGGCAGCTCTCGCAGTGACTAAAAAAATTATTAAGTGAATGTATAGAATATTGTGGTTGTGAGAGACGGTAACAATAACACCGCTTCCCACTACTGCTAGTTTTATTATATACTGTCTTATACACTTTAACCCAGTCCTTCACCACACCACTACGTGAACACCATCAGCTACATCACCCAGTGCCGCCGCCACTGCAGGTATGGTTGTAGTGAGTGTCCCTGGTCATTGTACACCCAGATCTGTCACACAAACCTTTCCCTCTTCCGTGTCAATACTTTGTGCACATACTGTAATAAAGAGGGGAGACAGAAAGATGAACTAGGGGGCATAATAACGTACATTATATTGAGAGGGATTGACAAGGTGAATAGAGACAATGTTTGAGAGATGCGAAACATAGGAAGTATTTCTTCTGTCTTAAAGTTGTCAGGAAGTGGAACAATCTGGAGAGTGAAGCGGTAGAGGCAGGATCCATACATAGTTTTAAGAAGTACGATAAGGCTTTTGAAGCCAAGAGTGGACCTAGTAGTGACCAGCGAAGAGGCAGAGCCAGGAGCTGTGATTCAACCCATGTAACCACATATATATGAGTACATATAGGTGAGTACACAGACGCACAGACAACACAAACGAAAGCTCTCTCTATCTCTTTTTCTTTCTATCTTGTTTTCGTTCTATCTTTTTTCTCTTCCTCTCTCTCTCCCCTTGGAAAGGTGATCTACCCTTCAGGATAGGGGCCTCAATGTGTCATTGGTGAGGAAGGATGGGTTCTCTCCCTACCCTCCTTGGATAGTGCCTTGAGGTACATTTTTGTAGGTGGAGGATGGGGACCCCCAAGTACTTGGCTCTGTGATGACCGTCGATCATTTTCTGCAGTATGATTCGGTTCATGCTTCAACGATCAAGGTCTTTCCTGGTGGGTGGAAGAGCGTGTTGGGTTGGCTTTGTGGTGGAGCCAGCGACGGGCCCGATACTGGATGTAGTTTTTGCCTTGATTTTGGCATATGAAAAGAAATATTTTGTACTTCTTTAAACTTCATTAATTGCTTTTAGGTCTTTTCTCCTGGATCCTGTATGATTCATTAAGTTAAGTTCGATATTTCTACTTCCCTTGTCAGTGTTTCCTTCCGCATTCCAGATACCCTAGTTCTTTGGAGAAGCTAAGTGATTCTAAATCTAAATCTTTGCTTGTATACCTGGAATATACCTGGAGAAGGTTTCGGGGGTCAGCGCCGCCGGGGCCCGGTCTGTGAACAGGCCTCATGGTGGATCAGGGCCAGATCAACCAGGCTGTTACTGTTGGCCGCACGCAACCCGATGTACGAACCACAGCCAGGCTGGACAAGTACAGACTTTAGGTGTCTGTCTCTCCCGTCTTCTTTTTCCTAAGAGGGATGTGTCTTGAGCACACTTCAGATACCAGAGAGTTGATCCTTTCAAGACACTGGTTTGGATCCATGTTACTTAACATATCTTCCCTATAAATCAGATAAAGGAAAAGTCAGATCCAAATGATATCGAAAAATAAGCTTTCACTGCCCGTGCATTTTAACTCCTGGGCCAAATTCCTGGAATCTCGTTAAAAAGAACACACACACAATGTACTGTCGAGAAATTCCAGACTTTAGATTCTCGTAAGATTGTAGAGGGCCATAAATCTGCAGAGAAAGCAGAGAGTTATGGTGAGAAACTAAAGGCCAATCGCACTATAATTCATAAAAGTCTTCAAGAGGTGTTGAAATCCCCATGCACTTAGCCCCAGGCCCAGACTCGTGGAACTGTGTTCATTAATAACTGCAAGAAACAGAGAGAGCATAGACTCAGGTGAGATTCCAGTCATTAAAAACAACGGATATAGCCCGACTTCATACAGGTGGCAGCAAAGCACTAGCTAAAAACTATAGACCAATAGCTTTAACGGCCCACATCATAAAAATCTTTGAAAGAGTTCTAAGAAGCCGGATAGCAAACCACTTAGACTCCCCAAAATTGCACAATCCATGGCAACATGATTTCAGAGCAGGTCGCTCCTGCCTCTCGCAACTATTGGACCAGTATGATATGGTCTTAGATGCACTGGGAAACAAACAATGCAGATGTAGTATACACAGATTTTGCAAAAGCCTTTGACAAGTTCGATCATGGTGTAACAGCACATAAAATGCGTGCTAAAGGGATAACTGGCAAGGTAGGCAGATGGATCTTAAACTTTCTAACCAATCGAACACAAAGAGAAGTGGTAAACAGAGTTAAATCGGAAGCTGCCACAGTGAAGAGCTCTGTTCCACAAGGCACAGTACTCGCCCCCAATCCTGTTCCTCATTCTCATGTCAGACATAGAGATGTAAATCCTAGCACTGTATTATCCTTTGCAGATGATACTAGGATCTGCATGAGAGTGTCATCCAGTGAGGACACGGCAAATCTCCAAGAAGATATAAACCAAGTTTTCCAATGGGCAACTAAGAATAGTATGATATTCAGTGAAGACAAATTCCAACTACTCCTTTATGGAAAACTTAAGGAAATAATAACTAGGACTGAGTATACTACAAACTCGAATCACACAATAGCGCAGAAAAGTAATGTGAAGGACCTGGGTGTGGTAATGTCCGAAGATCTCATCAGATAAATTTAGATTTAGAAAGGACATAGATAAGTGCTGGTTTTCGAACAGAGTTGTGGATGCGTGGAACAATCTTCCGAGTAGGGTGATAGAGGCTAGGACCTTGGGTGGCTTTAAAAAGAGATTGGACAGATATATGAGTGGGAGGGGCTGGGTTTGATTGGTGTCGTGGTAAAGGATTAAATTCTTGGATAGCTATGGGTTGTGGTGTTTTTGATAAGGATCTGCCTTGTATGAGCCAGTAGGCCTTTTGCAGTATTCCTCCATTCTTATCTTCAAGGACCACGACCATGCCACTATCACATCTGCGAGGAAACTGATAGGATGGATAATGAGCACATTCAAGACAAGAGATACTAAGCCAATGATCCTTTTTAATCACTTGTTCTCTCTAGGCTGGAATACTGCTGTACATTAACATCCTCATTCAAGGCAGGTGAAAAATTGCAGATCTAGAGAATGTACAGAAAACCTTTACTGCATGTATAAGTTCCATCAAACACCTTAACTACTGAGAACGCTTGGAAGCACTTGTACTCACTGGAGCGCAGGCGAGAGATATAATCTACACCTGGAAAATCCTAGAGGGACTGTCCCTAATCTGCACACAGAAATCATTCCCTACAAAAGCAAAAGACCTGGTAGGCGATGCAACATACCCCCAGTGAAAAGTAGGGGCGCCACTAGTACACTAAGAGAAAACACACAGGGCCCAAGGCTGTTCAGTAGCCTCCTACCAGCCATAAGGGGCATTACCAATAGACCCCTGGTTGTCTTTAAGTGGGAGCTGGACAGATACTTAAGTCATTGCCAGATCAGCCGGGGTGTAGTTCGTACGTTGGACTACGTGCGGCCAGCAGTAACAGCCTCGTTGATCAGGCCCTGATCCACCAGGAGGCTTGGTCGTGGACCGGGCCGCGGGGGCGTTGATCCCCGGAATGCCCTCCAGGTAGGAATATTAACATACTTTTGGAAAGGCGTGAACCTGACAATTCAAGTGAACATGACTTCAGATAAAGAGGTCATGCTTTTCATAGTGTTAATATCCGTGACTCAAAACTCTGTCCTACAACCAGTAAATCTCAGAAATATTGCTCGGACAATTATATAGAAGTCTTCAAGAAGAAACTGGACCACTACCTACGCAAAGTACCAGATCAACTAGGCTGTGATGGATATGAGAGTCATTGGGCCGCCGGGCTTGTAAACAAAATAAAATTCAATGTTAATAATGTAAAATAGTATGTGAGGTCACGGTCCTGGCACAGTTACTGCATCTCATCCTCGTAGTTGACACCACAACCATGTAACTTCGTATCATCCTTTGCTTTTGATACTTGAATAAGCATGAACATCGTCCTAAAGCATAGACAATTTACTATCAATTTTGAACTAATGTGAGATATCAACAAAGTCTACTAGAGTTAGCGGACAGCTATATCCTGAGACTGTAGGGATGATGGTGTTCAGGGCGTGGTGGAGACAGAATAAGTTTGAAGATAGGGTGAGAAGTGCGTGTTTAGGAGTGAGTGTGCGTGCCTCTGGCCGTCCCTGGGAGGGGTCAGAGGTTAAGTCGTGAGCCGTGTAGCTTTGCCGTCATCGCTGCACCATACTCCCGTACCCCCCCCCCCCTCCTCCTCCTCCTTATCTTCGTCCCAGCAAGTTAGCTCTCAGCTAGATACAGCATGCTAATTAACATGTGCAGACATAAAACTGACATCAATGATAACATTGCCAAGTCCTGGAGAATATAAAATATCTTCTTCATTTCTGAGACATCATAGTGCGGGAAGCACATCCTCAAACACGAACTTGGCACTCTTACAATCCTCTACATCACTGAAAATACTTTGGAAGGTGCAACCTTTTCCACTGCTTATAACCTAGTGTTGTCGACAAGTATGATTTGAACACACTTGGTACATAGCTAACTTTCATTACAGACGTTTCACTCTATGTAGAGTAAACATACTACCAAAAACAAAAATCGTGTTTGAACACGTCCAAACAAAATTCTAGACAAGTCAAGGCCGTGACAACCGTCATCACTAAACAAATACAGGAGTGAGAACCTTATGACAACTCTTACTCACTGAAGCAACACAAGAGTGGCAACCTGGGGCAGCCGGAGGAATGGAGGAACTAACGTACGAATGAACATGTAGAAAAGCCCCTGTTAACGGGGAGCTTTGAAGTGGGGGCAGGGAAAGAGACGAGAGCAAAAGTGTCTTGGGAGTGGAAAGAAAAAGCCAGGGCTTAACCCAGCAACTGTCCCAACGATGAAAGTCGAGACGAGGTTTCGGTGCAGGGTGCATGGAAGTCCTTTTACCTTCTTCTGAGATCTTAGGAAAATAACGATAACGCTGTCCACGTGTGGCAAACACCGTTCCATTTTGAAGTATCGAACTTCTGTCATTCATGATTCTTGGTGTGCGTGTTGCTGTGATGAGATGGGCGTGAAAAATGCTGGGGTGTATCTTGATTGGTGTGAATAAATAACTCATGTGCTACACCTGGGTATCTTTGAGAAACGTTTCGCCTTTGCAGCAGGCTTGTGAAAATGCTGGGTTTGTGTAGTGCTGTTGGAGTAGATTACCGAGTGACCTGAAAAATTTTGTTTTCTCTTGAGAAAATTCTTACTGCACCTGATGTGTTCCTGGTAGTTAATTAATCACACTCAATATGTCAGAACGTCAGAGTTCTGAGGTTTAGTAAGGTGTAGGTCTCAAGTTTTCATATTACAGTTGCCACCTGCCAGGCAGGTATAGGCGTATCACTTAAGTATGATTGGGAAAAGCAGTTGTATCCTCTCCCCCTCTTGGTAGAGAGGGGATAACAGTCACTCTGACATTCTATACAAGGGGAAAGGCTTATTACACTATCTCTAGACTATTCTAACTTATGGTGATTTAAAAAATCCCCACATGTAACAGTTCCATCATGGTGTAAAATATTGTGGTATTCCAGTTCAGTGTTCTTTGACTGTATATGGTAATAAGAGATCATGATAGCATCTTGAGTAAGTCCTTGTTCCATCCCTAGTTCTTCGTCTAATTTTAATCATTGAGATGTTTGGTAGTATAGATGTTTCCTCGATTTTTATTTATTGATTTCGGTTTACAATCTCGGTTTTTAGGTAGTCAACTATTTTGTGAGATAGCTGTTCAGTTTTGGATGGATATTGATTTTTTTTTTTTACCTTTCAGCATGTAGTGGTGGCATTAAAGCTCTAATATTGAATTATCTTACCTTTAGGAGTTGCTGTGGGCACAGTAAGAGAACATTGTATCAACATCCTTGGCCCCAGATTGTTCAACATTTTACCAGAAGAAACAATCCTGGGGCAAGTGTGGAAGGCTTTCAGAGGAAACTGGACAAGTATCTTAACCGAGTGCCAGATCAACCAGGCTGTGATGGATATGTGGGCCAGCGGGCTGCCAGCAGCAACAGTCTAGTTAACCCGGCAAGCACCAGACGAACCTGACCCAAGGCTGGGCTCCGGGAGTAGAAAACCTCTCGACGCTCATCAAAGGCATATCAGAGGTGTTTTATTGGCGTCCCCATCCGTTCAGCTCAGTTGGGAGGGTAGTGGCCAGTGTTTATGTGGTGTTATCAGTAAGTTTGACTCTGAATCAATGATGAGCCTGCTCGCACCTGACTCATAGGGAGAAATAGAGCTGATTCGGTGCCAGGATGACAAGCCTGAATGATGGAGGGTAGGAACGAGCACCACTTCCAGCCCCCAACTCCTACAGTGATTACAACGGGATATCCCCGTTGTAATCACAAGGTAAACACACGTGGTGCGACCGTTTACCTGGAGTTTACCTGGAGAGGGTTGTCAACCACGAGACCTACTCCAATTTCACACACCCGTCTACATTGTGACCAATCACCTTGCTGATTATATACTCCTAAAACCCACGTGCAAGGTATATTAAATACATAAACAATAGACAAGATCCTCTGTCCGAATGTTGAAAAACAGTTACACTGTGGTTATGAGGCAAGAACAACGTAATAAATAGAAAAATTCAGCATCGTTGGCTTGCATCTTCAGGATCAACAAGTGGTGATGATTCCTTGAAGTATTCACCAAGTAGTAGAATGCTTCCTGGTGGGTGTTGATAGTGGTGGTCGAGGAAGTAGAGTTGCTCACCTTCAGCAGCAGGTGGGTGGGTGGGTGGGCAGGTGGGCAGGGTCACACCTCTGCCTCACACCCAGCCAGGCATGAGGTACCAGTTCTCTTGGTCGCTGCAGGTTTCCATATTATCACTTGCAGGTGTATACTCACCTCCATTGTTTATCTTTGATGACTTCCACACACTTACATTCGTCCACTAGTATAAAAATATTAGTTTAAAATACAAATGCTTATAAAGGTACATTATAGCCTTTGTTGTTTAAGCAGACTGTTGGTTAGGGCAGCCCAAAAATTGTAGTTCTAAATATCTTTCTCCGCAAGGCTGTCCATATTACATGTTGAAATGTAAGTATACGTGCAGTAAATTACATCAAATAATATTTAGAGGTAGCTATCATTTGCAGGTTACTGCATGTACTCACTCATATTTTGTATGGTTTTAGTGAAATATTCAGTTGACAAGTAATCCTTAGATGCTTGTGACCACAGGGAAAGGTATATAGGGTGTTGTATATATATAGCCATTCAACTAGGTTGTACTCGCTAAATGTGCAAGTGATTGTTACTTCTAAATATTGTTTGAGCCAGTTAATTTTTCTTTACTCGGACTTTAGCATGTAATATGGACAACCTTGTGGAGAAAGACATTTCCAACTTTTAATATTTTGGGCCACCATACTGTTGGTGCTTCCAGCTGGCAGTTTGGCTTGGGCACTAGGTTCCAGTTAATCAATAACAATTGGAAGAAACTTGTCTGGTTCTCTCTCTTGATGCCAGGGTTCTGTTACCTTTACCTCTCATACTTTGATGGATATCGAGTGTGTTCTTACTCCCACAGCCCTTCCCTGGGCCAGGCTTGTTTAGTACTTGTCTGGTCATCCAGGCTGTTGCTGCTGTTCGCCAGCTGACCCACATATCCATTAGTCTGGTTGGCCCTTAGCTTGGGTACCTGTCGAGTTTCCCTTTGAAAAATTTTACACATATTCCGGCAGTGTTTCTGATATCTTCTGGTACGTTGCTAAGTTTGGGACCTCGTATGTTGATACAGTGTTCTCTTATTGTGCCCATTGCGCCTTTGCTTTACACTGATCTTATTTTACTTTTTCTCCTGTCTCTCTCATTGAAGTATGTTATAACAGTGTGCAAATATGGGATCAGGCTATCAGGTACTTTCCATGTATACCGTACATGGTTCGTCAACAACTCCTTGGCTGGTCTGATTCCTGACGAAATTAAACCTTTCTTTTTTGGTGCATCACTTTGTTCCGTTAAAAAGAAGGATGGAGGAATTAGGCCAATTGCCGTGGGCAACACTTTTCGCTGCTTCGTTTCCAAAGCTGCTGTCGGAATTATTCGCATAGAGGCAGCCATGATGCTTCTGTCAAACCAGTTTGGCTTTGAGGTCCCTCAAGGGAGCGAAGCAACGGTTCATGCAATAAGGGCGTATATCAACAACCTGCCTGATGACAATGCAGTAGTAAAATTAAATTTCAAGAATGCATTTAATCTCCTGAAAAGAGACGTGGTATTAACAGATGTACAAGAACATTTCCCTGGTCTCTTCCCTTTTGTTACAGCTGGATATAGCAAGGAATCAATGCTGCTATTCGGAAAGCATGAAATCACATCATCAGATGGTGTCCAGCAAGGGGATCCTCTCGCACCCCTTCTCTTCTGTATAGCGGTTAGGGAAACAACAGTCAGG
The DNA here is from genome assembly GCF_038502225.1 of Cherax quadricarinatus. Taxonomy (NCBI): domain Eukaryota; kingdom Metazoa; phylum Arthropoda; class Malacostraca; order Decapoda; family Parastacidae; genus Cherax; species Cherax quadricarinatus. The sequence continues at coordinate 9,852,807 of NC_091295.1, forward strand.
CTGACCATCGAACTAAACATCTGGTTCCTGGATGCTGGCACAAGATGATCTTACACAGGTGATGACATGGGGACAGGAATTGGGTTTCATCCTGAATCCATCCAAATGTGAAATCATCTCAATCAACAAGTGATCGACGCAGTGAGATCTAAACCACCAGGAGCATCAGTCATTGCCTCCACAAATAGCGTCTTGTTGTTCATGAATGGTATACAATACCGTCAAGATGAAAATTAGACATATATACAACATCTGGATATCTTTAATGTAGACGTTTCACCACCCAATGGCTTTATCAATACAAATTCTAGGATATAATTTGAAGACAGTAAAACTATATACAGAAGATGAGTTAATCAGTCCTTCAGCCTTAGAGTAGGTGTGAAGAGCACCTTTGCAACTTTAGAATCCCCCAAAAGTACAGTATCATTAGCAAAATGTAACTGTGTCAACTCTCATTTTTGCATTTGATTCCCCATAATTTAATCCTACACCTCTCCCCAACGCCCTAGCATTTCTTTTACAACCTTATCTATAAATATTCTCCATGGGGAAGTGGAACAGAATTCTTCCTCCGTAAGCCATGCGTGTTGTAAGAGGCGACTAAAATGCCGGGAGCAAGGGGCTAGTAACCTCTTCTCCTGTATATATTACTAAATTTAAAAGGAGAAACTTTCGTTTTTCCTGTTGGGCCACCCCGCCTCGGTGGGATACGGCCGGTGTGTTGAAAGAAAGATCTATAAATATGTTAAACTACAATAGTGACATCACACATCACTGTCTAAGACTTTCTTTTACTGGGAAGTAAACTCCCTCTCTCCTACATACCCTAACCTGAGCCTCACTATCCTCATAAAAACTCTTTACAGCATTTAGTACCTTACTACCTATTCCATACACTTGCAACATCTGCCACATAGCTCCCCAATCCACTCTATCATATGCCTTTTCTAAATCCATAAATGCAATGAAAACTTCCCCACCTTTATCTAAATACTGTTCAGAATGTAAACACCTGATTTACATATCCCCTACCCATTCTAAAGCCTCCTTGCTCATCTGCAATCCTGTTCTCTGTCTTACCTCTAATTCTTTTAGTAATAACCCTACCATACACTTTACCTGGTATACTCAGTAAACTTATTCCCCTCTTATCCCTTCACTCCAGAAAGTACTTAAAACTTTATGCTTGTCCAATAATTTTAATTAAATGCTTCATTTGCTGTGGTGGGCCGTGAATGATCTCTGTACTTGTTCTTGATCTGATATCTTTCCTGCCATTAAGCGAGAGACCACAAGCGATTTGAATAGTAATACCACTGGTACTACTTTCCCCTTTTTGTAAGTTCTCAGTATCCACCTCGTCATTTTCCTGGCTGTCGTGACTGTGATGTGTAGGAATAATTGAAACTACTACTAATGTTTCTTTGTGGTAAACAGTCCCACGTTTCACCCAGGCAGGTGTATGGTTAGATATCTAGGGGCTATGTCCATAATGTTAATCGCTTGGATCCACTGTAATGTTGGTCGAATGTGATATTATTTTATCTTTCCTGGTTATCTGGGTGAGATCCCCAGACGTCAAGAGCCACGCGTAGACTGATGAATGTTTCTATCTGTAGAGCTAAGGCTGTTACGAAGGGTTAGGAAAGTGGAGGTAAGTCAATTAGGAGGAGTCAGCGGGTCTGTGAGGACGGTACTGAGGTAGAGTTATAGAGGGCTGTACCTGGACAGTGCCTGCCAGTACAGTATGTGTATGACCTATCTTATGTTAATGGTATAAAATGGCGACAGGTTGATGATTAAGACACATGTGCAATAGTTGGGTTTCTCTATTGTTGAAACTATAAGCCAAACGTTTCGACAATAAAGATACCCTACTGTTGCACATGTCTTAATCATCAACATGACCTATCTTAGAAGAGAGTCTGTGTTCACTCTAGAGTAAACATTCTGATCTGACTCTAAATCATATCCTCCCCTAGCAATAATTCCTCTAGTTATGGTCTTATAATAATAGTGACGGCAGTGAGGGGTAACATTTATTACCAAATATGTACACTCGAATGTACTTAAATATTGTACTCACCCCATTTTATTATTCACTACAAATAATTGCAGTCTTAACCCATTTTGATTTTTATTGAATTTCGTGTGTCTACCCTACTTTATATACCCAGTAGTACCCAACCAGAATGCGAGGGAGCTGTCCTTAATATAAGGTAATCATATACCCCTACTGGATATATAATTGCAAGCAATACTGGTTGGTCAGGGAGATATTTCTAACCAATCAGAATATTTATATTGAATAAGAGTTAATCGGTGAAGAGCACAAGTGACTGGTGAATGATAACACTTATTTAGTTGAGGGTTAATATATTGTAAGGTAGAAGAGACTTCTAATCAGTAATATATATGAATACACAACCTTTATTAAGATTAAGTTTAGCTAAATTACATGGTATGGAGACCAGTAGAGACAGGGAACAAGAACCAAAAATTAAATTTGATGAAATTCAAAATACTACTGTGCAAAATCCATGGTGAAAATCACGTCCAGTATGTGGTATTTCCTTAGAGGAGATGGAACATACACTAATGGCAATATGGCAATAAATTAGTCACGATAGTAGTAAATTAGCGTTGATTATAAAAAAAAATGTGTAAGCTAAAAAGTTGCAATGATTGCACCGAATAAATCATGTTGGAACATTTTATTAAAAGCACCGAGCTAAGCTCTTTTTTTTATAATGTTTTTAAGCCCAACGACTCTACTGAACTTCTGGTGTGAGCAGAACCTCTCATTTGTCGCCGCCCCCCAGTAGCCCTACTGTTGCCGTATTTAAATGTAATATTCTTGCAATAGTACATGGAGGCAATGGCAGACCTACATTTTTTGGGGGATCACCTTCACAACCAGCAACGGCTTCCCTACATCATACTTTAATAACCTTTTAATTTTTATTTTAAGTATTATTTTGTTTTGAATTACACTATATTAATATTTTTTAGAAACCCCTTCTCATACAGTAGACCCCCAAAAATTTAAGCGGTGTGGGTTGGGCTGGTGTTTGTGGATTTGGATGTGGGTTTGAGGGGGACCTGTCTAGTGTGGGCCAGCTGCAGTGTTCCTCCTTTCTTGTGTTGTTTTGAGTGAGAGCGTTGGAGTTAAGCGGCACTTACATATGAGTTAAAAGTGTTATCAAAGTTTATTGCTCTGGCAGTACTGACAATGGGTTGGGCAGATATTTTTGTTAATGGGTTTGGATTTGATAAAGACTTGCCCATTATGGGCCAGTAGGCCTGCTGCAGTGTTTCTCCTTTCTAATGTTCTAAAGTCACTTCTGGGGGCCCCTCCAGGATTAGGGGCCCTGAAGCTTAAGCTTCATTGATTTCATAGTAGATCCACCCCTGCATAGAGGAAAGTGTACTGGCACCTAGAAGAGAATATGAGACCCAGGAGGCAGTGTGTGATGTGTGAGTCAGTCACTATGCATCACCCCCCCCCTCTCTCCCTACCCTTCCCTGGGTATTTGTGTTCCAGGTGATTAGCTTCTATTACACATGTTATAGTGGATTGTAATGAATGTTTGGTGCAGTATCTTATAGATGCTACTTTGTATTGTAGCAGTAAAATGTACATCTTAAAGTACCCATCGTTTTAGTATTATATTTCACGGTAGTCACAAGGTAGTGGAAGGAACGCTATAAATAATAATGGTTCTGGTTTGTCTGAGTGGCTTTCATGAGAGACTGGTCAAGTATATGTGTGTGTGGGGGGAGGATCTCTTAGTTCGGAAATGACTTGTGGTCACCCAAGAGTTCTAGTGACAAACTCTCACTAGTCTAGGAGAATGGGACAGTTAGAGACGGCAAGGCTGTATTGAATATATTTTGGGGAAATAATAAGTCGGGTTAACCTGTGTTGAATACCATGTTGTGTACCCTGATATATGCACTTGTAGGGCGCATTATTGGTGGGGGGAGGGAGGGAGGGAGGGGGCCATCAGGAAGAGTGAGCTTCAAAACCTAGTTGTCCTTGGTCAAGGCCAACTGCAGCATTAACCAGAGGACACAATTTCCCCACTAAAAGACTGTTGCTGCTCTTAAGATACGAGACTCAGCAGTAGCCAACCTTCATGGCTGGCTACAAGAACTGTGTTAGTCGTCGGTGGTCAGAAAAACACATCAAGATGTATATCCATTAATCTAATCGCTAATAAGGCGAACCTGAGGTTTCTGAGATGTTATGACCAGTTATAGCTTCTTCCATCGACCAATTTTGCCAAATATCGCCTGTCGCACATCTACCAGCTTTGTATTAATGTTTGTAGAATTACCGACAATATGTAAAGTAAAAGGACACAAGTGCAACTAATGTGACATTTTATTGTGGCAACGTTTCGCTCTCCAGGAGCTTTATCAAGTCGTTACAAACAATACATGGATATAGAGGGTATATATAGGCTCACACGACGGGCTGGAGTTTTGAGACGCTCTGACCGCAGGTTCAATCCCCGCCGGGGTATGGTTTATATATAGGCACAGAGTTAGGTGTAATACTAGTGGTGGTGGTAGTAGTAGTGATATAAGTTGTAATATTAGTAATACAAAATGGTAGAGCAATCAACTTGCATATGAGTAAAGGTTATAAAAGCTATTATTTGGGTAACATAATAGGTTAGACAAATATTTCTGTTGGTGGTAGAATCTGAGGTCTGTTCGAGTGTTCCTTCTCTGTTGTGTTCTTGTGTAGCAGAGATGATGTGATGGCAGGGTTTAGTGTTTTGAGGAGGATTTTTGCTAATACTTCAGAGATGAAGCTGCCTTTATTTTGCTTGTGTTAGAAATAGAGATTAATGATGATTCAAGGCATTTACATCTGCGGAAATTTGGCTCTGATTACTAGCTTAGTGGTGACCTGTACTTAGCTCTGTGAAGACTTGCCTGTGTGCTCTCTGTGACTCTGAACCAAGATGTCCTCTTGAGCAACTCTACCAGCAGCTAAAAGAGGAGCTTGGGGTTGTTAAGCTCAAGATATGGCGATTGACAGAGGAAAACAAGAGGATTCATAGCAATCCTGTTGTGAGTCCTCAGGTCAAGAGGGAAACCTGGTCAGTGGCCGGGCAACATGGAACAGAGATGAAGATCAAGAAGAATGTTGGAGTGGCAGAAACAACGAAGACCCAGAAGGCCACTGTGGAAACTTCCAACCCATTTTTCGGTGCTGCCTGACGAATGTGGGTTGTCTACTGGGAACGTCACAACGAGCACCAAGGAAGCACTGGCAGACGAGAGTGAGTCGACATCCCTTGAAACCCCAACGAAGACCATCGAGAACGTCACGACGAACTCTGCCAGTGAAGGTAACATGGTTTTAGTTGGGGACAGTCAGGTTAAGTTTATGGATAGGGCTTTTTGTCTTAGGGACAGGAAGAGGAGGCAGAGGGTATGTTTTCCTGGGGCTGGGATGGGGGATATTGTTAGTTGTCTAGACGATATCAAGAAAGGTAATGGGAGCAATTTTATTATCTGCCTCAGTGTGGAAGGCAACGATGTTGGCAGACGTAGGAGTGAAGACTTGATTAGCAGGTATAGGTCAGTGATAGAGATAATTAGAAGGAAGGGTGGGAACCCTGTGTTATGTGGCATTTTGCCCAGGAGAGGAGCTGGAAATGAATGGTTGTCCGGGGCAATTGGTGTCAATTGCTGGCTGGACAAACATTGTAAGGAAAATTCAGTAACATTCATAGACAACTGGGACCTCTTCTATGGCAGAAATGACATGTATGCCAGGGATGGGGTTCACTTATCTAGGTTTGGGGTGGGAACACTGGCCAACACAGTGGAGGGAGCTCTTAGGTCTTTAAACTAGAAATAGATAGTGGTATGTTTTTTTGTGGAAAATCAGTGAATTCTCAGTGTAGCGATAGTGTGAGTTTTAGGGAAACCATTAATAGGCAGAATGAGGTAGAGTTATTGGTGAATATTGGAAAGCCAGTGGCATTAGGTGACAAGGAGAGTAACAGGTATAGTGAAGGAACAGAAATCAGCAGGAAGAGAAAAGAGAAGGGCAGTTTTCTGAAAATATATTATACTAATAGTCGTAGTGCGAGAAATAAGATGGACGAATTGAGATTAGTTTCAAGTGCGGGTAACATTGATGTTTTTGCCATAAATGAGACGTGGTTTAATATGAAAAATTGGGACATGCCTGCTGAATCACATTCAGGGTTTTAAATTGTTCCAAGTAGATAGAAGTATCGGTAAGGGGGGTGGGGCGGCACTTTGTCTGAGATCGTTTAAATTGTTGCATAAAAACGGGTATAAAGTCTGAAATAGTATATAGAGAGTCTGGATAGAATTTTCAGGTATGTATGAAAGACTAATTTTAGGCGAGATATACCGTCCCCCAAACTTAGATAGGGACCATGAGAGACTACGTTGGGAGGAAATGGTTAAGGCCACAAGGCACAATAATGTAGTATCTAGGGGGCTTTAACTTAAGTCAGATTAATTGGAAATTTTTGACTGGGAATTTAGAATCTAACGACTTTTTAGAAGTAGTTGAGGATTGTTTTTTGAAGCAGTTTGTGACAGAACCTACAAGGTGAAATAACCCTTGTTAATAATTTAGAAATTACAGAGGAACTCGGCACAAGCGACCACAAATCGATTACCTTTAGCATTGAATGGAAGTATGATAGTAGGAACAACTCAGTAATAGTCCCAGATTTTCGCTTAGCAGATTACAATGGGTTTAGAGAACACTTATCATCTGTTGACTGGGGTAACGAAGAGAGCATCAATATGACAATTTTCTGAACACTATACATGATGCACAAAGAACGTTTATCCCGTATAAAGAAATTAGATCGAATAGAAATGATCCAAAATGGATGAATAATGAATAATAAGCTCAAGTATCTTTTAAGGGAAAAGAAAGGGATTTATAGGCGCATCAAAAGAGGTGAGGGTCATCTTATGAGTCAATATATTGACATTAAGAGGGACGTTAAAAAGAGAATAAGAAAAGCTAAACGGAACTACGAAATTAAAGTCCCTAGGGATTCGAAAACTTGCCCAAAAGGTTTTTTCCAGATTTGTAGAACAAAAGTTAGAGATAGGATAGGTTCCCTAAAAAATAACTCTGGGCATCTTACTGACAAGGAGAATGAAATGTACTCGATTTTAAATAATTAGTTTCTCTCTGTTTTTACACAGGAAGACACTAACAGTATCCCAGTAATTAATTTTTATAGTGGGCATGAAGAAGATAAATTATGCAATATCACAGTCACTAGCGAGATGGTTATGAAACAAGTAGACCGACTGAAACAAAATAAATCGCCGGGTCCTGATGAGCTTTTTTCAAGGGTTCTTAAGGAATGCAAAATAGAACTCTGTGAACCATTAACTAATATTTTTAATTTATCTCTTCAGACAGGTGTAGTGTCTGATATGTGGAAGATGGCTAATGTAATTCCTATTTTTAAAACAGGGGCCAAATCGTTACCATCAAATTTCCGCCCAATAAGCCTGACCTCAATTGTAAGCAAATTACTAGTCAATTATAGCTGATATTATAAGAAGCCATCTTGATAAGCGTAATTTGATTAATGATACTCAGCATGGATTCACGAAGGGTCGTTCCTGTCTTACTAATTTATTAACATTCTTCAGTAAAGCTTTTGAGGCCGTTGATCACCATAATGAATTTGGTATTGTTTATTTAGATTTTAGTAAGGCTTTTCATAGAGTACCGCACCAGAGACTGTTGAAGAAAGTGGCAGCTCATGACATTGGGGGAAAAGTGCAGTCATGGATCGAGTCATGACTCACCAATAGGAAGCAGTGTGTATGCTTAAATGGGGTTAAATCCGAGTGGGGATCTATAACAAGTAGCGTTCCACAGGGATCAGTCTTAGGCCCGTTGTTGTTTATAATATATGTCAATGACCTTGATGAGGGAATTACTAGTGAAATGAGCAGATTCGCCGATGACACGAATATAGGATAATCGATTGAAACGTAGATGTCGCGAAACTTCAGGAGGATTTAGACAAACTCAATTTCTGGTCGGAAAGGTGGCAGATGCAGTTCAGTGTGGATAAATACAAGGTTCTGAAGGTCGGGAGTGTCCATAAGTTATAGAAAACGTAGAATTTAGCGATACAGATTGCGAAAAGGATTTGGAGGTTATGGTAAGCAGCAATGTTAAACTAAGACAGCAATTCCTAAGCGTACGTAATAAGGCAAACAGATTACTGGGATTTATATCAAGAAGTGTAAGCAACAGAAGTCCAGCGGTCACATTACAGCTGTGATGAATGGTTTAAAAAAACCGACAGGTTGAAGATTGAGACACTTGTGCAACGTATGGGAATCTTTATTCAGGAAACGTTTCGCCACACAGTGGCTTCATAAGTCCAATACAAAGCAGAAAGGTGTAAGGAGAGGAGGAATTTGAGGTAATCAGTCCCTCAGCCTCGAGTCGTTGTGTTCAGTCCATCAAGATTGATGGGCTGAACACTTCGACTCCGATCTTCAACTTGTCGGTTTTTTAAACCATTCATCACACAACTGTCAGACACTGCAGCATCATGGGATCTTGTTACAAAGAATTCTTCAACACTTGTTCAACTTTTGGACGAAGACCTACTTCGACTAGTGGATGGTACCACTATGACCTCGCCTCCTCCTGCTTCGCCTCACCTCACTACAGTATATAAGCCACGTCTACGGCCCTATGCTGTACATTCTACAAGATTGATGGACTGAACACATCGACTCCAGGCTTAGGGACTGATTACCTCAAACTCCACCTCTCCTTACACCTTTCTGCTTTGTATTGGACTGATGAAGCCACCGTGTGGCGAAACGTTTCCTGAATAAAGATTCCCATATGTTGCATAATCTTCTAGTATTACACCTCACTCTGAACCTATATATACCCCTCTGTATCCATGTATTGTTTGTAACGGCTTGACAAAGCTCCTGGAGAGCGAAACGTTGCCACAATAAAATGTCACATTAGTTGCACTTGTGTCCTTTTACTTTACATCTACCAGCTTTGCTTAACATCGCCTCTTACCTCTATTAACTCCGCCTTGCATCATCTCTTATACCTACCAACTCTTTCTGTATCAGTATTGTGGAAGACGACATAAGGAATCCCACCATTCTGCGATGGCACTTTGCTTTTGTTTCTGAGAAAATACAGTAGATGGCCTTTGAACTTCATGACATTCCTACTGGAGATGGTGCGAGAATGATTGGCAGGGATTTAGCACACAACAATGAAGTTGATGTCCCGAGGGCGAAATTTGTGTGACTAGTAAATGGTCCAAGTCGGACTTGAAAATCCTTATGTAATTTCTTTCTCCTATGTGCGGGTTATTTATGTATTGTTGCAGTCACGGTATTGTTTCTCTGTTCTTAACTGTGACGGATAATGTGGTTGCCTTGCAATAGTCAGAAAGCTTAGTATTAAGGTACAACAGAAGCTGCAAAACTCTGTATGAGAGAGAACTTTACTCTCACCTTGAGCATACACCACTCCTAGATGGCCTTCTCTAACCCCCCCCCCCCACTCCTCCTCCTCTCCCTTTCCCAGGCATCTCCTACGTCAGTACAAGCGACTCATCTCTCGCCTCGACAGGGCCTGGTTGCACCTGTCATTTCAACAAACCAGAGAGATGTTGGCGGCCTTACTGTTAACGGGGGGGAAGGGGAAGGGATATCGAGGGGGGGGGGTATGAATGAGGAAAGGTAAGAGGGTAAGAGGGAGGAAGAGGAAGAAGACGTTTTCCCGGAACAGAGGGGTGGAGAGAGAGATACAAATCTACCTGGAGTCTGTTCCCGGGGTCAACGCCCCCCCGGCCCAGTCCTTGACCAAATATAAAATGACGAGAGAGAGAGAGAGGTTAATTCAGCCAGTAGCACCAAGGGTTTGTGATTGTCTTGTTACTCATATTTTCATCATCTCTCATTTGGTGTGTTATGATGTTCAACTTTAAGTTGAGATGTTCGTGAGAAAGTTGCTGTATTATCTATAAGTGTTGGAGACATTGTGGTGGGGGTGGTGAGGATGTAGCAGGTGTGACCGAGGGTGACTATTCTGACTTACCCCCGTGGTGTTTCTGCTGCCACACCTCACATTACCCCAGCAGGAAGCCTGGCCAGACAATGGACACTAGAGGGCAATGATCCATGGAGCATCATCTGATAAACAAGAGGTCAGAGACCTCACATTACTCCCGTGGCTGTTCCTTCTACCACATGTCACACCACTCATTAATGAAGCAAGTTTTCTAACACACTTGCGTTTGAATTTCAGCCAAGAATTCGTTACACTTTTTGATACATTTTAACATTAACTGCGAAATGTCTACCACCGGTTAATGGTTCCGGTCTCAGGCCAGGCTGACTGATGGGCTGCTCAGTTAGGCTGTTGGAGTTGTGGTACGGAGACTGACTTGTGTATAATTTTTTTTTTTATAATTTATGTTAAGCGCTAAATCCATGGGGATCATTCAGCGCATGACGTGGGGGCTTGATCCTCCGTCTGCTGAGCGCCAGACAGACGCGCTTCCTATTTGTACTCACCTAGTCACGACTTGTGTAGCTTAGCCTGGTTGAACTGGAATAGTGGAAATAAAAAGCAAGTCTGCTCCAATTAATAGTGGTGTGCTGGCAAGTGTCCTGATGTTTAATTAGGAGTGTTGGAAATCCTGCTTGAATCATCTCAGTGTGTATTACATCAGTTAATGAGTGGGTGTTTGATAGCTAGCAGTGACACTAAACTTTACACTGACCTTTGGTAACTCGACTGATCTATAGTGACTGCTGACCTCCGGTGACCCGCGTTGCCTCCCTACTGATGACCTCCAGTTTCCTCGCTCACGCCTGCACCGAACATTACCCTTCTCGTATTCAATTAATGAAGCTTAAATCGAGCTTTGAGTCTTATTTATGTGGGTAAACCTGGGTAAAGAGAGTATGCAAGAAGAGTATATTGTGAGGACGCTGTGTATGCTTCCTAGACTGTCACTCAACCATACTTCCCGTTACCATTTGTCAATCACACCATGGATAAACTTTGTTTTAGTTGACCTCCAGGTTAAGACAAAAATCGTTGCTTGCTTATTAAACTTAAGACAACAATGTGGACATATTAAAATATCATTGCTTGCTTATTTAAACTTAAGACAACTGTGTGGAAATTAATGTTATTTTTTCCCTGTTTTACCAACCATAAGCGATTTAGTGGGAAGCACTTTGTGGCAGTATTGCTGGTATGTTAACTTCGTGCTGCCGTTGTTCCATAATGACCTAACATTCTTACAAGTCTTGCAACTCGATTGTTTTTACAAATTTGAATTCATAGGCTAAGAGCTATTTTCGTAGCTCAGTTCGTTTCAAAGCCATAAGACACTAACACCTGGGATGCCACCCACAACAATCTACTAACACCAGGTACCTACTTACTACTAGGTGAACATAGACGACAGGTGTATACCTGGAGAGGGTTTCGGGGGTCAACGCCCCCGCGGCTCGGTCTGAGACCAGGCCTCGTGGTGGATCAGGGTCTGATCAACCAGGCTGTTACTGCTGGCTGCACGCAAACTGACGTACGAACCACAGCCCCGGCTGGTCAGGTACTAACTTTAGGTGTCTGTCCAGTGCCTTCTCGAAGAGAGTCAGGGGTCTATTGGTAATCTTATGTATGCTGAGAGGCAGTTGAGCAGTCTGACACTTATTGTGTTCTCTCTGCGTACTCGTCGCTCTCCTGCCCCAAAATTTTCCACCCATGTCGAGGATCGAACCGCATTCACTAGCAGGCGTGTAAAGTGCTGCAGTGAGATACAGCCAGGCATTCCTGTGATCCCCAGCTTGGTCTTTCTGTGAACTACAGCTTGGCCTCCCTCTGAGCCTAGATAGAACACAACGAGTAGTAGTGAACAGAGTAAAATCCAGTAATTAGCAAAGAAAAAGCTCAGTACTTCATGACACAGTTCTGGCGCCTTTACTGTTTCTGATCCTCATAGCAGACAGAAAAAACTCACCACGGTTTAGTATCATGATTTGCGGACGATACTAAAACAAGAATGAAAATCACCTCGGTAGAAGACGCCGAAAATTGAAGCAAGATATAAGCAAAAGTCTTTCAGTGAACACTGGAGAATAACATGGCTTTCAATAATAATACGTTCTTATCTGCTTAGATAAGGAGAGAGTGAAGACTCAACAGGGACACAGTATACAGAGCCCAAGAGGATCACCAACTAGAATGAAAGGAACACGTGTAGAACCTGAGAGTAATTACAGTTGACCTTTCATCCAAAGACCACAATAAGGCATATGTCACGACAGCCAGATAAATGACGGGGTGGATAATGAGAACTTTCAAAACAAGGGGAAATAGTGCTCATGGTGATATTGTTTAAATTGCTTGTGCTCTCTTGTTTAGAGTAATGTTCAGTGTTGATGACTCTATTCAGGAAGGAGAGAGATCAGAGCTGGAAAAGATACGGAGATCATTTACGGCCCGCATAGAGCCAATAAAACATTTAAATTACTGGGAATGCCTCAGTCCTAAATATGCACTCGCTGGAGCGGATATATGTTGTGCCGAATAGGTAAAATAAGGCAAGCGAAAATTTGTGTATGTAATAATTTCGCAAAAATCATTCTGAACCTAACGAAAAAAAAAAAATATTTCATTGCGTTTGTTTATTATTAAATTGTTGTGAACTTGTCTAAAATATATTTAGTTGGATTAAGCTAAACTAAATTGCGCTTATTATAATAAGGTTAGGTAAGTTTTCTAAGGTTCTTTTGGTACATTAACATAAATGAAAAATATATCTTTAAACGTATAAGAGAAAATTTTAGAAAGGACTTAATTTTAAATGAGTTCTTGCTAATTGACCAGTTTTTACCTATTCGGCACGACACACACACACACACACACACATACACACACACACACACACACACACACACACACACACACACACACACACACACACACATACGGGACACAGACACAAGAGGTCACAATTGGAAGTTGAAGACTCAGATGAATCAAAGGGGGTTAGGAAGTATTTCTTCAGTCATAGAGTAGTCAGGCAGTGGAATAGCCTAGAAAGTGACGTAGTGGAGGCGGGAACCATACATAGTTTTAAGGCGAGGTATGATAAAGCTCATGGGGCAGGGAGAGAGAGGACCTAGTAGCAATCAGCGAAGAGGCGGGGCCAGGAGCTATGAATCGACCCCTGCAACCACAAATAAGTGAGTACAAATAGGTGAGTACAGACGGGGGGGGGGGCAGGTACTTGAGGGCCTGGTCCGAAATCTGCACACTGACCTGCCATACTAGCGTGAGAGACATGAAAAAAATACAGAATATACCCAATAAACTCAAACGCAACATCGTTGGTTTCAGACTTTTTTATCATCTTAGCAGAA
>NC_091295.1:9871282-9896282 GCF_038502225.1 Cherax quadricarinatus
TGCCAGAAGATATCAGAAACAAGGCTGGAACAAGTGTAGAAGCCTTCAAGAGGAAAGTGGACAAGTATCTTCACTAGGTGCCAGATCAACCAGGCTGTGATGGATATGTTGGGCAGCGGGCCTCCAGCAGCAACAGCCTGTACATCGGACGAGCCTGGTCCATGGCCGGGCTCCGAGAGTAGATAAACTCTTGAAACTCTTCAAAGGTATATCAGAGGTAAGGTATACCTTGTAAACCTATTTTGTACAGAAATACCAATTACTGCGAGCATTGGTAGTTGAGTTCTCACCTAATTTTTCTTACAGTTGTCATTGTTACTGGCCCTTCCTGTCAACTCTTGTCGATCGATTTTACAGAGTGCTGGCCTCCAAGGGCCGATCATGTCTACTCTTGGAGCTGCGTGGCGTTTTTGTTTCTTGATTAAGCACGTTACGGCTACAACCTTCAGACTAAGAAAGTACTTCTTAACGTCACTGTGGCTCAACTGCCTTTTTTACTTCCATCAGTGTTCCCTGGCTCGCTCTCATTGCCTCTCAGCTTGTCCCTATCCTTTCGTTAATCCCTGCAATATTTTGTGTCATGATCGCATCTGGTATTAGCTTGATTTCCTAAAGTCTCTTCTCGTAGTTCAGTCTCTTCTTTAAACCTTGAGTATTCTCAGGTTTTCTTTATATATTTGACAAGGTACCGCCTGTTTGTGAAATTTTGTCTGGTCCCGCTGTTTCCTCGCATTAAAATTCCTTAGAGTTCTCTCTCTACTTTTTTTTTCTCCTTTTTTCAAACTTGTAATCATTGCTGTGCATCCATTTCTTCCTATCCTCCTGGCATCTACCTCATTATTCTTTGTTAGTTTACTTCCATACTTTTTGAATTATTACTCGTTCCCGTTCCGTCATTTTCCATCTTACGTGGCTTGGGTTCTCTTATTTAGCCTTTATGTCTTTGCCAATTGTCTTTGTGTTAATCTTTTTATCCTAGCGTGGTCATTCCTAGCTCTTATGGTCAGTGTCCTGTTTTCTACTGTTCCTTGGTAAAACACACACATTCAATATGATGTGTTCCTTTATTGACGAAGAATCGCCCACCCAGTGGGCTTTATTAGGTTTGTGACTTGATAAAGCCCACTGTGTGGGCGAAATGTTGTCAGTAAAGGGTTGCATATTACATTTGTTTCTCTTACCATCGTGCCGGCATTTTATACCATTGACTTGCCCTGTTCTTTGTATATATTTTCCATATCTTTTGTCTTACTGCACTTCCTTGTAAATCATAGGTTTTTGTACTACCTTCTATCCTTGCTGATATAAATCTATCTATAACTTCTTGGTATGCGTTAGTAGCCCTTCTTTCATTTCTCGTAGTGTCGTTTAATTACCTCTACAGTAGTCTGTTTATTTCTTACATCACACTCGCCTCTTTCCATACGCACCTCATTCAGTACTCACCGCTTAGGAATGTGGTCACTGACTCAAGATGTTCCTCGTATGGAATTTCCTTGGATTCAGGGAAAATGCCAAAGACCCAGCCTGAAATATTCAAACAAGCGTTTTCAAAACGAATTGTTTTATGGAAATGCTTGAGCTTGACTTCAAAGTTTTGTGAGACGAAGATCCTGGCTCAGTCTATTAGACTAGGTGAAAAATCAAAGGAATATAAAAAATCAAAACGCAGACATTTACGCAGATATATATGGTATAAAATACCAACACGATGGAAAAATAAACACAAATGCAGTGTAATGCGATCCTTTATCGAGTACATTTCGCCCACACTGTGTTATTTATCAAGTCACAAACAAATCTGTTTATGACTTGATAAAGCCCTCTGTGTGGGCGAAACATGGTCAGTAATATCCTTGCACCTTTAATTTCCCATCCTCGTAACAGACATGAACAGACACCACAGCTTAGTGGCGTCTTTTGCGGACGGTAACAATGTTAGTGTAAATGGTCCAAGTCGGAATGATACGTCGAGGTAAGTTTCTGTCTCCTGTGTGCGGGTTATTTGTTTATTGTCCCAGTCACGGTATTGTGCCTTTATGTTATCGAGTGTGAATGAAAGTTACCTCAGTAGGAGACACCTAAGAATATTCACTTACCAGGAAAGTAAACAATAATACGTTTAATGGTGACAATTTCAACTACTACTATATACAGATATATACCAGAAAAAAATCAAAACTGGAGCGGAATAGAAAACGAATTCATATGTTTGTATAGTACTTCAAATGTAAAAAAAATCGAGATACATTAGATCAAGAAATGTTAGATAAGCTAAAGTTTAGTTAAGAGTTTTGACACCAGGTGTCAGTTCCAGCTCTCGCCACTATCCTCAGCCCCTCCACTATTTTTGTGGGTACCAGCTTGCTGCATGTCAGGTGCGTGAACACATGTGTGAATAGGTGTGTAGGCAGGTGTGTGAGCAGCTGTGTAGCCTTGTATTTGTGTGGGCAGTTACTCTGTGTTTGTGAAGTTATGGAGCCGTGTGTGTTGGCAGTTGTACAACCGTGCACGAGCGTTTGTGTGTGTGTGTGTGTGTGTGTGTGTGTGTGTGTGTGTGTGTGTGTGTGTACTCACCTAGTTGAGGTTGCAGGGGTCGAGTCCAAGCTCCTGGCCCCGCCTCTTCATTGGTCGCTACTAGGTCACTCTCCCTGAACCGTGAGCTTTATCATACCTCTGCTTAAAGCTATGTATGGATCCTGCCTCCATCACATCACTTCCCAGACTATTCCACTTCCTGACTACTCTGTGATTGATGAAATACTTCCTAACATCCCTGTGATTCATCTGAGTCTTCAACTTCCAACTTCGTCCCCTTGTTACTGTGTCCAGTCTCTGGAACATCCTGTCTCTGTAAACCTTGTCAATTCCTCTCAGTATTTTATAAGTCGTTATCATGTCCCCCCTATCTCTCCTGTCCTCCAGTGTCGTCAGGTCGGCTTCCCGTAACCTCTTCTTAGCTCCGGGATTAGTCTTCTTGCAAACCTTTGCACTTCCTCTAGTTTCCTTACGTGCTTGGCTAGATGTGGGTTCCAAACTGGTGTTGCATACTCCAATATGGGCCTAACGTACACAGTGTACAGTGTCCTGAACGATTCCTTATTAAGATGTCGGAATGCTGTTCTTAGGTTTGCTAGGCGCCCATATGCTTCAGCAGTTATTTGGTTGATGTGCGCCACAGGAGATGTGCCCGGTGTTATACTCACCCCAAGATCCTTTTCCTTTAGTGAGGTTTGTATTCTCTGGCCCCCCGAGACTGTACTCCGTCTGCAGTCTTTTTTGCCCTTCCCCAATCTTCATGGCTTTACACTTGGTGGGGTTAAACTCCAGGAGCCAGTTGCTGGACCAGGCCTGCAGCCTGTCCAGATCCCTTTGTAGTTCTGCCTGGTCCTCGCCCGATTAAATTCTTCTCATCAACTTTGCATCATCTGCAAACAGGGACACTTCGGAATCTATTCCTTCCATCATGTCGTTCACAAATACCAGAAACAGCACCGGTCCTAGGACTGACCCCTGTGGAACCCTGCTCGTTACAGGCGCCCACTTTCACACCTCGCCACGTTCCATGACTCGCTGTTGTCTTCCTGACAGGTACTGCCTGAGCCATTGCAGTGCCTTCCCTGTTATCCCTGCCTGGTCCTCCAGCTTTTGCACTAATCTCTTGTGTGGAACTGTGTCAGACGCCTTCTTGCAGTCCAAGAAAATGCAGTGTACCCACCTCTCTCTTCTCTTACTGCTGTCACCATGTCATAGAACTCCAGTAGGTTTGTGACACAGGATTTCCCGTCCCTGAAACCATGCTGGCTGTCGTTGATAAGCTTATCCCTTTCTAGGTGCTCCACCACTCTTCTGATAATCTTCTCCAAGACTTT
The DNA here is from genome assembly GCF_038502225.1 of Cherax quadricarinatus. Classification (NCBI taxonomy): domain Eukaryota; kingdom Metazoa; phylum Arthropoda; class Malacostraca; order Decapoda; family Parastacidae; genus Cherax; species Cherax quadricarinatus. The sequence continues at coordinate 9,875,155 of NC_091295.1, forward strand.
GCATACTATACATGTCAGTGACACTGGTCTGTAGTTTAATGCTTCGTGTCTGTCTCCTTTTTTAAAAATTGGGACTACATTTGCTGTCTTCTATACCTCAGGTAGTCACCCTGTTTCAATAGATGTGTTGAATATTGTTGTTAGTAGTACACATAGTGCCTCTCCTCCCTCTCTCAGGACCCATGGAGAGATATTATCAGGCCCCATCGCCTTTGAGGTATCTAACTTGCTTAGCAGCCTCTTCACTTCTTCCTCGGTTGTATGTATTGTGTTCAACACTTGATGGTGTACCCCACCTTTCTGTCTTTCTGGAGTCCCTTCTGTCTCCTCTGTGAACACTACTTTGAAACTCATGTTGAGTTCCTCACATACTTTGCGGTCGTTTCTTGTGATCTCCCCCCATTCCTCAGTCTGATTATGTGGTCCTTGACTGTTGTTTTCCTCCTGGTGTGGCTGCGCAACAACTTCGGGTCGGATTTGGCTTTCACTGCTATGTCATTTTCATATTGTCGTTGGGCCTCCCTTCTTACCTGTGCATATTCATTTCTGGCTCTGCAACTTCTCTCCTTATTCTCCTGTGTCCTTTGCCTTCTTTACTTCATCCATTCTCTAGCACACTTGGTTTTGGCCTCACTACACCTTTGGGTGAACCATGGGCTCATCCTGGCTTTCTCGTTATTTCTGTTACCCTTGGGTACAAACCTCTCGTCAGCATTCTTGCATATTGTTATCACATATTCCATCATCTCGTTTACTGATTTCCTTGCCAGTTCTCTGTCCCACTGAACCCCATGCAGAAAATTCTTCATGCCTGTGTAGTCCCCTTTCTTGTAGTTTGGCTTCATTCGTCCTTCCCTTCCTGCTTCCCTCTTCACTTGTAAATCTATGTATTCGAAGCTCAGAACCACGTGATCACTGGTCCCGAGGGGTCTTTCACATGTGATGTGCTCAATATCTGCACTACTCAAGGTGATTACTAGGTCCAGTCTTGCTGGTTCATCCTCTCCTCTCTCTCTGGTAGTGTCCCTTACATGTTGGTACATGAGGTTTTCCAGTACCACCTCCATCATCTTAGCCCTCTACGTTCCTGGGCCCTCGTGTGGCTCCAGTTTCTCCCAGTCGATTTCCTTGTTGTTGAAGTCACCCGTAATCAGCAGCTTTGCCGTGCTCGCATGAGCCCGTCTGGCCACTTCAGCTAGTGTGTCAACCATCACTCTGTTACTCTCATCATACTCTTGCCTTGGCCTCCTGCTGTTCTGTGGCGGGTTATACATCACTGCAATTACCTCCTTGGGACTTACAGACTGAAGTATTCTATTGTGTAGTCTCTTGCTTCTCCGTCTCCTCTCTCCACCTCATCAATATCCCATCGGTTTTTGATGAGCAGTGCCACTCCTCCACCCCTCTGTTTCCTCTGTCTTTCCTCAGGATCTGATATTCCATTGGAAAGATAGCATCTGTTATCATTCCTGTGAGCTTGGTTTCTGTGAGAGCTACGATGTCCATTGATGCCTCTTTGACTCGTCCGCGCCAATCCTCCCACTTATTCGTTATTCCATCAGCGTTGGTGTACCATACCTTCAGTTTCCTCTCCAACACTGTTCTGGGGGGTCTGTGAGGGTGGGGGACCTGGCAGTGTGCTGTGGGATTCTACAGTGTAGTGTGGGGTGGGGGCTACAAGTGTGGTTTGTGGTTTGTGCTGGGATAGCGTGTTTTATTGTGGGGTTCTGGGGGTAATTCTATGTGTGTTGTTGCTCTGCCCTCCTCTGCTGATTCTGAGTGTGTGTGTGTGTGTGTGTGTGTGTGTGTGTGTGTGTGTGTGTGTGCGTGTGTGCGTGTGCGTGTGCGTGTGTGTGTGTGTGTGTACGTGTACTTATCTAATTGTGGATGCAGGGTTCGATTCATAGCTCTTGGCTGTGTGTGTGTGTGTGTGTGTGTGTGTGTGTGTGTGTGTGTTTTGTAGGCATTTGTATAACAGTGTGTTTGGGTAGTTGTGTAACTATGTGTGCAGACAGGTGTTTCACAAAGTGTATGGGCTGGCATGAAGCCAGGTGTGTAGTCATAGTGTTCGTGACGGACAATAAATGTGTTCTTGGAATGCAACCCACAGTACGCAGCAGGTGAGCCCACGATACCTGTGCTTGGTGTCTTGGCTGGTGATGGTTCATGTGACTGTTACCACAGATGTAGGCGTGTCATCACTGTCGGTGCTTTTTGCGCAGTCTAATCTGGGCATCACAGCCTGCCTGATCAGGAACACTGTACAACAATCTGTCGAGTTTTCTTTTGAAGACAGAGGTGTATTTATATTTCCTCGTATACCTTTGAGGAATTTCGAGTCTTTTTACTCCCGGAAAGATTTTGGACTCTGTTTTTCATTGGGGATTATTCAGCACTGTCTACACTGCCTACATATTCGTAAGGAATTATATCAGTGCGCAAGTTTGGAATGAATTCCTCTAATATTTTTCTGGTGTATTCATGATACATTTCTTGTCTGCTTTCCATGGAGTACAATTTGAGGTATCTTGGACGTATGCCATACTTCAGGTATTTGAATTGATGCAGGCGTTAGTTTAAATGTAATATACATTATGTAGCCTTAAATGGGGCTCATAGTGTGTACAGCAATATTTCCGTCTAGAAGACACTACCTTAGTGTATCATTATTGTCTTGGTTAGATTTTGATTTTGCTGCCTAAGCGGCTAGTTTATTGTGCATTCCATATCCATTCTGTGGACGGTAGCGCAAGAGCATATGGATACACAAGAGGCCTAAGAACTAGACCTCAAAAAGGTGAGCAGGATCATATCTGGACTTATGTCTACAGTTGACTTATCTCTTGCTAGCAAATTTTTGAAACTTGCTTAGGATAGTCAATATAATTGGAGTATACCTGGAGTGTGTTTGGGTGGTCAACGCCCCCGCTACCCAGTCCATGACCAGGAGAGAGTAAAACCTTACTATATGCTGGAGGGACCACCAGTAGCAACAGCCTGGTTGACCAGGCAAGCACCAGTCGAGCCTGACCCATGGCCTGGCTAAGGGAGTAGAAAAACTTCTGGAACTCATCAAAGATATATCAGAGATAAAGATATACCTGGTATCTTATTTTTATTAATACGATATCTTGACACCACATAAGTTATTATACTGTTTATCTTTTTTTTTTTTTTTTTTTTTTTTTTTTTTTTTTTTTTTTTTTTTTTTTTTTTTACACAGGGTTTGACAAGGTTAAGGATCCCTAGCTTTATTGACAGCTATTTACAGGTTAAGGATTCCTAACTTTATTGGCAAGCTAAGAGCTGTTACCTACATCAGCTCATTTGAAAGCATTTTTATTGTTATGAGACATACAAGTAGGAAACAGGATGAAGTTGGAGCCATCTGTGGGCCAGCATTTTCATTTGATCAACTGACTTTATCTCGTTGACATCATTATCCTGTACGAATGTGTTCCATACTCGAGTCATCCTGGGTATGTATGATCTCAGATGGAGTGATGTTCTGGAGAAGGGTACAGCCAGAGTGAAGTTGCTGCTTTCTGCCCGTCTTGTGGCATAAAAGCTTGTTTCACGCTGTCCTCGAAGTGGATCCAAGTGTGGTATTTTGACAATATTGGCCTTGTACATAACAGTAAGGCCACCCACATCCCTCCTATGTTGAAGGCTCTGCTGAAATGACAGATCTATCCAGGATGGGCCCAGGCGAGAGATGAGACGTCTTGCTCTATTCTCTACTCTGTCAAGCAGTCGCAGATGAGAGGGGGGGCAGGCAAACCAAGAAAGTGGAGCATACTCAAGGTGCGAGCGTACTTGTGCCTCGTACAGGATCTTGCAACCCCTACTGTCAAGCAGATGCGAGATACGGCGAAGTGCTGTAAGCTTCCTGGCTGCCTTGTTTGCAAGATTTATAACATGGTTCTTCATGGTTAGTTTGGAGTCAAATTTCACCCCAAGGATATCAACTTCTTCTCCAGGTGCCAACACCCTCCCATTCATCCTTACTACTGCACCAGCATTACCATCATGGTGCCTAGAGACGATCATCATTTGCGTTTTCTCAGGTGCAAATGTTACTTGCCATCTATTTCCCCAGGCTGATATAGCTCTCAGCTGGTGATTGATGTAGCTTAGAGCAGCTGGCATTTCTTCTCTTGGATAAGTGAATGTCAGTGTACAGTCGTCTGCATATGCATGTGATTCTGGGATGAGATGAAGAAGGTCGTTGAAGTAGACATTCCATAACAATGGACCCAGCACGCTTCCTTGTGGAACACTTGCCCCAATAGGATGTCTTGCTGATTCCGTTCCATTGAGAACTACACTTAGAGATCTACCATGAAGGTAATCACTGAGGAGACAGCGTAGAGCCTGCAATTCCCAGTGCTTGAAGTTTTGCTAAGAGGCCCTGGTGCCACACCCGGTCGAAAGCGCCAGCAATGTCCAGTGCTACCACACAGCTGACTTTGGATTCATCCAGTGACGGGTGCCACTTAGTGGAGAGGTTTAACAACAGATCAGCAGTAGAGTAACCTTACCTGAAGCCATGTTGACGATCACAAAGTAGTGAGTGGTAGTCAAAAAACTGTCATTTGTCTTGAGATTATTGTCTCAAGGATCTTACCAGTGATTGACAGGAGTGACACTGGTCTGTAGTTGCTGATTTCTGCTCTGCTCTTCTTTTTGTGAACAGGGACTACATTTGCCTCTTTCCATAGAGAGGGCCATTTACACTGTACTAGGCAGTGCTGAAAGATACGAGTTAGAGGTGCTGCTAGCTGGTCTGCACATCTTCTCAACAATCTTGGGCTCAACTTGTCTGGGCCCACAGCCTTTTCTTGGTCAAGCGATTTAAGAAGGAAATGCACCTCCTCCTGCCTTATTGTCACCACTGACAGTTTTGACACAGTTCTTGCAGCTAGCCAAAGAGGGTCCCTTGCTGGATCAGGAACTTGCATTTTGGTAGCAAAGTGTTCAGCAAAGAGGTCCGCCTTCTCTTGACTACTAGTAGAGGTGGTCCCATCCTGTCGATTTAGAGGTGGAATAAGTTCATCAGGCAGATAACCTTGTCTGTCCTTGACCAGGGACCACCAGGTTTTGGAGCCTACCCTACCTGATGCTAACTTTCTTTTAGTGTCCACCTCCCATTTAGCAATGGCCAACTTTTGAACATCACCCATATGCCTACAGGCTTGCATGTGCAAGTTCCTGTTATAGGTGGTAGGATGTCTCTTATACCTTCGCCATGCTTTGTACTTAGCAGTAGCAGCCTCTCTACAACGAAAGCCAAACCAAGGCTGATCTGTAGGCTTCGTCACATATTGCCGGTGAGGAATGTGTTCTTGTTGTAGATTAAGGATGTGTCCAGTGAAGGCTTTCACTTGGTTGTCAACATCCCCTTGGAGAAGAGCATTCCAGTCGGTGGTGGCGAGCTCAGAGCAAAGGGCTGGTCAGTTACCTCTTTCCCATAGCCAGGTTGTGCGTGTGGACTCCTCACCTCGTTCTGTTGGGATCTTAAGTGTCGTAAAAACAGCCTTGTGGTCAGACGATCCAACGTAGCCGAGGGGTTGACAAGTGACTATGCCTTCTGCCAGATCACTCACTACTGGGTCAAGGGAGGAGCCAGAGATATGAGTAGGGAAATCAACAAAGTTTCTCATGTCAAACACTGCAAGAAGGTCATCAAAGTCCCTCTGTATAAGGTGCTGGTTGAGGTCACCAACAATTATAATATGTTGACAGTTGTGTTGTAGCAGAAGGGAGTCAATATTTTCCATTAGGAAGTTGATAGGTTCTGCATGTTGCCACTGAGGTCTGTACATTGCACATGCTAGTACAGAGGTACTAGTGTTTATACAGAGCTTGAAGAACATTTCAAGATGTGTAGGGGTGGCAACATCAATGTGCTGGGCATGAACACTTTTAGAGAAGCACACAGCAACACCTCCTCCTTGCCCTTGCCTGTCTCTTCTCATCCATGAGGTGTAGCCAGCAATTCTTGCAAAATTTTCTGGAGTCCTGTCATCCAAAAATGTTTCAACAACAGCTCTCATGTCGGGACGTCGAGTGTTCACAAAACTATGTGTGAGCTCTCCAACATTAGTAATGAAACCTCTAATGTTGGCCGACAGGATGCTGATAGACTGGCTCCTCATGATGAAGTGGTCAGCTTGAGGTGGTGGGTGTGTAGGGAATGTAAGGTGCCTGCCCTTGAGAGAGGTAGGGTACTGAGGCAGCTGCAGGGATGTAGGTCTGTGGTCTTGTATAAGGCACAATCCCACCTGCTGGGCTGGGATAGGAGTACCTAAGTGGGTGACGTGTGAGAGTGTTCACCAATTCAGAGATCCTGCTGGTTTGTTCTGAGAACAGGTCTCTAAACAGGTGGCCCTGTCTGTCAAGTTCCTTTTTCTTCCGACACTGGTCCTCCTTATGTCCTTTCTTGTAGCAGTAATTACACCTGGTATCTCGCAGGCAGTTGTTGGCAGTGTGCCCCTTCCGGTGACAGCGAGAGCACAGCCTAGGTGCCTGGGAGGGTGGACTAGGATTTGTTGCACCTCCTGTGTTTTGCAGATTTGTCCTCAGATTCTGCCGCTGGAACTGTGTTAGTGGAGGGTGAGACGGCTGTAGATGTCTTCCTCCTCCACGTCCTCCTCCACGTCCTCTGCCCCGTCCTCTACCAGTTCTGACAGATGTGTCCCTGCTGTTCGTACTTCAGTTCTGTCCCTGCTGTTCGTACTGGACAATTAAGCACATAATGTTCAAGATAGTGACCATAGGGCTGATCACATACATTGCACTCAGTGTGTCTGCCAAACTGCCAGAAGTAGTTTTAACCAAACCTAAGCCTGGCTTCTATAACATAATCTGTTCACATTGCAAGTTGCTCCATAAACTTACTTATCTAGGTTCATGTTATAGTGAGTTATAGATCTACTCAGGCTTTTAACTACGTTCCTATGACGTTAAATTTCATTATTTACTTCTCTACGAATATTATTCGTAATGGACACACACACACCAAAGTTATACATTTTCCTTCAAGATACTCTCTTTGGCTATATCTGGTTGTTAGTCGTCATGTGATTCAAAAGCCTCCATTGATGACACAGAATCAGTAATAATCATAGACAGGCTCAGTGTTATAAGTTAACTTCAGCACCCATTAGGATGGCAAACAATTCAGTTTTCATTGTAGACGCCCAGTTGTAATTATGTCTAACTCAAGAAAGTTCCTGTCCTGACATTTCTTGTTTTAAAGATTCTTGTTCTTCAGCCTAATATTTTCACTGCAGTGGTGATAGTAACTGTTTTGATCTCTGAACTTAGACCTTCTAACATTTATTATAGCCAAATGCCTCTTACACTTTATCTCCACACTATCCAGCGGCTTCATTGCGTTTTGTACTGTTTTCTTTATTCTGTTCTTCCTACCTTCATCTCTTTCTTTCTTTTCCTTTTCTCTTTCTTTTTCTTCCCTTCGTTCTTCTTTTTCCCTATCCTCCACTCGCCCCTCCTTCACTTTGTTCTTCCTCCCTTTTTGTTCTTTCCCCTCCTTCATTTCTTCTTTCCCCTTATTCCTCATTTCCTCTTTATTCTTTCTTCCCTTCGCTTCCTCTTTCTCCTTTATTCCCCAATTCTTCCATTCTTTAGTTCCTTTCCCCTTCATTCATTTCTCCGTCATTGCTTCTCGTTTTCCCTTCATTTCCACGCCATTGCTTTTGGTTTTCCCTTCATTTCCCCGTCATTGCTTCTGGTTTTCCCTTCATTTCCCTATCATTCCTCCTTTCCTCCAGCTATAACACTGAGATATGCAGATCATGCAGAAGCTTCCCGGTGTTATACACAGAATTTGTCAACTGTTTTAGTCCTTTCGACGAACTTGCATAATTTTTCGTTCAAGCAGAGAATTAGTCGATTGTGAAGAGCAAAGGTGTCAGCACTTGGATACTGTGGACCTTCTCTGCTAACATCTCCCTGTGTAAACTTTGTCAGTCAACATGACTCATTTCAGGAGAGAATTTCACTGTTTTGAGCTGCTGAATTTCATCATTCAGTTGTGTGGAACTCTATCAAGACCTTAATTATGTTTAGATAAAATAACTTCCTTATGCCGTTACCACTGCTTCGAATAACTTAGTTAAAAAATCAGACTATAGTCTGTTATGTTAAGTAAGGTAGCTTCAGATTGCATTCAGTCATCTAAATTCAATATTTTTCTTCTTATTCATAAGGATTTAGATCAAAATGATAAGTCAGTAATTCGAAGCCATAGGTTTACATCCCCTAATGTAAATAAAAATCACATTGGCTATCTTGCACTTCTCCGTCACACTACCTGTTTGCAGCGGTCTATTAAAGAGACTTGCTAATATTTTTTCCAAGTTGTTCTTGCATGCTTAATCTGTGTACTTGTTTAAGAAGCATGTCGCTGTAACTGTAATCCTGCGTAAGTTCATTTTATCACGCCTTTTATAATCACTGATTTCTGGGCTTTACAGCTGTATATTTGTAGCATGGAAGAAACTTGTTTGATAAGTCTCGCTTTGCCATGCAACTTTGTTTTCAGAGTATTGTTTGTGTCTCCTCCCCTTCCCCTTCCTCCTGCTCACACATATATACATTGTTTTTTTTTTCCTTCTCTGAACAGTTTGAGAGATTTGTTCCAAGCTTATAGCGGTGGTATCCTTATAATGGTTATGTTCTTATGCTGTCTTTATATATTGTTGTCCGTATAACGGTGATGTCCGTATAACGGTGATGTTCTTGTAATGGTGATGTTCATTCAGCACATCGTTGCTTGGATGTATTCGTCAAGATGTGTTTTCGGGGTTCTGGCCTCCGTGTCTTATCATACGTACACTTGAAGCTTTATCTGTTTCTGTTTCTATAACTGTTTCTATAACTTTAACTTGTGACTATTTTGCCCATGTCTCCTCAGACACTCAGGACACTATATTTCTCCTAGGATTATGTATGTCGAAATAATGTCGCCCTTATTCTTTTTTCCATGGTCTTCAGGTTCACTTTCTCAGTGTTTACTCTTAGCTTAGGAACAAGACTTGTTGGAAATCTTTGAACTTTTTTTTTTTTAATATATGTTGGGGGCCCTTCTAAAATTTGGTAGTCTTACGTACGGCATCGATTTTAATCAAATTTGTGTGCACCTCTTGTTATGATGCTGGCGTAATACTGGCTCTCAGATCCTTCTCTTTTGTGATACCTGCAACTACTTTTCCCAAGGCGATACTCCTCTGATCTTATTACCTTGTATTTGTTCTGGTTGACTACCTGGTTTTCTTGTATATCTCTTCACGTGCCATAAAATTTGTAAGATTCGATTCCATCTGGAAAAGCTGAGGACAAAGTAAAACATCTCATTGGTCAAGAGAGAGGCATATATAGGCGTATCAAAAGAGGGGATGGGCACTTAAGAAATCAATATATTCAATTAAAGAGAGAAATAAAGAAAGGAATAAGAAAAGCAAAAAGGGATTGTGAGGCTAAGGTCGCAAGGGATTCAAAGACTAACCCAAAAGGGTTATTTAAGGTATACAGAAGTAAGATTAGGGACAAGACTGGCCCACTTAAGAGTAACTCTGGTCAGATCACTGACAGTGATAAGAATATGTGTGAAATTCTCAATACCTACTTCCTCTCAGTTTTCACCCAGGAAAATACTAGCGATATTCCTGAAATAATAGATTATGTAGAACAGGACGATAATAAACTATGCACGATTGCGGTAACTAGTGACACGGTCCTCATACAAATAGAGAAACTAAAACCTAACAAATCCCAGGTACTGATGAACTGTTTGCAAGGGCGTTCAAGGAATGTAAAGAGGAACTTAGTGTACCTTTGGCTAATCTTTTTAACATATCACTACAAACTGGCATAGTGCCTGATAAGTGGAAAATGGCAAATGTAATATCTATTTACAAGGCAGGTGACAGGTCCTTGGCTTCGAACTGTAGACCAATAAGCCTTACCTCCATAGTGGGAAAATTTATGGAATCAATAATTGCCGAAGCAATTCGTAGCCATCTTGATAGGCACAGATTGATTAATGAATCTCAACACTGTTTTACAAAGGGGTGTTCCTGTCTTACGAATTTACTAACATTTTTCGCTAAGGTATTTGAGGAGGTAGATCATGGTAATGAATATGATATTGTGTATATGGACTTCAGTAAGGCTTTCGATAGAGTTCCACATCGGAGGCTATTGAGGAAACTTAAGGCACATGGAATAGGAGGAGAAATTTTTTCTTGGGTAGAGGCATGGCTGACAAATAGGCAGCAGAGAGTTTTCATAAATGGGGAGAAATCAGAATGGGGGCACGTCACAAGCGGTGTTCCTCAGGGGTCAGTGTTGGGCCCGTTGTTGTTCACAATTTACATAACATAGATGAGGGAATAAATAGCGACATAAGCAAATTTGCTGATGACACCAAAATAGGCCGTCCAATTCATTCTAATGAGGACACTAGAACACTCCAGGATGATTTGAATAGACTGATGCAATGGTCGGAGAAGTGGCAGATGCAGTTTAATATAGACAGATGCAAAGTTCTAAATGTTGGACAGGAAAATAACCATGCGACATATAAACCAAATAATGCAGATCTTAATACTACTGATTGCGAAAAGGATTTAGGAGTTCTGGTTAGCAGGAATCTAAAACCGAGACAACAGTGCATTAGTGTTCGCAATAAAGCTAACAGAATTCTTGGCTTCATATCTAGAAGTATAAATAATAGAAGTCCTCAGGTTGTTCTTCAACTCTATATATCCTTGGTTAGGCCTCATTTAGACTATGCTGCTCAGTTCTGGTCACCGTATTACAGAATGGATATAAATGCTCTGGAAAACGTACAGAGGATGACAAAGATGATCCCATGTATCAGAAATCTTCCCTATGAGGATAGACTGAGGGCCCTGAATCTGCACTCTATTGAAAGGCGTAGAATTAGGGGGGATATGATCGAGGTATATAAATGGAAAACAGGAATAAATAAAGGGGATGTAAATAGCGTGCTGAAAATTTCCAGCCAAGACAGGACTCGCAGCAATGGTTTCATGGAAAAATTCAGATTCAGGAAGGATATAGGAAAGCACTGGTTTGGTAATAGAGTTGTGGATGAGTGGAACAAACTCCTGAGTACAGTTATTGAGGCTAAAACGTTGTGTAGTTTTAAAAATAGGTTAGAAAAATACATGAGTGGGTATGGGTGGGTGTGAGTTGGACCTGACTAGCTTGTGCTGCTCGGTCTGGTGCCGTGCTCCTTCCTTGAGTGGAGGTGACCAGACTGGGTGGGTCATTGGGCTAATCCGGGGGGGGGGGAACATGGACCTGCTCCGCATGGGTCAGTAGGCCTGTTGCAGTGTTCCTTCTTTCTTATGTTCTTATAGATGTGTAAGAATGGTATACAATACCGACAAGATGAAATTAAGACACATGCGCAACATCTGGGTATCTTTATTGTAGACGTTTCGCCACACTGTTTTCAGAAGTGGCTTCACTCTCTAAAACAGATCTCGTAAGGCCACCCACTTCTAGTTAGCGAGAACTTCGTCTAGAGACATTGAGGTGGATAGGAAGGTTGAAGCAACATCACACACGAAGTGATCCCTGGCCGTTAATGTATCTTGTCATAGATTTGAGTCAGTGTGAAGCTTGCTTAATGTGAAAGATGATTTACTTTCAGATTCAAATCTTTTTCCTCTGACTTTCTTTTACTTTTTTGTCCCCCTCTCCCCTCCCTCCGATGATGTGTCATGGGAGTTGAGGGGATGAATAAAGGGAAGTGTTCTACCCTGAGAGCCCTTAGCCCCTTCATCACTGCCAACCTCACTATAACTCCCCCTCAACACTGCCAACCTTATTATAACTCCCCCTCAACACTGCCAACCTCAGTGTAACTTGTGCCTCTTAACAGGGAGTTAGTGTTGGTTGTGTCGCCTAAGCTGCTAGTTTGTGCACCCTTTGCTCAGCCTGCGAGCGTTAGCGCAAAAAAAAAAAAATGCAGAGATTGCACTTGGTCTTTATCAGAAAGCAATATTAGTCATATATTGCATTTACTTCATATAGCTAATATACACAAGACAGTGTGGAATATAATCTCCAAATTGTTTGATATCATATTACCAGTAAAAACATTAGTCTTAATTAGATTGCAAGCTCCTCGATAAAATCAGTTCATTCATCTAGTTGATGCAAAATGAGGATACAGTCTCAAGATTTCAGATACCTTATTAACAATGAAATGTTTTGTCATGTGTGTGTGAGTAAGGTTGGGTGTAGTTATCTAGTGTATGGCCCTAGTCTGACCAGCGAGCTACACGCCATCCCTGGGCCGAGGAAGAGGGAGGAAATGTGGGACGGGATAAGGTGGAGGGAGTAAGAGGGGAAAGGGACAAAGTATGATGAAAGAGGTGGGGAGGGAGGAAGGAAGTAGGGTAGATGGAGGCAAGAGTGGGGTTGGGGGGATGACTGGGGGTTGATGAGATAGAGGGTCGCCTGTGGCGGCGGCAGCAGCAACAGCAGCATCATGTGTGTGGCTAAGTAACCATAGAGACGGTGGCAGCTGCTGCTGCTGCTGCTTTCGTGATATAGGTAGTAACCCTTTTCCTGTTGCTGCTGCTGTCGGGGCTCTTGATGCTGCTGCTGCCTTCCCATTAATATAGGTTGAAGAGATTTCCTGTTTTTTTTTCTTTGTGACTCATGCTTGCCTGGCCTTCCACAGAAGGTTCTGTAATAATCAAATAAGATATTACAAGGACCCCAATGGAAATAAGTCACGGTCTGACTTTTTTGGGGGTTAACCTAGATAATTTACACATGTTACAATGTATGGTAATTGTAAACGCCTAAATTTGTGTAACTGCGCTTGTGTACCTATACCTAAATAAACTGAAACATCTAATGGTTAAAATTTATAGCATGGATGGATGATTTATATGGAAACTAATGGCAAACTAGAGAGATGTAAAAATAATCTTTGTACATCTCCATAAAACACGTGACCAGCAGTAACAGCCTGGTTGATCGGGCAACCACCAAACGAGCCTGACCTATGGCCGGGCTCCGGGAGTAGAAATACTCTCGGAACACATCAAAGGTATAACAAAGATAAAGGTACTATTAAAATAAATTTCTCATATGGCTCCCATAAGTCAACAATTAGATTGTTTTCACACACGACTTGGCTGTCAGGAAATTAATAAGTTCGTAAAAACAAAGATAATGTTGCCACCGGTTGAACCATCACAAGGCTGAGTATCACTTCTGCCTCATAGCTGCCGAGTCATAAAAGCTAAACACACAGTTTGCACATGACCTTGCATGTAGACACCACTCTCAAGGAATTGAGAAGCTGCGTATACTAAGTACCAGTCAGAACATGTAGTTACACCACGTGTGTGTGTGTGTGTGTGTGTGTGTGTGTGTGTGTGTGTGTGTGTGTGTGAGGTGATGTTCAGGGATACTCTGAACGTAGTTTAGTGGTGCAATCCTTCTCTCAGAAGCAAAGTCAACAGTGTGGTTAAATACAACTGAGTTCACATTGGATAAAAATTTACACAGCCATTGTCGAAGTATTTTATTTACAATGACATTTTACCATCCATTCTGGAAAAATACCTTGACTTTGCCTATTGTAAATAACACATAACTACTTAAACTTGTTTATATTCAAACATACCTTGCTAAAATGTAGAGTAATATAAATAATTCAGAACTACATATAAGCTACATTGTAAGATTTTTGCGACTTAATTCATGTCAGCATAAATAACGTATTACGATTGTAACCAGATATAAGCATGTAAATAGTTCATTACCACGGTAATTTATTTAGCTATCAAAACTTTGTGGTCCAGTCCCTGGATCCATTATGTGTCTGATTAATGTTTTTGACTACCACCCACAGGATGGGCATGATGGGGTGCATAATAAAGATATTAAATTAACTAACATTACTCCCAAAAACAGTTACCCAAAATAACACCGTTGACAAAAGTTCAGCACTGAACATGAGAGTCACAAGTCCCTCACAGGATATAGTCTATATAAAACAAAACTCTGAAACAGTCTAAAATGAAAGTAATATTTTTTTTTGACCAGGTCACATAGCTGCCTTGCGACCTGGTCAGCAGTAAGTCTGATCGGAATAGAGTAAGAGGCTGACCTCCGCCCAAGTTTGTTTACAAATTATTAAACTCAGTGGGGTGTTGAGTGGAAACTTCCATCACCTCTGTGATGACCACACTTAATAATATTAATTAACAAGTATGTATAAAAACATACAGTAAATGATAAGTATGGACCTTCCAAGTATGGGCCAGTAGGCCTGCTGCAGTGTTCCTCCTTTCTTATGTTTTATGAGTTAAAAGCAAAGCGGTCATGTCATTGTCCTCAGCTCACAAACAATGACAAGTCACTTGTATTAAACATACATCTAACATTAAACATATATTATCGCTTCCTTTTTTATTATTAAACATACAGACAAACATTATTACTGGAGCTGCACATTTAACCCTCATTCCTCATCCCTCTTCCTCCTATTTTCTTCTTGTTTACCTTCGTCTGCATGTGATGCATGCTGCTCTTGCTGTTGCTTTCTGGAGTCATCAGCAAGCAAGGAGTTGCACATGACACGTAAGAAGTGTTAATACTGAGGGTACACTACTGCTGACTCACATTCTACTCCAACTAAATGGACTCACATAAATACAAGGTCAGAAGGTAAGGCAGGATCTTGTATGTTCAAAAAGAGGTCAAGGACAAACTCAGCCGCCTCTTGCATTAGGAATTTCAGAGTTTTCTGTAAATTCTTATTTTGCCCTGGGTGTAGCTAGAAGTTGCAATTTTTGGGTTGGATTAAAAAAAAAAGTGTGTTGTGCTTGTGAATTAGGCGACGATTTGTGGTGAGTGACTGCTGAGTGATGAACTGTTATATTACAAAAGTGACTGATTTTTTTTACGTACAGTGCTCCGCTTGCGTCTAGTGTGGCGGGCTCTCCTAAGATTATCTTTCAAGGTAAGGGAAGGTCTACGTGCTGATGAAGGGCTATTGATCAAATGAACTGGAGCTACACTAACATCCCACACAACAAAAATTCGACTTTATAGAGAAGCGTGAGCCTCACTTCCAAAGGCCGCATGACTGGAGCAAAGGCAGCATGACTGAAGCAAAGGCAGCATGACTGAAGCAAAGGCCGCATGACTGAAGCAAAGGCAGCATGACTGGAGCAAAGGCCGCATGACTGGAGCAAAGGCCGCATGACTGGAGCAAAGGCCACATGACTGAAGCAAAGGCAACATGACTGGAGCAAAGACCGCATGACTGAAGCAAAGGCAGCATGACTGGAGCAAAGGCCGCATGACTGAAGCAAAGGCAGCATGACTGGAGCAAAGGTTGCATGACTGAAGCAAAGGCAGCATGACTGGAGCAAAGGCAGCATGACTGGAGCAAAGGCAGCATGACTGGAGCAAAGGCAGCATGACTGGAGCAAAGGCAACATGACTGGAGCAAAGACTGCATGACTGAAGCAAAGGCAGCATGACTGAAGCAAAGGCAGCATGACTGGAGCAAAGGCAGCATGACTGAAGCAAAGGCAGCATGACTGAAGCAAAGGCAGCATGACTGAAGCAAAGGCAGCATGACTGGAGCAAAGGCAACATGACTGGAGCAAAGACTGCATGACTGAAGCAAAGGCAGCATGACTGAAGCAAAGGCAGCATGACTGAAGCAAAGGCAGCATGACTGGAGCAAAGGCCGCATGACTGAAGCAAAGGCAGCATGACTGAAGCAAAGGCAGCATGACTGGAGCAAAGGCAACATGACTGGAGCAAAGACTGCATGACTGGAGCAAAGGCTGCATGACTGGAGCAAAGGCTGCATGACTGGAGGAAAGCCCGCATGACTGAAGCAAAGGCAGCATGACTGAAGCAAAGGCAGCATGACTGAAGCAAAGGCAGCATGACTGGAGCAAAGGCT
Organism: Cherax quadricarinatus; assembly: GCF_038502225.1. Lineage (NCBI taxonomy): Eukaryota > Metazoa > Arthropoda > Malacostraca > Decapoda > Parastacidae > Cherax > Cherax quadricarinatus. The sequence goes on from NC_091295.1 coordinate 9,891,161, forward strand.
GCATGACTGGAGCAAAGGCTGCATGACTGGAGGAAAGCCCGCATGACCGGAGCAAAGGCCACATAACGAGCAAAGGCCACATGAGTGGAGCAAAGGCCACATGAGTGGAGCAAAGGCCACATGAGTGGAGCAAAGGCCACATGAGTGGAGCAAAGGCCGCATGAGTAGAGCAAAGGCCGCATGAGTAGAGCAAAGGCCACATAACTGGAGCAAAGGCCACATGAGTGGAGCAAAGGCCGCATGAGTGGAGCAAAGGCCACATGACTGGAGCAAATGCTGCATGAGTGGAGCAAAGGCAGCATGAGTGGAGCAAAGGCAGCATGAGTGGAACAAAGGCAGCATGAGTGGAGCAAAGACAGCATGACTGGAGCAAAGGCAGCATGACTGGAGAAAAGGCTGCATGACTGGAGCAAAGGCTGCATGAGTGGAGAAAAGTCAGCATGACTGAAGCAAAGGCAGCATGACTGGAGCAAAGGCAGCATGACACGAGCAAAGGCAGCATGACACGAGCAAAGGCAGCATGACTGGAGCAAAGGCTGCATGACTGGAGCAAAGGCAGCATGACTGGAGCAAAGGCAGCATGACTGGAGCAAAGGCTGCATGACTGGAGCAAAGGCAGCATGACTGGAGCAAAGGCTGCATGACTGGAGCAAAGGCAGTATGACTGGAACAAAGGCAGCATGACTGGAGCAAAGGCAGCATGACTGGAGCAAAGGCAGCATGACTGGAGCAAAGGCAGCATGACTGGAGCAAAGGCTGCATGACTGGAGCAAAGGCAGCATGACTGGAGCAAAGGCTGCATGACTGGAGCAAAGGCAGTATGACTGGAACAAAGGCAGCATGACTGGAGCAAAGGCAGCATGACTGGAGCAAAGGCAGCATGACTGGAGCAAAGGCAGCATGACTGGAGCAAAGGCAGCATGACTGGAGCAAAGGCCGCACGACTGGAGCAAAGGCCGCACGACTGGAGCAAAGGCAGCACGACTGGAGCAAAGGCAGCACGACTGGAGCAAAGGCAACACGACTGGAACAAAGGCTGCATGACTGGAGCAAAGGCTGCATGACTGGAGCAAAGGCTGCATGACTGGAGCAAAGGCTGCATGACTGGAGCAAAGGCAGCATGACTGGAGCAAAGGCAGCATGACTGGAGCAAATGCAGCATGACTGGAGCAAAGGCAGCATGACTGGAGCAAAGGCAGCATGACTGGAGCAAAGGCTGCATGACTGGAGCAAAGGCAGCATGACTGGAGCAAAGGCAGCATGACTGGAGCAAAGGCAGCATGACTGGAGCAAAGGCTGCATGACTGGAGCAAAGGCTGCATGACTGGAGCAAAGGCAGCATGACTGGAGCAAAGGCAGCTTGACTGGAGCAAAGGCAGTATGACTGGAGCAAAGGCTGCATGACTGGAGCAAAGGCTGCATGACTGGAGCAAAGGCTGCATGACTGGAGCAAAGACTGCATGACTGGAGCAAAGGCTGCATGACTGGAGCAAAGGCTGCATGACTGGAGCAAAGGCTGCATGACGAGCAAAGGCAGCATGACTGAAGCAAAGGCAGCATGACTTGAGCAAAGGCTGCATGACGAGCAAAGGCTGCATGACTGGAGCAAAGGCTGCATGACTGGAGCAAAGGCTGCATGACTGGAGCAAAGGCTGCATGACTGGAGCAAAGGCTGCATGACTGGAGCAAAGACTGCATGACTGGAGCAAAGGCAGCATGACTGGAGCAAAGGCTGCATGACTGGAGCAAAGGCTGCATGACTGGAGCAAAGGCAGCATGACTGGAGCAAAGGCTGCATGACTGGAGCAAAGGCAGCATGACTGGAGCAAAGGCAGCATGACTGGAGCAAAGGCAGCATGACTGGAGCAAAGGCTGCATGACTGGAGCAAAGGCAGCATGACTGGAGCAAAGGCAGCATGACTGGAGCAAAGGCAGCATGACTGGAGCAAATGCTGCATGACTGGAGCAAAGGCAGCATGACTGGAGCAAAGGCAACATGACTGGAGCAAAGGCAACATGACTGGAGCAAAGGCAACATGACTGGAGCAAAGGCAACATGACTGGAGCAAAGGCAACATGACTGGAGCAAAGGCAACATGACTGGAGCAAAGGCAACATGACTGGAGCAAAGGCAACATGACTGGAGCAAAGGCAACATGACTGGAGCAAAGGCAGCATGACTGGAGCAAAGGCAACATGACTGGAGCAAAGGCAACATGACTGGAGCAAAGGCAACATGACTGGAGCAAAGGCAACATGACTGGAGCAAAGGCAGCATGACTGGAGCAAAGGCAACATGACTGGAGCAAAGGCAACATGACTGGAGCAAAGGCAACATGACTGGAGCAAAGGCAGCATGACTGGAGCAAAGGCAACATGACTGGAGCAAAGGCAACATGACTGGAGCAAAGGCAACATGACTGGAGCAAAGGCAACATGACTGGAGCAAAGGCAACATGACTGGAGCAAAGGCAACATGACTGGAGCAAAGGCAACATGACTGGAGCAAAGGCAACATGACTGGAGCAAGGTCGTCATCCTAAGTCACAGCTACATCATCATTACACAATTATCGAGGCTTTGGAATAGGAAAAAATCAGATATGTACACACAGTTGGCAATAAAAAAAATGGCAAAGCACATAAAATATATTAATATTGGTAGAATTACCGACAATATGTAATACCATATTGTATTATTACTACAACTTATATTACTACTAATACCACTAGTATTACACCTCTAAGCCTATATATATCCTCTGTGTCCATATATTGTTTGTAACGGCTTGACGAACCTCCTGGAGAGTGAAACGTTGCCACAATAAAATGTCACACTAGTTGCACTTGTGTCCTTTTACTTAACACATAAAATGTGTTATATATATATATATATATATATATATATATATATATATATATATATATATATATATATATATATATATATATATTTATATATATAAGGAAAATTAGGTAAATGGATCTTCAGATTTCTAACAAACAGAACACGAATAGTGACATTAAACAAAAGCAAAGTAAAAAAAAAAAGGTCAGTACCCAAGGCACAGTGGTGACACCTTTACTGTTTCTCATCGTCATGGCACACATCGATAAGAACACTAACCCCAGCTTCATATCATCCTTTTCAGACGAATCCAAAATGTGAGACAGTTGCCTCGGTAGAAAATGGAAAAACTGCTGACAGGTATATTTTTTTTTCCAGTTGGCGAATGAAAATAATAGTGTTCATGAGTGACAGATTTCATCTACTCAGATATGGAAGAACTGAAAATGAGGAACTTGTAGAAAGAATGGAACAAGTTAAGGACAGGATTAATGTCAAATGATTTACCGTATCGTTTAAAGAACACAAGACAAATGTATCAAAAACCAGGAAAAGGATAATGTAGATTATGAATAATTTAAATCAAGAGAAGCAATAGCAATGATGGTACTATTGAAATCACTTGTGCTCTCACGTCTAGAATATTGTCCCGCGGCGCCCGTCATGGTAGGAGAGATAGCAGAGTTGGTAAATATACAGAGGTCTTTACCGCCCTCATTGAATTAATAAAACATCTAAACCACTGGGAATCCCTCAAATTATTTTGAGTGTACTCTGGAACGGAGAAGAGATACATAATATTATATATAAATGAAAAATGTTGGAGGACCAGGTGACCAGTCCGCTCTCTACTACAAGTGTTAGATATGCAAGAAGTGTTGAATAAATTCATTAGAAAGCAGGGGTGCCATAGACACACAGAACACTGCTAACATCCTGACCTAGCAGCATTGTACCAGCAGATATGAAATATACAAGTTTTCAAGGCGAGTTTAAAACACTACTTAGTGGATGTGCTTGATGAGCCAACTTGTGATACCTGTGTGTGTGACCTTGTGACTGTATGGGCTTGTAGTCCGCTATCACTATTACTTTTACTGACATAGTCAGTCAATAAGCAAGTCTGGCCTCAGAGCCAACTGCGAAGGTAGAACCATAATTTTTAAAGGGGTGGACCGATAAGCCAGCAGAAGGCCTCGGTCAGATGACCAAAAGCTCCAGCTGTGGGTCATTATATGACTAAGACCCGAGTCAGGAAACACTTATTCTTTTTCCTGATAAACTTTATCTTACCTAACTTCAGAACCGGTCACGGGTATGTATCCTCCCTTTCCATGGATCAAACTCCAGCACCCCAAAGGTTTAACACTTTCCCTATGAATATAATCGTTTAAAAAAAACCCGGACCTGACGTAGCACCTTAACTCAAAAAGCTGTTATTTTTTTAATGGTTTAATATAAAGAGTTTTAGTAATTTAGCTATTAATATTTTATTTATGCTTTTCGTAGGTTGGTCAAAAATACAATATTTAGTAAAAAAATATTGTAATGTACTATTACTGTATACATCAATATTATGCAGTATAATTCAAATGTAAATAAATCATTAACAAAATGTAGATCATTGGCATGAATATTGAATTTTTACATGTAAGTTGTAAGCATGTTACAGTACAGTATGTTAAAGTTGGCTATACAAGGAAAATGCACTTACAGTATAAATGTATAATAGGCGTAATAAGGTGCGTAAGTCTTTAAACATTTACACATCCTGTTACATCTCTCAAGTGTTTCAGTCTTTTCATTACCTACTCGGTTTCTTAATTTAGTATAAATTTGGCCAAAAGTAAAGATGGTGTCAAGTGAAGCAGAGTTGCTGGAAGGCTGTCTAGTTCAAGCATGAAAGAACAAAATTCAGTTAAAACCAATATGGTAGATTATGTTGCTTTTGTTTTTGCGAGTTCCCACCACTTGGCCGAGGAGAAAGTTTCACTTACTTTTGGTTTCAGGTTTGATTTAGGGTACATATCCACATCACAAATGGAGACAGCAAGCAGAGGCAGTAAAATAATCTTCACTGATCTGTGTCAACCATTCAGCAGCAGCATCTTGCTTCCTGCTCAATTTACTCTCTTAGTACTTGTGATGTGCTTGATATGCCACTAGGTGAGCAGGTGTCATACATTGCTTAAATCTATTATCAATGATTTCTTTGCAATTGTGTAGCACAGTATTTTAAGTCAAGCCACTCTTGCACACGTCATTTTTCAGTAGT
>NC_091295.1:9901282-9927141 GCF_038502225.1 Cherax quadricarinatus
GAGAGGCACTGTCAAGAAATTTTAATGAAAATAAGAAAAATTTTTGGAGTGAGTTAAGTTAAGAAAGCCTAGGGAAAGTATGGATTTGTCAGTTAAAAACAGAGTAGGGGAGTTAGTAGATGGGGAGAGGGAGGTATTAGGTAGATGGCGAGAATATTTTGAGGAACTTTTAAATGTTGAGGAAGAAAGGGAGGCGGTAATTTCATGCACTGGCCAGGAAGGTATACCATCTTTTAGGAGTGAAGAAGAGCAGAATGTAAGTGTGGTGGAGGTACGTGAGGCATAACGTAGAATGAAAGGGGGTAAAGCAGCTGGAACTGATGGGATCATGACAGAAATGTTAAAAGCAGGGGGGGGATATAGTGTTGGAGTGGTTGGTACTTTTGTTTAATAAAGGTATGAAAGAGGGGAAGGTACCTAGGGATTGGCGGAGAGCATGTATAGTCCCTTTATATAAAGGGAAAGGGGATAAAAGAGATTGTAAAAATTATAGAGGAATAAGTTTACTGAGTATACCAGGAAAAGTATACGGTAGGGTTATAATTGAAAGAATTAGAGGTAAGACAGAATGTAGAATTGCGGATGAGCAAGGAGGCTTCAGAGTGGGTAGGGGATGTGTAGATCAAGTGTTTACATTGAAGCATATATGTGAACAGTATTTAGATAAAGGTAGGGAAGTTTTTATTGCATTTATGGATTTAGAAAAGGCATATGATAGAGTGGATAGAGGAGCAATGTGGCAGATGTTGCAAGTTTATGGAATAGGTGGTAAGTTACTAAATGCTGTAAAGAGCTTTTATGAGGATAGTGAGGCTCAGGTTAGGGTGTGTAGAAGAGAGGGAGAATACTTCCCGGTAAAAGTAGGTCTTAGACAGGGATGTGTAATGTCACCATGGTTGTTTAATATATTTATAGATGGGGTTGTAAAAGAAGTAAATGCTAGGGTGTTCGGGAGAGGGGTAGGATTAAATTATGGGGAATCAAATTCAAAATGGGAATTGACACAGTTACTTTTTGCTGATGATACTGTGCTTATGGGAGATTCTAAAGAAAAATTGCAAAGGTTAGTGGATGAGTTTGAGAATGTGTGTAAAGGTAGAAAGTTGAAAGTGAACATAGAAAAGAGTAAGGTGATGAGGGTATCAAATGATTTAGATAAAGAAAAATTGGATATCAAATTGGGGAGGAGGAGTATGGAAGAAGTGAATGTTTTCAGATACTTGGGAGTTGACGTGTCGGCGGATGGATTTATGAAGGATGAGGTTAATCATAGAATTGATGAGGGAAAAAAGGTGAGTGGTGCGTTGAGGTATATGTGGAGTCAAAAAACGTTATCTATGGAGGCAAAGAAGGGAATGTATGAAAGTATAGTAGTACCAACACTCTTATATGGATGTGAAGCTTGGGTGGTAAATGCAGCAGCGAGGAGACGGTTGGAGGCAGTGGAGATGTCCTGTCTAAGGGCAATGTGTGGTGTAAATATTATGCAGAAAATTCGGAGTGTGGAAATTAGGAGAAGGTGTGGAGTTAATAAAAGTATTAGTCAGAGGGCAGAAGAGGGGTTGTTGAGGTGGTTTGGTCATTTAGAGAGAATGGATCAAAGTAGAATGACATGGAAAGCATATAAATCTATAGGGGAAGGAAAGAGGGGTAGGGGTCGTCCTCGAAAGGGTTGGAAAGAGAGGGTAAAGGAGGTTTTGTGGGCGAGGGGCTTGGACTTCCAGCAAGCGTGCATGAGCGTGTTAGGTAGGAGTGAATGGAGACGAATGATACTTGGGACCTGACGATCTGTTTGGAGTGTGAGCAGGGTAATATTTAGTGAAGGGATTCAGGGAAACCGGTTATTTTCATATAGTCGGACTTGAGTCCTGGAAATGGGAAGTACAATGCCTGCACTTTAAAGGAGTGGTTTGGGATATTGGCAGTTTGGAGGGATATGTTGTGTATCTTTATACGTATATGCTTCTAAACTGTTGTATTCTGGGCACCTCTGCAAAAGCAGTGATAATGTGTGAGTGTGGTGAAAGTGTTGAATGATGATGAAAGTATTTATTTTTTGGGGATTTTCTTTCTTTTTTGGGTCACCCTGCCTCGGTGGGAGACGACCGACTTGTTGAATATATATATATATATATATATATATATATATATATATATATATATATATATATATATATATATATATATACACACACACAAAACATTCACAAAAATACAATAGAAAGTAAAACAACCTAGATAACTAAGAGCTACATCTCGAATACTTCGTCCAGCTTCCCAGTGGTGGGCCACATGCCCAGAATGCTGCAGGCATTTCCTCTCTGGATCGCGACACTGAGTCTCTGAAAGAGGAAGCTGGTCGCCCTGTGGTTCTTTGTTTCTATGATGAGTTTTTCACCCAGCTCTTTGAGGAACTTTAGAGCACACTTGCCCCATGCTCCAAGGGTCTCCGACCCTATTGGGATGAAGTTATAGCAAGGGGGAAGGTCTTCATATTTGCGGATATTCTGGGTCTCCCTGTGGCTGGCAGCTCCACTCCCTTCCACTACGGAGTATGGCAAGTAGGTGTCTGCCAATGTGGCGGCACAGGTGTAGCCCCAGGCAATTTGCTTTCCATCCTTCCAGGGTAGCGTAGTGGCTCCATCAGGACGCTTTTGACTTCCGTCAGACCTCTGCACTTGGGGTTCCCGTTGAGCTGGGCAACAGGCTGTGGTGAGGCTTCTCTTTATGATGTCATTGACCTCCTCATGTCTGGCATACTTCCCTTTTGTTGTGTGACACACGAGACCTTGAAGCCCGAGTTGATCAGCTGTCGCCCTGCCGCAAACACACCTATGTTCGGTGAGGATGGGGGCGGCTAGGCGAAGAGCAACACCAATCCGGATGGCCTGCGAGTCGAGTCGAGTGCCCAGGGAGGAATTGGGAACAGCTAGAAGGAAGTCTCCTGAGTGTTGTGCCTTCACCGCCAGGAGACGAGCTTTGTCCTTTCCTGAAGCGTTGGTGAGCATTGTGTTGGCGATTTTTTCTATGATCGGTTTGTCCCAGTGGGACTGTGTGTTCTTTGGGAGGAGCTGGTCTACTGGAGGAGTCTGTAAGGGTGTCCCACCGCATTGCTGCTTCAGTAAACCTGGGGTCTTGAGCTCCTACCACGTCTCTCAGGCGTTCAGCGACGATCTTGACTAATGCACTGGAAGCCAAACACGAAGACAGAAAAGCAGGTAAAGCTACATGCATTGCTTTGCGCACCCCTATACCTCCCAGTCACACTGGGAGGGTTGCCTGATCCCATTGCTGATCCTCTAGTGACAGGTTCAGGGCCTTCTTAAAGGTTGATCTCAAGTGTGCGTCATATTCGTCGAGTGTTGGGTTGCTAAAGAGGGTGCACACCTCAAGAAGTGAGTCTTTGAATAGTAAGACACTTTGTGAGGAGATACAGAGCATCATGGGCATCAAGATCACTTATTCTCTCCTCCATTCTCATCAGGTCATTCAATTTTTCCTTGAGGACAGTGTCGATGGCCTGGTGACCCAGCGGTGCTCCCAAGAGGATACTGTTGAAGCCTTTTTATCCACTTCTCCGAGGCTGTGGGTCCCACAATTAAAAGAAGTGGACCCCATCCTACATTTTATATATATATATATATATATATATATATATATATATATATATATATATATATAAAAATTATAGAGGAATTATAGAGGAATAAGCTTACTGAGTATACCAGGAAAAGTGTACGGTAGGGTTATAATTGAAAGAATTAGAGGTAAGACAGAATGTAGGATTGCGGATGAGCAAGGAGGTTTTAGAGTGGGTAGGGGATGTGTAGATCAGGTGTTTACATTGAAGCATATATGTGAACAGTATTTAGATAAAGATAGGGAAGTTTTTATTGCATTTATGGATTTAGAAAAGGCATATGATAGAGTGGATAGAGGAGCAATGTGGCAGATGTTGCAAGTATATGGAATAGGTGGTAAGTTATTAAATGCTGTAAAGAGTTTTTATGAGGATAGTGAGGCTCAGGTTAGGGTGTGTAGAAGAGAGGGAGACTACTTCCCGGTAAAAGTAGGTCTTAGACAGGGATGTGTAATGTCACCATGGTTGTTTAATATATTTATAGATGGGGTTGTAAAGGAAGTAAATGCTAGGGTGTTTGGGAGAGGGGTGGGATTAAATTATGGGGAATCAAATTCAAAATGGGAATTGACACAGTTACTTTTTGCTGATGATACTGTGCTTATGGGAGATTCTAAAGAAAAATTGCAAAGGTTAGTGGATGAGTTTGGGAATGTGTGTAAAGGTAGAAAGTTGAAAGTGAACATAGAAAAGAGTAAGGTGATGAGGGTGTCAAATGATTTAGATAAAGAAAAATTGGATATCAAATTGGGGAGGAGGAGTATGGAAGAAGTGAATGTTTTCAGATACTTGGGAGTTGACGTGTCGGCGGATGGATTTATGAAGGATGAGGTTAATCATAGAATTGATGAGGGAAAAAAGGTGAGTGGTGCGTTGAGGTATATGTGGAGTCAAAAAACGTTATCTATGGAGGCAAAGAAGGGAATGTATGAAAGTATAGTAGTACCAACACTCTTATATGGGTGTGAAGCTTGGGTGGTAAATGCAGCAGCGAGGAGACGGTTGGAGGCAGCGGAGATGTCCTGTTTAAGGGCAATGTGTGGTGTAAATATTATGCAGAAAATTCGGAGTGTGGAAATTAGGAGAAGGTGTGGAGTTAATAAAAGTATTAGTCAGAGGGCAGAAGAGGGGTTGTTGAGGTGGTTTGGTCATTTAGAGAGAATGGATCACAGTAGAATGACATGGAAAGCATATAAATCTATAGGGGAAGGAAGGCGGGGTAGGGGTCGTCCTCGAAAGGGTTGGAGAGAGGGGGTAAAGGAGGTTTTGTGGGTAAGGGGCTTGGACTTCCAGCAAGCGTGCATGAGCGTGTTAGATAGGAGTGAATGGAGACGAATGGTACTTGGGACCTGACGATCTGTTGGAGTGTGAGCAGGGTAATATTTAGTGAAGGGATTCAGGGAAACCGGTTATTTTCATATAGTCGGACTTGAGTCCTGGAAATGGGAAGTACAATGCCTGCACTTTAAAGGAGGGGTTTGGGATATTGGCAGTTTGGAGGGATATGTTGTGTATCTTTATATGTTTATGCTTCTAGACTGTTGTATTCTGAGCACCTCTGCAAAAACAGTGATAATGTGCGAGTGTGGTGAAAGTGTTGAATGATGATGAAAGTATTTTCTTTTTGGGGATTTTCTTTCTTTTTTGGGTCACCCTGCCTCGGTGGGAGACGGCCGACTTGTTGAAAAAAAAAAAAAAAAAAAAAAAAAAAAAAAAATATATATATATATATATATATATATATATATATATATATATATATATATATAGGGTTAATTTTTTTTAAGCCTGGTTTAAAAACTAACACCTACACTTATGTCATTAAGACTGCACTTCACTTTTCCACCACCAGACAAGGAAACTTTAATCCCTAAAATGGGGATTAAAGTAAATTCTCAGCATATATACGCAGAGATAAGTACACCTCTCAGTGTGTATAGCTTGTCTTGAATATAATATTGTTATAATATCTTGGGTGATTTGTGTGCCCGTCAAGGTTTCGAATTCCCTGTGGTCACTGTCACTGTCACCCGAGTGATCGAGTATCGTGGGACGGAGACTTCTGTCTTTTAACTTAAGTTTTATTATTCTGTTTCCTCCTAACACTAAATGACAATTTATAGCAAAATTAATAATTAAACTTTGGCTTCATTGTTATTATTGTGGTGTATAGATTTAGCCTGAAGGTCGTAGATACTATATACTCAAGACATTGTTATGAATATTCACTTTAATGAGAGAATAATGTCTAGTGTTTAACCTAGTTCATGTTTGTGTTTATCTTCAACATATAGTAGCGTATGTTCACACTTTGTTTACTTGTTTATTAAATAGTGCTAATGTTCATACTGTTTACCTAAAGGTACTCAACATAGCTAATGTTTTTTATTCTCGTTGCAGGTGAGGCTTGGATGTAACTGGTGATTCTTGCAGAAAGTAACCGGAGTCTACAGTGGTGGTAAGAACTTGTAACACCTACACAAATGTACTACTGATATACCTAGTGATATAAAACTACACAAAGGTAATAGTGACCATATAAGACCACTTGAGGGTAATGGAGGTACTGTAGTGACTAAGACCACATGAAGGTAATTGAAGTATTTTAGTGACCATATAAGACCACATGTAGGTAATTTAGGTACTGTAGTGCCCACACGAAGGTAATGGAGCTACTGTAGTGACTATATAATTATGACCACACGAAGATAATGGAGGTACTGTAGTGATCATATAAGGCCACGCGAAGGTAATAGTGGCGCGCGCACACTATAGAGACCTTGTAACCATGTTCGTTATGTATTTATTTTTTCTAATTTGTAATCTTGAGAATTCTCCACAGTTTGAGACATTACCTTAGAGTTCTGTTGTTTCTTTATCATTATGGTTGCCAACAACAATAGCCTTGTTGAACAGACAACCAACAGAGCGCCTGGCTCCAGGCCTGGCTGCGAGGGTAGAAAAACTCTGGAAACCGGCCACAGGTGAAGTATAGATCTGCGTGTGTGTTTGCGTGTGCGCACGCTTTCCCACCTGCCTGATTTCTGTTTGTTTTTGTGCTACAGAGTAGGATTCTGCGTGCTGCTTGTAGGTCAGGGAATTCAATGTTGTATACTTTCATGAGGTGTGATCGCTTGAGTGATGATACATGGTTTCCAGTACCATTAGTCTGGATGATTGGTCACCAAAGAAACATGGCCTCTGGCCCGCCTGTAAGAATAAGTAAAGTAGCCACAACCAAGTCTCTGGTAATTACTGCACTGTGTAAAGGAAGTATTTATGTGGTGGTGGGTTATTGCCAGGCAGTAAAGCAGACAGGTAAGTAGGTATGAAAGAGATTAGACAAATAAGCAAGAGTCCATAACGAGGCAGGCAGACAAGCAGGTACATAACTGGCAGACAGACAGTCGAGCAGCCAGTCTTGCAGGATGTGGTACGTGCTGGATGTCAGCACTAAGAGTGTCAGCAGAAGCACTGGTCAGAGAGCAGGGTACGTGCTGGATGTCAGCACCAAGAGTGTCAGTAGAAGCACTGGTCAGAGAACAGGGTACGTGCTGGATGTCAGCACCAAGAGTGTCAGAAGCAGCACTGGTCAGAGAGCAGGGTACGTGCTGGATGTCAGCACCAAGAGTGTCAGCAGAAGCACTGGTCAGAGAGCAGGGTACGTGCTGGATGTCAGCACCAAGAGTGTCAGAAGCAGCGTGCTGGATGTCAGCACCAAGAGTGTCAGCACTGGTCAGAGAGCAGGGTACGTGCTGGATGTCAGCACCAAGAGTGTCAGCAGAAGCACTGGTCAGAGAGCAGGGTACGTGCTGGATGTCAGCACCAAGAGTGTCAGAAGCAGCACTGGTCAAAGAGCAGGGTACGTGCTGGATGTCAGCACCAAGATTGTCAGCAGAAGCACTGGTCAGAGAGCAGGGTACTCAAAGTATAACAACATTTGCAAAGTATAAGGTGGTGGATGATCAAACTGTGAGCGAAGCTTGCTACCACTGACCTGGCTAAACCACATTAATGCTTACTCGTGTGTGTTTGTATGGTTGTTTGTGTTCTGGATGTGTGTGCCTAAATTTGCATTTATGTTGTGCTTGTATGTTTGCTAACGTGTTTGCATGTGTGTGCTGCTTGCGTGTGTACCTGTGATTGCATATATACATATGCTTGTATGTGCCTGTTCTTGCGTGTGCGCATGTGCTTGCGTGTGAACATATGCTTGTATATGCCTGTCCCTGTGTATGTACCTGTGTTTGTGTGTGAACCTGTGATTGCTTGTATACTTACGCTTGCATGTGTACCAGTCTTTTCGAATGTCATTTTATTGTGTAAAAGTGCTTGCGTGTATACACGTGTCTTTTGTGTGTGCATGCGTCGGTATTTGCTGGAGAGGAGAGTTGTATGCACACATGCGAGGGTGGGTGCACAAGCGATGACTGTGTGCACGACAATCATTTCATTAATGTGAGGAGGGGGACCTGTTAGCCTGGTGGTTTGTTGTCGCCTGCAACATGTATACTCTTCTCCTGCGTCTCCCCTTACATTCTTCTTCCACTCTAGTGAATACTTCCAGTGTGTTTTGTACTGTCTTCCAGTTTGTATTTCTTCAAATTTTTCATATGGTAGTAACCGAAATTTATCTTCGTCGGAGGTCATATATTTATTGTTGTTGCCCACAGGAAGGTCTGGTTTATATCTGCTTGAAGGCTTGCTGTCCTCGATGGATGCCACTCGTGTACAAACTCCAGCATCTTCTGCGAGGAATGATACAGTGGTGTGGCATGTACTCACCTATTTGTACTTCTTGTTTGTGGTTGCAGGGGTCGAGTCACAGCTCCTGTTGTGTCTGGTATTCAGACATGTAGAGTACTTGGAGGGTGTTGCAGGGGTCAACACCCCCTAGGCCTGGTCCATGACCAGGCCTCGCGGTGGATCAGGGCCAGAAGATATCAGAAACATGGCTGGAACAAGTGTAGAAGTCTCCAAGAGAAAACTGCACAAGTATCTTCACCAGGTGCCAGATCAACCAGGCTGTGATGGATATGTGGGGCAGCGGGCCTCCAACAGTAACAGCCTGATTGACCTAGCAAGCACCAGACGAGTCTTGCCTATGACCGGGCTCCGAGAGTAGTAAGACGCTCGAAACTCATCAAAGGTAAAGGTATATCCGATCAACCAGGCTGTTACTTCTGACCGCACGTAAACGAACGTACGAACCACATCCCGGCTGGTCAGGTACTAACTTTCGGTGCTATTACTTTTAGTGGCAGACTTATTAGAAAATTACAGATCTATCTGCCCTCTTTTTCCAGTTATTCCTGTAGTACGCATGTTGTGTATTATTACACCGTGATCACACTTTTGTAAAGTCTTGACTTCAGAATGTTATTTGTTACCGTGTATCTGTGCCTGGGAATATTCGCCGTCATCATTCCTGACATTTAGTTCAGTTCGTGTAATTACCGTTATGAGACGGAGAAAGTACAGTTGACCTTTGAATAACTCGGGAGTTACGGGCACCGACACTTCCCCCGCGTAATCGAAAATCCGCGTATAACTTTTGACTCCTCAGAGACTTAACGAATAATGGCCTGGTGTTGACCGGAAGCCTTACCGATAATATAACCATTTGATCAACACACATTTTGTATGTTATATGTATTATATATTGTATTCTTATAATAAAGTAAGCTAGAGAACAAAATAAATGTTATTGAGAAAATCATAAGAAAGAGAAAACATTTACAATACTGTATCCTCTGGTGTAAATTGTGGGACCCATAGCCTCGGAGAAGTGGATAAAAAGGCTTCAAGGAGGAATATTTGGATTTCTTATCGATACCGTAAGTTTACGTTGTCTGTTTACAAGATGAATCGTCTGTCTGTCAGTACCTACATCAATATTGTCTTATATGATACAAAAAACTCTGTAGATGTTATAAGAATTACTAACACTAGACATCAAAAATGAAAAGATAATGTGAAAAAGAAATTAATATTTATTTATGTTTAAATATTGCATTTTTACGTCTGTTTACATTTCTCTCGACTGCGAATGGAACATGTACGATCTGTGATAACAACATCAACGTCATTGTTATAGTTATGATAATAACTTTGATGTCATAATGTTGTTGTTCATCTTGGTAGAGTGAAACACAGCAGTATCAAGGTCATTATTACAGTTGTTGTTCATCTTGGTAGAGTGAAACACAACAGTATCAAGGTCATTATTACAGTTGTTGTTCATCTTGGTAGAGTGAAACACAGCAGTATCAAGGTCATTATTACAGTTGTTGTTCATCTTGGTAGAGTGAAACACAGCAGTATCAAGGTCATTATTACAGTTGTTGTTCATCTTGGTAGAGTGAAACACAGCAGTATCAAGGTCATTATTACAGTTGTTGTTCATCTTGGTAGAGTGAAACACAGCAGTATCAAGGTCATTATTACAGTTGTTGTTCATCTTGGTAGAGTGAAACACAGCAGTATCAAGGTCATTATTACAGTTGTTGTTCATCTTGGTAGCGTGAAACAGCAGTATCAAGGTCATTATTACAGTTGTTGTTCATCTTGGTAGAGTGAAACACAACAGTATCAAGGTCATTATTACAGTTGTTGTTCATCTTGGTAGAGTGAAACACAACAGTATCAAGGTCATTATTACAGTTGTTGTTCATCTTGGTAGAGTGAAACACAGCAGTATCAAGGTCATTATTACAGTTGTTGTTCATCTTGGTAGAGTGAAACACAACAGTATCAAGGTCATTATTACAGTTGTTGTTCATCTTGGTAGAGTGAAACACAACAGTATCAAGGTCATTATTACAGTTGTTGTTCATCTTGGTAGAGTGAAACACAGCAGTATCAAGGTCATTATTACAGTTGTTGTTCATCTTGGTAGAGTGAAACACAACAGTATCAAGGTCATTATTACAGTTGTTGTTCATCTTGGTAGAGTGAAACACAACAGTATCAAGGTCATTATTACAGTTGTTGTTCATCTTGGTAGAGTGAAACACAGCAGTATCAAGGTCATTATTACAGTTGTTGTTTATCTTGGTAGAGTGAAACACAACAGCATCAGTGTCTTTGTTAATATCAGTCTATATTTAAATTAAAATAAAAGTAAATGTGTTAAATATGTTGTTATGTTTATTACTTCAATATTGTAAGAAAACTTTACCTTCAGAGAACATTACATCCTCGCTTACATTATAGTAACAGCTTGAAGCTTTCCGCCACGAAAATTTGTCAGGAACTGCAACATTCACTGAATTATCCATGAAGTAAAAAAGTGGGTAGAGAAGAAGGCCAAGTGTCTTCAAAGCTTGGGTTCCATGTGTGACAGTCAGGGTAGAGGAACTCTTGGAACAAGTACCTCTGGTCTGGCAGTCAGGGTAGAGGAACTCTTGGAACAAGTACCTCTGGTCTGGCAGTCAGGGTAGAGGAACTCTTGGAACAAGTACCTCTGGTCTGGCAGTCAGGGTAGAGGAACTCTTGGAACAAGTACCTCTGGTCTGGCAGGCAGGGTAGAGGAACTCTTGGAACCAGTACCTCTGGTCTGGCAGTCAGGGTAGAGGAACTCTTGGAACAAGTACCTCTGGTCTGGCAGTCAGGGTAGAGGAACTCTTGGAACAAGTACCTCTGGTCTGGCAGTCAGGGTAGAGGAACTCTTGGAACAAGTACCTCTGGTCTGGCAGTCAGGGTAGAGGAACTCTTGGAACAAGTACCTCTGGTCTGGCAGTCAGGGTAGAGGAACTCTTGGAACAAGTACCTCTGGTCTGGCAGGCAGGGTAGAGGAACTCTTGGAACCAGTACCTCTGGTCTGGCAGTCAGGGTAGAGGAACTCTTGGAACCAGTACCCCTGGTCTGGCAGCGAGGGTAGTGGAACTCTTGAAACCATTACCTCTGGTCTGGCAGCGAGTATATCTAGCTGGTTCTTGGAATGTAACCAGTTAGATATACACGTGTGACTAAAAAGTTGTCACCATACTCCAGCCCTGCACCATCCTGATGATATTCTAAGTGACATTGAACACAACTTACGTCTGTGAAGCCACCTGTGATAGACCTTGTGGTAGCACTGCTACCTCAAGCGGAGTTTTGAAGCCTCCTCTGGTAGATACAGTGGTACAGCAACTTGAGCTGTGACAGGTAGAGCTTTTTTCTTAATCTACGACCTTAAGCTGCCATGGTAGAGCTTTGACTTCGGAGTGCAACCTTAAACTTTACCTTGACATTTGATCATCCAAGACAACAACAGCAGCTGCCAGTGCCTTGCACACCAAACGTAAACACTCACACGCATACACTTTATTCTGTGTCTTTGGCCTTACCGCCACCCCAGACTTACTCCAAAATTAAATGAGCTTATTCTAGGCCACCCACTCCAACACCCACACCATCTCTCTCACCACCAGCGTCGGCGTACATGTAGGTGGTAGAGGAGCCGGCGCCGCCGTCATTGTCGTCAGCAGCAGCAGCCACCAGGAATGACAGTGATAACAAAGCTGGAAGATATGTAGAAATCATAGTCAAGAAGACTTCAGAACTGCTGGAAATACCTTGAAGCTTTTGGAATTTATTCCAAGTAGTGTGTGTGTTGGCTGTCCAAGGTAGTGTGTTGCCTGTACGCACCTATTTGTGGTTGCAGGGGTCGATTCATAGCTCCTGTCCCCGCCTCTTCACTGATTGCTACTGTTTCCTCTCCCTGCTCCATGAGCTGTATCAAACTCGTCTTAAAACTATGTATGGTTCCCGCCTCCACTACGTCACTTTCTAGGCTATTCCACTGCCTGACAACTCTATGACTGAAGAAATACTTCCTAACATCCCTTTGACTCAGCCGAGTCTTCAGCTTCCAATTGTGACCCCTTGTTTCTGTGTCACCTCCCTGGAACATCCTGTCTTTGTCCACCTTGTCTATTCCGCGCAGTATTTTATATCGTGTGTGTGTGGGGGGGTGTTGCCTGTCCAAGGTAGTGTGTTTGTGTGTGTGTGTATATGTGTACTCACTTAGTTGAGGTTGCAGGGGTCGAGTCCAAGCTCCTGGCGTGTGTGTGTGTGTGTGTGTGCGCGTGCGTGCATTGCCTGTCCAAGGTAGTGTGTGTGTATTGCCTGTCCAAGGTAGTTGTGTGTGTTGCCTGTCCAAGGTAGTGTGTGTGTGTGTGTGTGTGTACTCACCTAGTTGTACTCACCTAGTTGAGGTTGCGGGGGTCGAGTCCGAGCTCCTGGCCCCGCCTCTTCACTGATCGCTACTAGGTCACTCTCCCTGAGCCGTGAGCTTTATCATACCTCTGCTTAAAGCTATGTATGGATCCTGCCTCCACTACATCGCTTCCCAAACTATTCCACTTACTGACTACTCTGTGGCTGAAGAAATACTTCCGAACATCCCTGTGATTCATCTGTGTCTTCAGCTTCCAACTGTGTCCCCTTGTTACTGTGTCCAATCTCTGGAACATCCTGTCTTTGTCCACCTTGTCAATTCCTCTCAGTATTTTGTATGTCGTTATCAT
This sequence comes from Cherax quadricarinatus, assembly GCF_038502225.1. Lineage (NCBI taxonomy): Eukaryota > Metazoa > Arthropoda > Malacostraca > Decapoda > Parastacidae > Cherax > Cherax quadricarinatus. The sequence goes on from NC_091295.1 coordinate 9,914,438, forward strand.
GTCCCCCCTATCTCTCGTCCTCCAGTGTCGTCAAGTTGATTTCCCTTAACCTCTCCTCGTAGGACATACCTCTTAGCTCTGGGACTAGTCTTGTTGCAAACCTTTGCACTTTCTCTAGTTTCTTCACGTGCTTGGCTAGGTGTGGGTTCCAAACTGGTGCCGCATACTCCAATATGGGCCTAACGTACACGGTGTACAGGGTCCTGAATGATTCCTTATTAAGATGTCGGAATGCTGTTCTGAGGTTTGCTAGGCGCCCATATGCTGCAGCAGTTATTTGGTTGATGTGCGCTTCAGGAGATGTGCCTGGTGTTATACTCACTCCAAGATCTTTTTCCTTGAGTGAGGTTTGTAGTCTCTGACCCCCTAGACTGTACACACTGTGTGTGTGTGTGTGTGTGTGTGTGTGTGTGTGTGTGTGTGTGTGTGTGTGTGTGTGTGTGCGTGCGTGTATTGCCTGTCCAAGGTAGTGTGTGTGTATTGCCTGTCCAAGGTAGTTGTGTGTTGCCTGTCCAAGGTAGTGTGTGTGTGTGTGTATTGCCTGTCCAAGGTAGTGTGTATATTGCCTGTCCAAGGTAGTTGTGTGTTGCCTGTCCAAGGTAGTGTGTGTGTGTGTGTGTGTGTGTGTGTGTATTGCCTGTCCAAGGTAGTGTGTGTATTGCCTGTCCAAGGTAGTTGTGTGTTGCCTGTCCAAGGTAGTGTGTGTGTATTGCCTGTCCAAGGTAATGTGTGTATTGCCTGACCAAGTTAGTTGTGTGTGTTGCCTGTCCAAGGTAGTGTGTGTGTGTGTGTGTGTGCGTGTGTTGCCTGTCCAAGGTAGTGTGTGTGTATTGCCTGTCCAAGGTAGTGTGTGTATTGCCTGACCAAGGTAGTTGTGTGTGTTGCCTGTCCAAGGTAGTGTGTGTGTATTGCCTGTCCAAGGTAGTGTGTGTGTTGCCTGTCCAAGGTAGGGTGTGTGTTGCCTGTCCAAGGTAGTGTGTGTGTTGCCTGTCCAAGGTAGTGTGTGTGTTGCCTGTCCAAGGTAGTGTGTGTGTTGCCTGTCCAAGGTAGTGTGTGTGTTGCCTGTCCAAGGTAGTGTGTGTGTTGCCTGTCCAAGGTAGTGTATGTATTGCCTGACCAAGGTAGTTGTGTGTGTTGCCTGTCCAAGGTAGTGTGTGTGTGTGTGTGTGTGTGTGTGTGTGTGTGTGTGTGTGTGTGTGTGTTGCCTGTCCAAGGTAGCGTGTGTGCGTATTGCCTGTCCAAGGGAGTGCTTGTGTTTCCTGTCCAAGGTAGTGTGTGTGTGTGTGTGTGTGTGTGCGTGTTGCCTGTCCAAGGTAGTGTGTGTGTGTGTGTTGCCTGTCCAAGGTAGTGTGTGTGTTGCCTGTCCAAGGTAGTATGTGTGTGTGTGTGTGTTGCCTGTCCAAGGTTGTGTGTGTGTGTTGCCTGTCCAAGGTAGTATGTGTGTGTGTTTCCTGTCCAAGGTAGTGTGTGTGTGTGTGTTGCCTGTCCAAGGTAGTGTGTGTGTTGCCTGTCCAAGGTAGTGTGTGTGTGTGCGTGTTGCCTGTCCAAGGTAGTGTGTGTGTGTGTGTGTGTGTGTGTGTGTGTGTGTTGCCTGTCCAAGGTAGTGTGTGTGTGTGTTTCCTGTCCAAGGTAGTGTGTGTGTGTGTTGCCTGTCCAAGGTAGTGTGTGTGTGTGTGTGTGTGTGTGTGTGTGTGTGTGTGTGTGTGTGTGTGTGTGTGTGTGTGTGTGCGCGTGTTGCCTGTCCAAGGTAGTGTGTGTGTGTGTGTTGCCTGTCCAAGGTAGTGTGTGTGTGTGTGTGTTGCCTGTCCAAGGTAGTGTGTGTGCGTGTTGCCTGTCCAAGGTAGTGTGTGTGTGTGTGTGTGTTTCCTGTCCAAGGTAGTGTGTGTGTGTGTGTGTGTTGCCTGTCCAAGGTAGTGTGTGTGTGTGTGTGCGTGCGTGTTGCCTGTCCAAGGTAGTGTGTGTGTGTGTGTGTGTGTGTGTGTGTTGCCTGTCCAAGGTAGTGTGTGTGTGTGTGTTTCCTGTCCAAGGTAGTGTGTTTGTGTGTTGCCTGTCCAAGGTAGTGTGTGTGTCTGTGTGTGTTGCCTGTCCAAGGTAGTGTGTGTGTGTGTGTGTGTGTGTGTGCGTGTTGCCTGTCCAAGGTAGTGTGTGTGTGTGTGTGTGTACATGTTGCCTGTCCAAGGTAGTGTGTGTGTGTGTTGCCTGTTCAAGGTAGTGTGTGTGTGTGTTGCCTGTTCAAGGTAGTGTGTGTGTTGCCTGTTCAAGGTAGTGTGTGTGTGTATTGCCTGTCCAAGGTAGTGTGTGTGTGTTGCCTGTCCAAGGTAGTGTGTGTGTGTGTTGCCTGTTCAAGGTAGTGTGTGTGTTGCCTGTTCAAGGTAGTGTGTGTGTGTGTTGCCAGTCCAAGGTAGTGTGTGTGTGTGTGTGTGTTGCCTGTCCAAGGTAGTGTGTGTGTGTGTTGCCTGTCCAAGGTAGTGTGTGTGTGTGTTGCCTGTTCAAGGTATTGTGTTTGTGTATTGCCTGTCCAAGGTAGTGTGTGTGTGTGTGTGTGTGTGTGTGTGTGTGTGTGTGTGTTGCCTGTTCGAGGTAGTGTGTGTGTGTGTTGCCTGTTCAAGGTAGTGTGTGTGTGTGTGTGTGTATTGCCTGTACTCACCTAATTGTACTCGCCTAATTGTGGTTGCAGGGGTCGAGACTCAGCTCCTGGCCCTGCCTCTTCACTGACCGCTACTGGGTCCTCCCTCTCCCTGCTCTATGAGCTTTATCATACCTCGTCTTAAAACTATGTATAGTTCCTGCCTCCACTGCATTGCTTGTCAGACTATTCCACTTCCTAACAACTCTGTGGCTGAAGAAATACTTCCTAACATCCCTTTGACTCATCTGAGTCTTCAGCTTCCAATTGTGACCCCTTGTTTCTGTGTCCCATCTCTGGAACATCCTGTCTCTGTCCACCTTGTATATTCCACGCAGTATTTTGTATGTCGTTATCATGTGTGTGTGTTGCCTGTACTCACCTAGTTGAGGTTGCAGGGGTCGAGTCCAAGCTCCTGGCCCCGTGTCCAAGGTAGTGTGTGTGTGTTGCCTGTCCAAGGTAATGTGTGTGTGTATTGCCTGTCCAAAGTAGTGCGTGTGTGTATGTGTGTGTGTGTGTTGCCTGTCGAAGGTAGCGTGTGTGTGCTCATGTTTCCGTTGCCTTGTGTTGCGGGTGTTAATGAGAGGAGTGCGGGTGGCAGCCGGAGATGTGTTGTTGTGCCACTTAATACAATTGTTGCCTGCCCTGCTGCCCTACTGATGCCCTGCTATACCTGCTACTTTTATCAATTGGACCAGATGTCCTTATTCCCCTGCCGACTTTTTAAGTTGCTGCTTTTGATGACTGTTTAGTTTTTCTAGCTTTTTTTTCTACTTACCTACTTTGCATGCTTCCTTCTCTGCTTGCTTACTAGATGATTTGTTTACCTTCCTGCTTAAGTTTCTTTACCTATCTCTCTGTTTCTTGTACAAGAATGGTATACAATACCGACAAGATGAAATTAAGACACATGTGCAACATCTGGGTATCTTTATTGTAGAGTTCTTCACACCAACTCCAAGGTTGAGGGACTGATTACCTCATCTTCTGTATATAGTTCTACTGTCTTCAAACTATGTCCTTGAATCTGTATTGATAAAGCCACTGGATGGCGATACGTCTACAACAGAGATACCCAGATGTTGCACATGTGTCTTAATTTCACCTCTATGGTTCTTCTATTTTCTCACGATTGTTTATTTTATGATTCTTTATTTTGGGGTCCACCTCTGGTATAAATTGTGGGACCCATAGCCTTGGAGAAGTGGATAAAAAGGCTTCCTGAAACCGTTTGAATGTTCCACTTCCTCTACCACGCCATCTTTTCATTCTTTACCAATAGGTATATTTTATTATATAATATGATACAGAAGATTTGAGAGATACATGTCTAGTACATATTGTTACTTGTTTGTCACTGATTATAATGCGAAAATCTCCTCCAGCTCCTCACAGCTGAGGCGCGTGCCCAAAATACAGCAGGCATTACCCCTCTGAAGAGCAGCGCTGAGTCGCTGTAACAGAAAACTAGCTGACCTGGGATCCCTAGTTACCCTGATGAATCTTTTGCCTAGCTCCTTAAGGAACTTAGATGCACTCTTTCCCCATGAGCCAAGGGTCTCTGAGCATATGGGAACAAACATATAATGATGGGCAAGTTCTCCATATTTTCTAAACTTTTGGGACTCCCTGAAGCTGGCGGCTGCCCCTCCTTCCTCCCTGGTGTATTGGAGATAGGTATCAGCCAAGGAGGTAGATGCACATGTGTAGTCCCACACCACCTGCTTACCGTCTGTCCAGGCTTAAAGGGTGATACTATCTGGACGCTTCTGGCTGCCATCAGATCTGCATAATTGGGGTGGCTCCCTTACTGCTGGGCATCCGGCTGTTGTGAGACTCCTCTTGATAATGTTATTAACCTCATGTCTTGCAATCTTTCCCTCGGATTTACGGCACACAAGACCATGGTACCCGAATCGGTCTGCTGCTTCACTGCCACAAATACACCTGTGTTCGGCGAGAATAGGGGCGGCAAGTCGAAGGGCAACACCAATGCAGATGGTCTGTGGGTCGAGGCGTGTCCCAAGGCTGGAGTTGGGAACAGCCAACAGAAAGTCTCCTGCGTGAGGAGCTCTCACTGCCAGGAGGCGGGCTCTATCCTTCCCTGACACACACTGAAGCATTGTTGAGGCTATATTCTCCACTATTGGGCCGCCATCCCAGTGCAACTGTTTGTAATTGTTGGAGGGAGCAGGTCTGGTTTCAGAGCCCGTTAAATTATCCCAGATCATTGGATATATATATATATATATATATATATATATATATATATATATATATATATATATATATATATATATATATATATATATATATATATAGTGCCGTATAGGTAAAACTGGTCAATTAGTAAGAACTCATTTGAAATTAAGTACTTTCTAAAATTTTCTCTTATACGTTTAAAAATACTTTTTTTCATATATGTTAATGTAAAAATTTATAATTCTGTACCAAGAGAGCCTTAGAAAACTTACCTAACCTTATTATAACAAGCGCAATTTAATTTAGCCTAATCTAACAAAATATATTTTAGATAAGTTTACAATAATTTAATAATAAACACAATGAAACATTTTTTTTCGTTAGGTTCGGAATGATTTTTGCGAAATTATTGCATACACAAATTTCGAGTACTTTATTCGGCAAGAAGAGCGTTGCTATTTAAGGCAGAATCGCGTTTTACTTATTCGGCACGATACACACACACACACACATTTATTTATTTGTCTGATTATCTGCTAATTTTCCCTGCTTTTCTGCATTATCTTATTTTGTGATTGCTTATTTTAGGTGATTTCTTATTTGTCTCTTTTTGTCAAATTTCCCGTTTTGTCCGATTATCTGAACCTAGTGGTTGCTTGAAGATGGTATCTGGAAAGTCTCTACATATATCGGTTCTACACCAAACCTCTGTGTTGACGCCTCTTGACATATCTGAGCAGTAATGTTACTGCTGCTCTCTACATGCACTTCAACCTAAGTACCACAGAACGGCTCATCTTGAATACACATCACCATAAATGGCATCACCATAAATGTATGGCACCTTGAATATACAACACCGTGAGTACACAGAACCTTGAATGTATGGCACCTTGAATACACAGCACGGTGAATACACAGCACGGTGAATACACAGCACCGTGAATACACAGCATGGTGAATACACAACACGGTGAATACACAGCACCTTGAATACACAGCACCTTGAATACACAGCACCGCGAATACACAGCACCGTGAATACACAACACGGTGAATACACAACACCGTGAATACACAGCACCTTGAATACACAGCACCTTGAATACACAGCACCTTGAATACACAGCACCGCGAATACACAGCACCGTGAATACACAACACGGTGAATACACAACACCGTGAATACACAGCACCTTGAATACACAGCACGGTGAATACACAACACGGTGAATACACAGCACCTTGAATACACAGCACCTTGAATACACAGCACCGCGAATACACAGCACCGCGAATACACAACACGGTGAATACACAACACCGTAAATACACAGCACCTTGAATACACAGCACGGTGAATACACAGCACGGTGAATACACAGTACCATGAATACACAGCACCGTGAATACACAGCACCGTGAATACACAACGCGGTGAATACACAGCACCGTGAATACACAACACGGTGAATACACAGCACCGTGAATACACAACACGGTGAATACACAGCACCGTGAATACACAGCACGGTGAATACACAGTACCGTGAATACACAGCACCGTGAATACACAGCACCGTGAATACACAACGCGGTGAATACACAGCACCATGAATACACAACACGGTGAATACACAGCACCGTGAATACACAACACGGTGAATACACAACACCTTGAATACACAGCACCTTGAATACACAACACGGTGAATACACAACACGGTGAATACACAGCACCTTGAATACACAGCACCTTGAATACACAGCACCGTGAATACACAGCACCTTGAATACACAGCACCTTGAATACACAGCACCTTGAATACACATCACCATAAATACACAGCACCTTGAATACACATCACCATAAATACACAGCACCTTGAATACACAGCACCTTGAATACACAGCACCTTGAATACACAACACCGTGAATACACAGCACCTTGAATACACAACACCTTGAATACACAGCACCGTGAATACACAGCACCGTGGATACACAGCACCTTGAATACACAGCACTTTGAATTCACAACACCTTGAATACACAACACCTTAAATACACAGCACCTTGAATACACAGCACCTTGAATACACAACACGGTGAATACACAACACCTTGAATACACAACACGGTGAATACACAGCACCTTGAATACACAACACGGTGAATACACAACACCTTGAATACACAACACGGTGAATACACAGCACCTTGAATACACAACACGGTGAATACACAACACCTTGAATACACAACACGGTGAATACACAGCACCTTGAATACACAACACGGTGAATACACAGCACCTTGAATACACAACACGGTGAATACACAACACCTTGAATACACAACACGGTGAATACACAGCACCTTGAATACACAACACCTTGAATACATAACACCTTGATTACACAACACGGTGAATACACAGCACCTTGAACACACAACACAGTGAATACACAGCACCTTGAATACACAGCACCTTGAATACACAGCACCGTGAATACACAACACCTTGAATACACAGCACCTTTGTGATGTAGTCCAGCTGGGCTTGTGAGGTCTCTGGGGAGACCTAATTTAACCAATTATATGGTCACACCTTGCCTTGGCAAACGTCTGTAGCCACGCCCACGTCTGAGGTCTTTTGTTCTTGACGCCTCAGACCTAGGCGTCAGGTCGTACACGTGGTTGTGGAGGGTGCTTGGACCACCATAAAAGCCCAAGGAAGAGCATTATCAAGAGATTCGAGCGGAGCTGCTGCTGGGGTGCAGAGCTCCTGAGCAGAGACTTCGAGTGGAGCTGCTGCTGGGGTGCAGGGCTCGGGAGAAGGCTGCTGAAGTCTCTGGAGGAGACTGTTGGAGGCATTGGGCAGAGTACTGGCTTGGCGCAGTACTCGTGCTGTGTAGGTCTTGGGACCTGTGGCTTAGTTCCTGTGATGAACTGCCCTCTGAACTATATTGTAAGTTACATTCATTTTGGTCAAGTTGATTGTGTTCCCTGTCTCACTGCTTATGTGTACCACCCCATTTATCTAAACCACAATAATGTTCTCCTGTTCCCAAATATATTATTGTACAAAGACTTAATAATAAACGGTGTTTGAGTAGAATAGTAATATTCACTGCCCACCGTTATTTATTCTTTTTTCTTATATTTTATTATGTTTATATGAGTGAAGAATGGGCGAGGCATATGTTAGTGAGTAGTGTAGAGTTAATGAGAATGTCGTGGTGGTCACCACTGACCTGTCATTACCTACCTACCTCCGCTAATCATCTCACTCCTACCACCTCGCCTGCCTCTCCCCTGCCTACATAATCCCTTACTCCCATATTCCCCACTTATATCCTATTCAATCATTACCCCCCTACATGACACCTTGAATACACAGCACCGTGAATACACAACACCGTGAATACACAACACCGTGAGTACACAACACTGTGAATACACAACACTGTGAATACACAACACCGTGAATACACAACACCGTGCAAAAAACACAAAGGTTTCTCTGAAAAGTTCAAATAGGTTGATGTCGGAACATTGAAACAGTAGTTACGATGATGTTTGATAGTGATATCCCGCCAGAGATTGTTACAATACATTGTTACAGCTGTTATCATGGTTATAACTTCGTGTATAGCATAACAACACGGGCGCATTGTGTTACTGCGTTGTCTATCACTAAATACATTTGATAGCCTTGTGCAGTGGTTGCAATACGCATGGTTGATGATGTGGTTTATTAGCAGCTTGTTGACAGTGATGTGGCCATGTTTTTATTTATTGGTGGGAGAGAGTTGTAAAAAGTGGAGCCAAGGTTGTCGGGGTCCTTGCGAGTGCGTGTGATAACACATTACTTAGCACGTTCAGTGGTGCAGCAGTGTCGCATGCTCCAACGTCATGTTACCACTCACCCACCTTACATGTTATAATGTCTGTGTAAATGTTATCAAAGATGTGTGTGTGTGTGTGTGTTCACTGGGTTAAACTCACCGAATTGTTTATGCTGCGGTCGATACTTAGCTCATTTCTCTACCTTTTAATCTGCTTTGATCGACGTCACTGATTTCTGGCCTCTTGGGCCTTATCTCTACTCCAGAAGCTGACTATTGAGAGTGCCTCCACCACTGCTTCATCCAAGTTATTTCACTTTTCAACCACCCTAAGAATAAAGAAATACTTTCCTGCATCACTATAGCTCATGTGTTTTCATCTTCCATCAATATCCCCTTGATCCTGGTCCTCTTAATTCAAACAGTCTGTTCCTACCTGCCCTATTAATTTCGCTTAAGGTTGTTAGGTTTAGTTCATCCTCTCCTCATAGTGTATATTCCTCTTGGTTCTGGTACTAGCATGTGTGTGTGTGTACTCACCTAGTTGTACTAGCCTAATTGTGGTTGCAAGGGTAGATTCATAGCTCCTGGCCCCGCCTCTTTACTGGTCGCTACTAGGTCACTCTCCCTGAGCCATGAGCTTTATCATACCTCTGCTTAAAGCTATGAAAGGATCCTGCCTCCACTACATCGCTTCCCAAACTGTTCTACTTCCTGACTACTCTGTGACTGAAGAAATACTTCCTAACATCCCTGTGTCTTTAACTTCCAACTGTGTACCCTTGTTACTGTGTACCATCTCTGGAACATTCTGTCTCTGTCCACCTTGTCAATTCCTCTCAGTATTTTATACGTCGTTATCATATCCCCCTATCTCTCCTGTCCTCCAGTGTCGTCAGGTCGATTTCCCTTAACCTCTCCTCGTAGGACATACCCCTTAGCTCTGGGATTAGTCTTGTTGCAAACCTTTGCACTTTCTCTAGTTTCTTTACGTGCTTGGCTAGGTGTGGGTTCCAAACTGGTGCTGCATACTCCAATATGGGCCTAACGTACACAGTGTACGGGGTTCTGAACGATTCCTTATTAAGATGTCGGAATGCTGTTCTTAGGTTTGCTAGGCGCCCATATGCTGCAGCAGTTATTTGGTTGATGTGCGCTTCAGGATGTGCCTGGTGTGTGTGTGTGTGTGTGTGTGTGTCTAACAACACCGTGTCAAGGTGTATACATGCAGAGGGAATATGACAAGTTTTTGACATATCTCACGAAATCGTAATGACACGATTGCAAACAAACCATACCACGGGCGGGAATAGAACCCGCGATCAGAGTGTCTCAAAACTCCAGACCGTCGCGTTAGCCACTAGACCAGCTAGCCACAATAAGATTCGTCCAACTAGGTATATTTCTACACCATAGGAAGGTTAGCATAGGCACCATTGTGACCACAAATGCAAGTTTTTTGAGACTCTGGATCGCGGGTTCTATCCCCGTCCGTGGTATGGTTTTTTTTTCTGACATATGTTCTTGAGCAGCCGGGCTGTGGTGCATGCGATGAACCACGTACGGCAAACACCAACAACCTCACTGATCAAGGTGTCCCCAAGGAGGCCTTGTCTGGGAGCGGACAGCGGCAGTGATGATCACTTAGGTTAGGTTAGGTAAGGTTCGTCAGGAAACAGGACAAATGTTTCCTGACGCGGGTCTTAGTCAGATGATGACCCGCCTTTGGAGCTTTTGGTCATCTGACCGAGGCCTTCCGCTGGCTTACCGGTCCACCCCTTTAAAAATTATGGTCATTTATAACCTTGATGATCACTGACGTCATCTTCGGGTACAACAAGTGTCCAGCAGAGCTACTGTGCTGAACATAAGGTCTCCCAACAAGGCTACACCAAGGTCTCATACATAATTATTCCGCTTTATCAGTTTATATGCTTTTGTTTTTTATTTTATTTTTCAAATTGTTTATAGTGAAGTAGCAAAAATGTCCTCGAAGCATGTTCCAGTACAATTATTTTTGCCCTTGTTGTGTTAGAAAAGTGGGGCGAGTAGTGCGCCTTGAGTATAACTTTTCACTTTGTTTACTCTGTCGGTCAGATGTGTTTAAATGCCCCTTTTTTTCCCAGTTTTTATTTTTGTACGCATTTTGTATACTGCACCACTATCAAATTTGTCAGGGTTTCCTAAGTTGTGTGTATTACAGAAACCCTTTTTTCTGACTTTGTTCGTCCAGAACAGTGTCGTGGTGATCAGGCATTTGAGAAGTAGCAGAATACTGTTTTCTTTTCTCAACTCCTCCATCTTGCATCGTCATCCCGTTTAGTTATCTTCGGTGGCACAAGTATGGCACTTGTTTCTACTACTACCGAACTTATCCTTTCATGAGACTATAGTTTAAATTCATATTGCACATACTTTCTTTCCAACACACTTTAATAAGGTCGTCATTTACCTGTTATTACAATAGTTAATATGTTGTTGATGTTAAATTGTGTGAAAATAACTTCAGGACAATATGTGTTGGGCTACTCAGAGTCTGGTGCATATACTAGTCCAGTTTTAATTAGATTGTGCTTAGAGTTTGATGTGTTGGATATGTTTCACGGGAGAGTCTCGTTATTCACAGTTGTAAGGTCATGAGTATTTTCAAGTCTTGTCAGTTTTGTTGCTTATTCATAGTTTGTTTGTAACTCTCTACTCTGAAGTGCATGTTATAAGTTGTGTACATTTTATAACGTTTGTACATGTTATAAGGTGTGTACATGTTATAAGGAGTGTACATATCACTGTTACATATCCTTATAACGCAGTTTGCCACATTTTTTCATTAGGGAGCAGAAAAACTTGACACGAGTCTTTGTTATAAGACACCATAACTAGGATCACTTGTTCATAAACTGTAACTGTGATCACTTGTTCATACACTGTAACTGTGATCACTTGTTCATACACTGTAACTAAGATCACTTGTTCATACACTGTAACTAAGATCACTTGTTCATACACTGTAACTAAGATCACTTGTTCATACACTGTAACTAAGATCACTTGTTCATACACTGTAACTAAGATCACTTGTTCATACACTGTAACTAAGATCACTTGTTCATACACTGTAACTAAGATCACTTGTTCATACACTGTAACTAAGATCACTTGTTCATACACTGTAACTAAGATCACTTGTTCATACACTATAACTAGGATCACTTGTTCATAAACTGTAACTGTGATCACTTGTTCATACACTGTAACTAAGATCACTTGTTCATACACTGTAACTAAGATCACTTGTTCATACACTGTAAGATCACTTGTTCATACACTGTTACTAAGATCACTTGTTCATACATTGTAACTAAGATCACTTGTTCATACACTGTAACTAAGATCACTTGTTAATACACTGTAACTAAGGTAATGTCAGGTAATGGGAACAAGCCCATTATCTGTCTCAGTGCTGGTGGAAATGATATTGGGAAGGGTAGGAGAGAAGAGCTGCTAGATAAGTACAGGTCAGCTATAGATTTCATTAAGTCTAAGGGAGGGATCCCAATCATATGTAGCATCTTGCCTAGAAGGGGAGTAGGAAATGAATGGTTGTCTAGGGCAATTGGTGTAAATTGCTGGCTAGACAGATACTGCAAGGAACTTGCAATCCCATTCATTGACAACTGGAACAACTTTTATGGCAAACATGATATGTATGCAAGGGATGGGGTTCATCTCTCTGGGGCAGGGGTGGTAGCACTTGCAGACTCGATTGAGAAGGCCATTGGTGAAATGCCTATGATTTTAAACTGATGGAAGATAGAGGTATGGGTGTGTGTGGGAAACAAGCAGGTTGCAACACTAGGGTTGGAAACAGTAAATGTATAAAAGGCATTCAGCATGAAGTTATAAATAAAGACAATAGAACAGGTCAGAAAACAAAGGGGGACAGCAGAGGGCAGCAAGGGACTAGCTCCCTTAAGGTTTACTATACTAATAGCAGGAGTGTTAGAAATAAGATAGATGAGCTAAG
>NC_091295.1:9927241-9992241 GCF_038502225.1 Cherax quadricarinatus
AGTCGAATACAGAGGAGGCAGGGAAAGGAGTGGAGATGAAAAGATGAAAATCAGTCCATCACCCTTGAAGACGTAAAGTAAAAATGTATATTTGACTACATATAAACATATAAAAAAGCAACAAAGAAACCTCTGGTAATTTGGTGGCCCAACAGCATTAGGAAACATTCAAATCTGCACGAATATCCCTTGTGAGCGAGGATAGTTTCGTGATAGATGCTGTAAGAATATCGACAAGTTGTAGTTGATAAACACACATGCAAGCAGCACTTGTCAACTTCCTTTAGAAGACATTTCACCTAAGCAGCAGCCTTCTTCAAGTGGACAAACCTTAAAAAGCCTGCCGCGCAGGCGACACGTTGTCTAACTAAAGTGTGCAATTGCTGACCATTGAAATCTTAATGAGACGATTTGCAGCTCTTGCTTGGGTGTTATTTTTTATATCAAAGATTATTTTATTGATGACACCGACGAAGGCTACTCTGCCCAATGACTTACACAGTTGGGCGTCCACATCGAGTATAACACTGTTCCACATTTTGTTACACAATTGCATTTGCCAATAAAATCATATTTTCACATTTTGCAAGCGTCTTACATGTGTTTCTAAAGTGAGATGCAGAAGGCAGGCGAGTGTCCCAGTCACTGGCTGAGAATGTGAGTGTGGAAAACTGCGGATGATTACTACCATATACAAGGTCACTCACTCCCTTCAAGGAGGGGAAAATGGTTGTCCTTCCATTCCTCGGGTTCAACTCTCTTACCTCCCATTCCCCAAATGCTGTGTGACCCTTAGCGCTTGTTTATGACTAATAATAATGTATTAGTGGTGACTGGATGTACTGAGTGGCACAGTCTTGCACAATCTGTCTGCAGGAGTTCATACTAGAAAAACAAATGTAGGTTGATGGGGAGGAACACCCTTACGTGCGTAAATGCCAATGTCAAAGTCGACGACGGGAGTCGTTCCCAAACCTCTACAAAGTTACCATCGGCTTCCGGAGAAAAACAAAACAGGGTCGTACAAAGATCCACAGCTGAAGAGAAACACCTAAACCACCTTCACACATACTAAAACTTTCTCTCGATGCATTTCTCATTAATATTTTAAGATTTTACCCCGAGGGGCAGGTTTACTGAGCGACATCACAGCCTGTGGGTGAACATACCGCTATAATAGGAGTATAACACACACATACTTATTAAAAAACAACACACAGCATCCCGTGACATCCATATTTAGACATGCTTGCCATAAACCACTATACTACATGAACAACCTCACAATTTGTAAATGAAACTTTAGACAACGTTTTATTATAGGACAATTTCCGTCCTTCCTCCCACATGAACACATCAAATTAATTTGAGACATTCTGGAAAAAGGGCATCCACGCCGACAATCAGCAACCCCACACAGTCACATCGTCATCGTTCATCCTCCAGGGCTATCAGCAGGAACCTCACAGACACACTAGCCTCACCTAAGGTTACATCATACTGACCTTTAAAACAAAAACCTGACCTTAGAGAAGAGCACATAGCAACACCCTGACTTGCTATCCACAATACATGTAGAGAGCGTTTTTGGGAGCACAGGATTTTAAGAATTTTGTCTTAAACGAGTTTTTGGTCAATGCCATTCGTCCTGCCAGTGACTATACCTCTAAGGAAAAACAAAAATTACATTACATTACATACCCCCAGTGAAAAGTAGGGGCGTCACTGGTACACTAAGAGAAAATGCAATAAGTGTCCGGGGCCCCAGACTGTTCAACAGCCTCCCACCAGCAATAAGGGGCATTACTGAAAGACCCCTGGTTGTCTTCAAGAGGGAGCTGGACAGATACCTAAAGACGGTGCCGGATCAGCCGGGCTGTGGTTCGTACGTTGGATTGCGTGCGGCCAGCAGTAACAGCCTCGTTGATCAGGCCCTGATCAACCGGGAGGCCTGGTCGTGGACCGGGCCGCGGGGGCGTTGATCCCCGGAATGCCCTCCAGGTAACTCCAGGTAAAAGCTCAAATTATTGACAAGCCACTGGCTATATCAATTCCATCCTTGCTGCTATATAAAGTGTGGAAACACCATCGACAACCTGTGGTAGTGTATCATACAGGAAGATGACGGGGTGGATAATGAGAACTTTAAAAGCTAGGGAAATAGTGGCAATAGTGACACTTCAAATCGTTTATGCTCTCTCATTTGAAATATTGTTTAGTGTTGACGGCCCCGTTCAGGGAAGGAGAAATAGAGTTGGAACAGATACAGAGAACGTTTACGACCCACATAGACCTAATAAAGCATTTAAATTATTAGGAAAGCCTTAAAGCCCTAAATATGTACTCACAGGAGCGGATGAGAGATATACATGATAATATATACATGGAAAGTGCTTGAGGGCCTAGTCCCAAATCTGCACACTGCCATAACATAGTGGAGTAAGAGATACGAGACGAAATGAAAAATAAACCCAGTGAGAAGCAGGGGGCACCGTGGGCGCAGTAAGGGAACACTATATCAACGTCCGTGGCCTCAGACTATTCAACATCTTACCAGAAGACATTAGAAACACTGTTGGGACGAATTTACAAGTCTTCAAGGGGAAATTGGACACGTATCTTTACCAGGTGCCAAATCAACAAGGTTGTGATATGTGGATCAGCAGAAATAGCCTGGTTGAGCAGGCAAGTACCAGCCAAGCCTGGACGAAGGCCGGGCTCAGAGTAGAAAAACTCTCGGAACTCATCAGAGGTATATCAAAGGAATGGCATGGCAACCAGGACCAAGTACCCACTCAGCACTTCTACCAGCCTACAACCAAATAATTGAAGTGTCGTGGCGCATAAAGTCGCAAATCCTTAAAGTGGCGATGACGTGTAAGCTGACTCTCGTATATACGTATGTGCTAAAACACAGACGCACGCGCTGAAGCACATACCAACAAATATGACGGAATTTCAAAAGCAAGGGAGAAAGTGAGTTTCCACAGAATCTAGATGCAACGAAAACAGTAAAACCAGAGAAACTGTCATCTTGGATATTAAAAGGAGTAAAGGAATTTAGTGAGCATCTACAAGGTGATGGAAAAAAAAAGACTGCCAAACAGTTGGAAAACTGCAAATGTAATCCCAATAAACAAGACAGGGAAGAGAGAGAGGGGACTGGGCCGCGGGGCGCGTTGACCCCCGGAACACCCTCCAGAGAGACCAGTCATGCTGACAAATATGCTAGAAAAGACAATAAATTAACAGTTGAGCACTTTGAAAAAATCGATATTAAAAAAAAAACAGGCATAGGTTTTAGAGATGGAAGATCTTATCTCACGAATCTCTTGGAGTTTTATGTGACGAAAAATAAGGTAAGAGAGAGACTAACCTGTGTATACTAAGTTCTTTCATTGAAAGAAAGTACTTCGATGCGCGCGCGCACGCACGCACGCACGCACGCACGCACACGCACACACACACACACACACACACACACACACACACACACACATGATAACGACATACAAAATACTGAGAGGAATTGACAAGGTGGACAAAGACAGGATGTTCCAGAGATTGGACACAGTAACAAGGGGACACAGTTGGAAGCTGAAGACACAGATGAATCACAGGGATGTTAGGAAGTACTTCTTCAGCCACAGAGTAGTCAGTAAGTGGAATAGTTTGGGAAGTGATGTAGTGGAGGCAGGATCCATACATAGCTTTAAGCAGAGGTATGATAAAGCTCACGGCTCAGGGAGAGTGACCTAGTAGCGATCAGTGAAGAGGCGGGGCCAGGAGCTCGGACTCGACCCCCGCAACCTCAACTAGGTGAGTACAACTAGGTGAGTACACACACACACACACACACACACACACACACACACACACACACACACACACACACACACACACACACACACACACACACACACACACACACAGAAAACCGGGATATAAAGTGGAAGAAAAGACAGGTGTAGAATGAAGGTAAGTGGATACAGAAACACTTAAGTGTATAAAAGAGTTTACTTGGAGTCGCTTCCGGAGGTCACCGAACTCGTTGTCCGACCCCATTATTATTATAATTAAAAAGAAGCGCTAAGCCACAAGGGCTATACAGCTGTCCGACCCCAGCTTAGAGTGAATGCGTGACCTGAATATCATCATCACTGGCTTGGCATATCTTGGTTTGAAGGTTTAAGCTATCCAACGTATTATTTTCAGTGCAATTATGATAACATTGTTGTGCTCATTGAACGTAAGATCTGACATTCCAACTCCCAGGTCTTTCACATTTGACTCGCGTTCTATTAAGTGGTTTGAGTTTGTCTCGTACTCCGATTTCTTATATTTCCTCCAATTTTCCGTGAAGTAATAAGTGAAGTTTGTCCTCGTTGAACATCATATTGTTGTCAGTGACTCACTGAACGATTTGGTTTATATCAGCTTTAAGGTTCGTTGTGTCTTCTATGGATGTCACTGTCATACAGATTCTAGTATCGTATGCAAAAGATACTACAATGCTATTATTTATGTCCCTGTCTATGTCAGAAATGATAATGAGGAAGAGACGAGGGGCGAGTTCTGTGCCTTGGGGAACAGAACTTTTCACTTTAGCTGGGCGAGCACTTTGCTCATACCTGATTGCAATCCTTCTGCATTTTCTACTGAGGCGACTTTCATACTTAATTTGGTATCTCCCGCAGAGGATGATAAGATGTACTTAGACGCTCCGATTAACAACCTGAAAACGATTTGGGGGGCCACCCCCCGCATCCCTGTTTTAGAACAGGCCTTTTGGTTGATGGCCTTATCCAAGCTGTTGATGCCAGTTGCTCGCAATTCATTGTTAACAACACAGCCCAACTGAACAGGAACTGACGAAGGTTCAATCTTGAAAAAATTACGGGGCCGTTGCAGATCATATGGCCACACCTGTCTGTGGAGACCAGATAGCAACACCAGTCTGCTCAGGCCAAACGTCTACACAAGTCATTTCAGACCAGATGGCCACACCTGTCACCTCAGACCATACGACCTTGAGAGCAGTTCAGATCCACTTAGGCCTCAGAGCATTAACTCGTTCATCTCCTGCAACATCGTCAATAAATCCCAATGGACAACTCTCTATATAGTACAACTACTGAAACAGAGATACTGAAGGCAGAAATGTTGAAATAGGGGAAGAGGAGGAGGAGGAGGGGAAAGCGCTGTGATGGAAAGAAAATAAAAACACTGGTAGGAAGAGGAAAAAATGTGAAGGAGGAAGAGGAAAAAGTGTGATAGGGGGAAGAGGAAACTGTGCTAGGAGGAAGAAAAGGATGAGGAAGCAGGTAGAGATCAGAGATCCCGGATACAGCATCATGAGGAAGCGAATGTTGAAACTGTCACGTGAAAAAAACCTGCCCACAAACGAGTATGTATTATTACTACCTCCAACAGTGTGGAAACATACAAGTTCGTTCGTTCGTTCTCTCTCTCTCTCTCCTTCGTACATCAACAACTTTTCGACTAACCTAGAACATGTTTATCTTCCTCGCACACCAATCTCATATAACGGTAAAATACAGCACTTCAAATATTTCACGCCAAAATATTGCTGTAATAATAAACGTACCACGTTATTCAGATTAAACCGGAGCCAATTCATAATTTCTAATTATATAAAATTATTAAAGAGAAGAGAGTGTAATAGCGGAATAAGTTTAACGTATGAGAGGCAAAAAGGATTATAGAGTATTCTGGGTTTTGAGTGCGGCCGAGTGATGTGTGAGGCTGGGGGAGTAAGTGAACTAAGTGAGGCCAAGTGAGACGATGGACCCAGGTAATGAGCCAGCAACACGCAACCTATGCAAGAATACACAAGACTTCCCTTGCAACACCCACATCAATAACCCCCCCCCCTCCCGCCCTTCTTAAATTAAAAAAAGTATTCTATAATCGTGTCAAGGTGCCATGAATTACAGTACCTCCCGACAGCTACACAAGTAATTTTATGTAATTTGGCCCGAGGGATGAGTTAATTGGGCAGCGGCAATCATCCAGTGAGTGAACATACTGCCATACAGATGATTCATATCATCCCGGAGAGTTGACACGCTAATGTCAATATCAAGCCTCTCCCTGTCTGTTTCAATATACAGGTAATATTCACTATTTAAACAAAACTGTAAATCTTGGCTAAGTGAGGCAGCCAGCCAGCCACCTCACTGAAACACCGTTTCCCTTGAAGGGTACACACTCTCAGTCAAGGTGGAACTTGTGCAGTCTACACCAACGACAATTACCAAGACTCAAGAAAAGACAATTTCCGTCCCTTGACCATAAACAGCAGCCAAGGTGATGACCATAACACGCTCGCTGGCTAGACTGCTCGTCTAACTTGCGCAACTTCTCAGCTTCCTATCACCCCTGATGGGACTACAAGTACTCCCCCCCCCCCCCAATACCAACTTCCTCATCACAAGCATCTTCCGACACGACGATGATTTGGTTCAAATTATTAGCCGGAGGATTAGTAACCCAATAAAGTTAAAATGCCATAAAATTCCCATGATGCGTTGATGCGACCCACACCAGTCACCTAACACGAGGTACTTAGTTACTACCAGGTTAAGAGGGGCAACAGGTACAAGAAAACATGCCCAACGCTTCTGCTTGTCCGAGGACCGAACCCTGGTTCCTCTGCGTGCGTGCTGACACCGCTACCATGTGAGCCACCTCCCTCTAACATGTTTACCAGTTAATACGTCAGTATTATAGGGTATGACCTTCGAGAGTTTAGTGCTTAGTTTTAATAATAATAATAATAATAATAATAATAATAATAATAACTCTATTATCAAAGACAGGCGGTGGGAACAGCAGTCAGCTAGCAGGTTCCTTTACACTTCAACCTAATTCAAGTAAATGACATTTACTCTCAGCGTTGCCCCAGCTCAAACTCTACATAATTTAATATATAAAAAATCATCGTAGATGTTTTAAATTATGTATACGGCCCAAATAAAAACCTACTTGCATCCTCCCTCAGAACTAAGGGCAGGACACGATTGAAGCTACTGGAGATACTGAGCCCATAGTAGAATTATAGCATTTTCACAGTCCTACTCAAATCTCATAGCTCTGGCTAACAGATTTCATTATCCTATGTATAAAACATATCATTTGTGCTTTAATATGACGGAATCAATGTTGATGATTATACACAGCTGCACTGTGCCGTACTCTAGCCTATAAGAGCGGCACATTGATTCAATGTGATGAAAATGGTATAAAATACCGACAAATTGACGATAAGACACATGTGCAACAGTTAGGTATCTTTATTGTTGAAACGTTTCGCCTATTCAGTAGGCTTCTTCAGTCAGATACAAAGGCAGCAGGTGTAGTAGTGAAATAATGATGTAATCAGTCCATCAACCTTGGAGAAATAGTGTTTGAGGTGGCCAGTCCCTCAGCCTGGAGAAGAGTCCAGCTCCATGGTCTGGAACTGAACTCCACCAGCCTGAGGGACTGACCACTTCAGATACTATTTCTCCAAGGTTGATGGACTGATTAAATCATCATTTCTCTACTACACCTGCTGCCTTTGTATCTGACTGAAGAAGCCTACTGTATAGGCTAAACTTTTGAACAATAAAGATACCTAACTGTTGCACATGCGTCTTATCGTCAATTTGTCGGTATTTTATACCATTTTCATCACAGTGAATCAATGTACCGCTCTTATAGGCTAGAGTACGGCACAGCGCAGCTGTATCCAAGCGTCTTCCAATAAAAAAAAGAGGAAGCGTGAGCTGCTACCAGTCTGAAGCTGTTAATGAAATGGTGCGTGATCCTCCCAGCAGACTTAATTACCCAACCCCCTCATACTCTTAATCAATGTTCCCATGCCTCTCAGTATTCATACCCACGACGCTTACATGACTTATACCTCAGACACTGCTGCTGCTACTACCACCACCACCACTACTACTACTACTACACTACTCTCTCCAGACGCTACCACCACCACCACCACAACTACACCAATCCTGCAGACGCTACCACCACCACTACTACACCAATCCTGCAGACGCTACCGCCACCACACTACTACTACTACTCCCACACTTCAAGACGCCGCCATCACTACCACTACACTTTACCCTTGCCAACCTGACGTCTTACACTGGTCACGAACTAAACCCATTACTGCCCTCTATACTTAAAGCTCTTGCCCAGTCTCCAGAGTCTCATGGATGGACTATCATTTGCTCACTCACTGTCCTCTCCCTCAACTCTATATTTGACTCCATCAGTGAAGCTGAGACGTTAACATTGGTTTAGTATCCCCCAGATTTCCTTACATTACAGTACGTATAGTAATTCACATAAGTTAACAACGCTGCATCAATTTCCCTGACACTAAGTGACCAGTCAATCACTAGATTACACAGATCAGTAATGAGGTCTCATTAATAACACGGTTGTGAATGTCTAGTTAAGAGCTGGTAATGGTACTCAATTTTGAGTCCTGAGATTGCTCTTACACTGCATTGACGGACATTTACTGAATTTGACCTCACAGGCCCTATCGAAGCTATTCTTAAAACAGAGCATGGAATTTGACTACCACCTATTCCTCCACACAGGGGGAGGGCTACCCAATTTTCCACCCACCACCTTCCCACTCTACAAGAGAAAATGTGAATAAGGACCACAAACGGTGTATACATAGATGAAACATAAATGGCTGGTGAAAAACAGCCAGATAATAGTGGATGTAAACCAGCCCATCTTCTTAATAACAGGCTTTCACTGATGCTAAGAAAACCAAATGGATGACTATTTAGCAAGTCCTAAGCAGTGATTATCTCACTATTTCGTAGCGCGCACGAGAAGAATTCAGACTATCTAATATTACTTGACGTAGAGCATCAACAGTTCTTAAAAGTGGCTGTTCTAATGCAATGACAACAAATTTGAAACGAAAATGAGAGTGCAAGTAGCCAAGACAAAAAGAACCAAACAAGAGATTAACAACTGTTAGAATGAAACGAAGCTATTTAGTATCACACAAACCCTCATCCGAATCAAACAAATCTAATGATGTAAACAGCGTACGCCTACCAGCAAACATACATATACAACATACCTGATCAGGCCTCGAATACTCTGAGTCGGTGTACAGCAATTACCTAACACTAAGAAAATATGGAAGCTTGACAGTGTTTGCTATATGACTAGCACTGAAACTGACGAACAGGGGGTAAAAAAGTACAAATTAACTCAGGACTACACAAAAAGCTGAAGTGGGAACATTATTACAACATGAAATACTTAAGAAGACACGGTAGACGATGTTCTGCACCAGAAGAACAAGAACAAGAAAATACAGATAGTAGTTAACTGAATCAAGAGATTACTCACTGAGACCATTAGTGCCGCTGAGACCTTAACATTATTACCTCTTCAGTGTAGATGAGACCTTAACACTGTTACATCATCAGTGTAGCTGAGACCTTAACACTGCTACTTCGTCAGTGTAGCTGAGATCATAACACTGCTACTTCGTCAGTGTAGCTGAGATCATAACACTGCTACTTCGTCAGTGTAGCTGAGATCATAACACTGCTACTTCGTCAGTGTAGCTGAGATCATAACACTACTTCATCAGTGTAGCTGAGATCATAACACTGCTACTTCATCAGTGTAGCTGAGATCATAACACATACACCATCAGTTTAGTAAAGCTTAAGGAGATCAGAGCGCCACTTATATGTACTGTATAAATTAAAAAATTAAAACCAGTACGACAGTTCCGATCACGTCCACTACGGGGCGGCCCAAGAGCTGAAGTCCAGCCACCGCAAACTTTAATATATTACAACTACATAACCGTGCGCTCCTATCCCCACCCACCATATATACTGAACTTGATAATTTGCAATTCCTAATTAACACAAAGCATGTCGTGCCTACGACAGACCACAGGAGGCCAATAGACAAGTCAACCGTAGGCCTTATTTGGTCCAAGCACAAACTTCAAGAGCTATGCTGCAAATATCCGGGTAGCAAGTGGCATGGGGGTTTCCTATTAAGAAATCACATTAAATGTTGGAGCCGTATGTGTTCGTGCCAGAGACGGTGTACATGGGAAAATTGTACCAGAAGATATTTTGATTTATGCCAAAGCTATCTATTAACATACTAATGCTACGGTATTGACGTCTACACATCCTATTTAGACAAACAAGGATCTGGGTGCAAAATCTGAAGACGGACTTCTCCCGACCTTAGGATCACTGCTCAATAGAAGAGACGGAAGAAGATGAAGGAACACAAGAAAGGGGTATGGAAATTGGGGAGGGAAGGGGGAGGATTAGCAATGTAGCTGTTTCCACAAACGAAATAAATTACGTCATTACAAATTTGATATTGGCAATGAGTTCAACTGGAAAGTACAGTAGGAGGTCTTGGTGAGGATTTAGGAGTTCTGGTTAGCAGTAATCTGAAATAAATACAACAGTGCATAAGCGTTTGCAATAAAGCTAACAGAATCCTTGACTTCATATCAAGAAACAAAAATAATAAGTCCTCAGGTTGTTCTTCAACTCTATATATCCTTGGTTAGGCCTCATTTAGATTATGCTGTACAGTTTTGCTCACCACATTACAGAATGGGTATAAATGCACTGGAAAACGTACAGAGGAGGATGACAAAGTTGATCCTGTGTATCAGAAATCTTTCCTATGAGGATAGACTGAGGGCCCTGAATCTGCACTCTAGAAAGGCATAGAATTTGAGGGGATATGGTTGAGGTGTATAAATGGAAAACAGGAATGAATAAAGGGGATGTTAATAGCGTGCTAAAAAATATCTAGCCTAGACAGGAGTCGCAGCAATGGTTTGAAGCTGGAAAAATTCAGATTCAGGGAGGATATAGGAAAGCACTGGTTTGGTAATAGAGTTGTGGATGATCGGAACAAACTCCCGAGTACCGTTATAGAAGCTAAGACATTGTGTAGTTTTAAAAATAGGTTAGATAAATACGTGAGTGGGTGTGAGTTGGGCCTGACTTGCTGGTGCTACTGGATGTGACCTGACTGGGTTGCCCATTGGTCTAAACCGGGGGTTGACATGGACCTGCACAGCATGGGCCAGTAGGCCTGCTGCTGTGTTCCGTCTTTCTTATGTTCTTACCTAGACAAGGTCTGGAGCAGTGTACCAGTGGTTCTGTGCGTGTGGGGCCCCCAGCCTCACTAAGCTAGCATGACCACACACACCCTCCACCACCCACCCACTCCACTATCCCTGAACAATAGCTAACTTTTCTTCCCACAATGTAACTATCACACAGAATAGGGCAGCGGCAAAATGCTGATGACCCAATTTTGTTCAATAAAAACATCAACCAGCCCAACAGGAAAAAATATCCTTCTGTTTCACATGCTTGTTTGCTACCTTCTGTTATCCTCTCCCCCCCCCTCGAGATGTAGTAGTTTTCACTTAAGAGTATTATAACTT
Source organism: Cherax quadricarinatus (assembly GCF_038502225.1). Lineage (NCBI taxonomy): Eukaryota > Metazoa > Arthropoda > Malacostraca > Decapoda > Parastacidae > Cherax > Cherax quadricarinatus. The sequence goes on from NC_091295.1 coordinate 9,938,745, forward strand.
TCGACCTTTTATAGAGCTTTCCGGAAAAAACTAAAGAGCTTTGGCTAGAGTTATATATTTTTTCAGGTAGATCTATAGCTAATCGTTAGCGCGCGCCATCACCCTGGTTCCTAGCCAGAGAAATAAACGGTCGGTAATTCAATCCTAATAAACTTTTCTGGCAATTCACTGCCAACAAGCGGCCTTGGAAGTTGATCTTCCGAACCCGAGCGTCGGCGAGAAGGTACGAGGCAGGTAGTCAGAATAGGTATGTGGGTGGGTGGCGTGTGAAGGTGATCTGGAGGGAGGGAGGGTAGTGAGCTCCCCAAAACACAGGGTTGGAGGTAGGTTGAAGCTCGGGGCCAAGGCAGCTGGACGAGTGGTATCATCTCTCGTTGGATTTTGAAAAAGACAAGGATAGAGTTGATGCGGCCAAATATATATATATATATATATATATATATATATATATATATATATATATATATATATATATATATATATATATTATATATATATATATATAAATATATATATATATAAACTACTTTGCTGATAGTTAAAACAGACACCTAAGGTAAAAGGAAATCTTTTATTATTACGACTTTTCACACGAGGTCGTAATAATAAAAAGTCTACCTTTGCTATACGTGTCTTCCTTAATTAACAACTTGTCGGCTCACAGATGTATGTCGACTATTTGAACTGATCTGGCGGTATTTTATTAGCATAAACAGTAATAAGTGAGCAGGTTTATCCCAGCACATGAAGAGGGTCTTTGACACAGCAACATATAACTCCTTTCTATCCGGTATTTTATTTTCAGTCCAAGTGAGCTTTACTAGTTGATATAGTGGTATGTTCACCTGAGGCTGAGTGGCACGGCCCAATAAACTCACTCCTCAGGGTAAAATGTAGACCTCTGGCCGGGTGAAAGCCAGCCACACCACAGTATTCTCTTGCCTCACACCTTTAAAGTAGCCAAGCGTGAACCAGGAAGCAGGCGAAATTAAGTGTCCGGGAGGGATCGTAGACAGCACTCTGCAGTATCCACCTACTGCCCAGCACACACAATCCTCTTGACAACATCGACGGCAAGAGCTACGCTACTCTGGCTGGAACATTTCACAAATAACCCATAAATTGGAAATGAAATTCAGTCCGCCCAAAACCATTATCAAGATTTGCAATTTGATAATGGTCCAAGACGGACTAAAAAGTTACTAAGTTTTTACTTCCAAGTTGTAGATTAGTTATAAACCAAGCGTTTTTCCACACGTAAATAGTGCCACTTGTGAATATATCATGAGGTACCCCGTGGCCAGGTGGTTAAAGCTCTCGCTTCACACGGCGAGGGTGCTGGTTCGATTCCCGGCGAGGGTAGAAACATTGGGCGTGTTTCTTTACACTGGTTGTCTATGTTTCCCATCAGTAAAATGGGTACTTGGGTGTTAGTCGACTGGTGTGGGTCGCATCCTGGGACACAGACCTAATTTGCCCGAAATGCTCTGCATTACAAGCGGCTTTCTATCTAGTAGGAGGTCACTGATGTCAGCTAGGCCTGTATACCTTATACACGTACTTGTAGAAATAAAGACATTATTATTTATTATTATTATTATTATTATTATTATTATTATAACAAGCGAGTATGTTGATGAGGAGGACTGTAGGAAGTGTTGGCGAGTCCTGAGACGCCTCCTGGGGAAAGTGGATGTATGAAGAGGTTCCCACTGACCCACATCCACCCGAATCATCCACACTGAAATTGACGGAGAAACCCGCCACACCGTCGACGAAGAAAGTTGAGGTCGAGGACAAAAACCTACTACCCAGGTAGTGGTGGTGGTGGTGGTGGTCGAGAGCTGCCCAATGTTTCTTACCTCCCTCCCTCACTCTCCCTCTCCACTACCATTAACACTAATTTCCACCATCACTGTACATTCTTAACCTATCTCCCTGACTCCCGAAATTGTAATAGCATAATTGTAAACCCATTGCAAGCCAGCCATGGTTTCGAACTCCATCCATTCTGCGAGTCATGTATTCTTCCCTTGCCACTACTTCTCCTTCTGACATCACACTTCATCTTCACATCATCCCCCGACGCTTCCTAACACCCAACTTATTTTCTGTCCATACCTCTCCGCCTCACACTACACTTCATACATCTGTCATTCTATTTTACATACATCTCATCCTTCATCCCTTTCCCCCTCCCCCTCTCATACTCATTCACTCACTCTCACACACGCAAACATACATACATGTTATACATTACACACATACTCCCCCTCCCTCTCTCTCCACACAACTGTGTCCTGTTTCATCAGCTTTTTCTTCACGCAGCCTGATGTAAGGCCAGCCTTTCCTGGTGACCGCCTAATCAGCCAGTGTTTTCTAATCATGTTCATGGCTCACCAGGTTTTCACTGGGTTTACTCTGCACTTGTCCCAGTATCTCTCACTTAGTGATATCAATGTGAAAATTCTCCACTTTTTTATAATCTTCTATACCATCGTCACACATGTTTCTTCGTGCATGACTGAAAATTAGAGATCTAGCCCAGTCCATTCCAGAAAGTCTTCCAGTGGGCCACTGACGACAATATGCTTAGTGAGAACAAATTTCAGTTACTATGTCACTAAAGAATGGAGGAAATAAAAACAAGATCGAAGTAAAGACAAACTGAAACCATTCAACAGAACGTAAGTCAAATGAGAGAGACCTGGGAGTGATAGTGTCAGATCTCATGTATTATTAAGGACCACAACTTCTCAGCACATTCCCTCCACGCATGTACCGGGAGTCTACCTACCTGGAGGTTATTCCGGGGGTTAACGTCCCTGCGGCTGGGTCCTCGACCATCCCTCCAGGTGGATTAGGTACTGATCAACCAGGCTTTTACCAGTGGCCGCACGCAATCCAACGTACGAACCACAGCCTGGCTAATCGGGCACTGACTTTAGGTTTATGTCCAGCTTCCTCTTGAAGACAGCCAGGGGTCTATTGGTATTTTCCCTTATGTATGATGGGAGGCTGTAGAACAGTCTTGGGCCCCGGACATTCATTGTTTCCTTTTTTTCTCTCAGTGTATTCCCCTGCTTTTCGTTGGGGGTTACGTTGTATCGTTTGCCAAATTTTTTGCTTTTGTATGGAGTAATTTCTGTGTGCAAATTAAATGCATCTTTTTTATGTGCATTCCAGGGAGTACAGGCCAAGGGACTTCAAACGTTCCCAGTAATCAAGATGCTTGACTGAACTAATACGCGCAGTGAAGGTTCTATGTACATTCTCTAGATCTGCAATTTCACCTGCCATGAACTGGGGCTGTTAGTGTACAGCAGTACTTCATCCAAGAGAGAACAAGTGACTTAGAGGATCATCAATGACATGGCACCCCTTGTTTTGAAAGCTCTCATTATCCTTCCTACCATTTTCCTCGCAAATGTGATAGTGTAATCGCTGATATTATCACTCCCAATTCCTTCACATTAGTTTTTTACTTACTGTGTGGTTAGAATTAGTTGTATACTCTATTCTAGCTATTATTTCCTTAAGTTTTCCATACGGAAGTAACAGAAATTTGTTCTCAATGAACATCATATCGTTTTCCGTGGCCCATTGGAAAACTTGGTTTACATCCGTTTGGAGATTTACTAAGTCCTCAGTTGATGACTCTCTCATGCAAATTCTAGTATCGTCTGCCAAAGAGTGCTATGGTTTATATCTCTGTCAGATATGAGGATGAGGAAAATGAACGGGGGTTAGTAATGCACCTTGTGGAACAGAGCTTTTCACAGTGGCAGCCCCCGTTTACCACTACTCTTTGTGTTCTCTTGGTTAGAAAATTAAATATACATCTGTCTTACTCCTAGCTGTCTTTAAGAGGGAACTCGATAGATTCCTCAAAACAGATCCTGATTAACCGGGTTGTGGTGCCTACGCTGGCGGGAGTTTGAGGTTATCAGTCCCTCAGCCTGGAGTAGATGTGATCAGTCCATAAGGACTTATCACATACGTTGGCGGGCACTAACAGTTTAATCGATCATGCCAGCAACCAGAAAGCCTGGTCTAGGACCGGGACGCGGGAGCCGTGACCTCTGGAAGCGACTCCGGACAGATGTCTGATTTGATCATTTAGAAAGTCAAGGTGCCCAGGGCAGACACTTGTGAAACTCAACTGTTTGTTACGGCTGGGTTTTGGTTTATCGCATTGCTATGTTTGTCATAAATATTAATATTGACTTACCTATCTGACCTGTTATGCCTCTCCCCCACTCTCTAAAACATCTTTTCTCAGCTCAACACTTTAATTACTTTCCATGCAGGTTAGAAAAAATTACAGCTATTATACAAAGACCGTCTTATGAATCTAGAGGGAGAATTTAATAAAATATTTAAAATAATGAGGAATCTATGGTATTTCAAAAAGAGAGCCATAACCGGTAAGAGGGAAACAGAAGAGTAAAGACGGTAGTGAAGACAAATGCCAGTGTGATATGGTGGGCTGATGTAGCAATTTGAGACATTTTACCCCAGTGGTCGTGCTTTTCGGGCAGCGCCATTCATCCTGAGTGAACACCGCCGTAATGACAATATATATCAGCCCAAATTGTTGATACGATACTGGCGATAGCTCTATCCATGGCTGTTTCAGTATACAGATATCACAGCCTTTACGATTATAGTAACCTTATTTACAAGTCTCATAACCTTAACAAATTATCATCATCTCGTTACAGCAAATTCCGCATATCTGGTAAAAGGCTACAAAGTAAATAAGCTCTCTATAGCTGTGGTATTCATTTTATACTTTTCATTTTAGCTACATTCTATGACTTGGTGCCAGAGTGCGTTTATCCACGTCTCCGCACACTTTACAGTGTCTTTCCGCTCTGGAGTTGTTACACTTATCTGCCATATATACAGACGACCAAAGAAAATCCTGACCACTGTCGTCTCTACTTTTCTATTTACATCTTTCTCTATACTGGCTACCAAGTCTGTTGATCACCCAGGAAGGTGACCCACATTCCTGGCTCTAACATTTCCAACATCAATCCTCAGCTTTTTTTTTTATACCCACTAATAAGGCACGTAACAACATTCAAGATTTTTTTATCCTGGGCAGTTGTGGTACTTGACGGTGGCTAAGACTCCTTAAAACTTGAACTGTCTTACAGGTGATCCACCCAGCTCTTATAATCTTATGATTCTTGCACCAACTCTGTGGAGGTTATCTTACCTAAATTATCAACCAAAGTATTAGCAACCACTACCAAAATCGCAATCCCAAGAATGCCTCCAACACCCAAAAGACAAGCAAATATTCTTAATTCTTTTCTTAGCTTGGTTAGCTAAATAGTGTGTCAGTTTCAAGATCAGCAGATGGAGGATCGAGCCTCCACCACTCCTTGGGCTGAATGAACCACAAGGGTCATTTTCCTTTTCACAAATACAATACAATGATCAATCTTTCTTACTATAAACAATGTTCCACCTAATACAACCACACTGCAATGGTGTGCTGATTTACTAGCTTTAACACTTCACATGGATACCAAGATAAGCACACACTAACATCTTAGAATATAGCAGGATATAGGAAAATTAAATTAACACTACTAAACTAGAAACTGTGAACAATCTAAACATGTTGAAGTTTGTCCTAAAATTTACTACATTTTACAAAAAAAAAAAAAAGAATTTGCTGTATATAGAGAATAATGACAATTTGTACAGGAACTACTATAGAAACAGCCAAGCATTTCGCCGATGGTGTTTCAACTATCTGCGCTGATATAAATTGCTTATTCGTATGGTCACTCACAGGATGACTAGCACTGCCAAGTAAACATCGCCCCTCAGGGCAAAACCTGAATCTGTTTACACTTCTTTGCCTCTTCTTTTACCAGCACTGCCTCCTATAATTACCGACTGTCAGCTCCAGTTGTGAGATAGAGGGAAGGGAAGAGATAAATCACAAATTCCCTTGAGCCCAAGCCAACCCTCGCCCAAACATCACAAGAGGGAGGAGGTAGGAGGAAGAAGCAGGGAGGAAGGAATAGGGAGGAGGAGGAGGAGGAGGAGGCGACGGCGCCAACAAGCAGCAACACAGTAGGATGAATAGCAACAACACAAGGATGAAGGGTAACAACAGTATGTGCAAAAGAAGCAACAACGAGAGCAGCAGCAGCAAGCAGCCAACAGGATGAAGAATAACAACAGCAGCAGGTGCAAAAAGAGAGGAAGAGCTCAATAGAGTTAGAAGTATGCTGCAGACACATACCGTTACGAAGGTGGTGGTGCAGGTTGGAAAGAGAGAGGCGCGCCCTCTATAGAAGACGGCGAATAACAGAGCTCTTCAAAGGCAGCGGAATCTCTGAAGAACGAAAAGCAACACTGGCTGGAGAATTAGGAAACGATGAGCTCAAACTGAATACATCATACAGTCCAAAAGAGACAGAGAAAGCTAAAAGCCATAAATGAAATTGAGAGAAATCCAAAATATATCTCATATGCAAAACATCTATCATTAGGCCTCTGATTAGAACATAAGAACATAAGAAAGAAGGAACACTGCAGAAGGCCTGTTGGCCCATACTAGGCAGGTCCTCATGGGACATACACCGGCAACACAAAAATGAGTGAAATACTTAGGCTCCACTACAATTCAGTACTCAGTGAGGCACTAATTGGCCTTATGAGTGGCAACTCAAACGAGTTCTTCATGAGACAAAATGCTGCAGTCTAGATACTGGAGTCATCCCGCAGCCATTAGACACCAATGATATTGCCCCACTCCACAAAAGCGGTGGTAAAGCAATGGAGAAAAAAATACAGACCTATACCCCTAACATCCCGCATTATAAAGATTTTCGAAAGGGTTTTAAGAAGTAAGATTATTTATCACGTGGAATCGAAGCAGTTGCATAACCCAGGTCAACATGGGTTCAGAACAGATGGATCTTGCTTCTCGCAACTGCTGAACCATTACGACATGGTCTTGGATGCTCTTGAAGACAGACAAGCTGCAGATGCTGTATACACAGACTTTGCTAAAGCCTTTGATAAGTGTGACTATGGGGTAATTGCACACAAAATTCGTACAGAAAAAATATCTGGAAAGGCGGGCAGATAGATTTTTAACTCACAAACAGAACTCAAAGAATAATAGTAAAGGGAGTGAAATCAGGGCCCGCTACAGTGAAAAGTTGTTACCCTCCCCTCCTCCCTAGGAACGTACTCGCCCCACTTCTTTTCCTTATTCTTATTTCTGATATAGACAAGGATATCAATCATAGAACTGTATCATTATCTGCAGATACTTGAATCTGTATGAAAGTGCCATCCATAAAAGACACAGCCAGCCTCCAAGCTGATATACATAAAGTTTTTCAGTGGGCCATGTTCAACGAGGACAAATTTCAGTTATTACGCCATAGAAGAATGGAGAAAATAAAAACCAAAACAGAGATAAACTCTAACCAATCAATAAAACGTAAGTCGAATGTGAGAAACCTGGGAATGCTCATGTCATAAGGTCTCACGTTTAAGCACACTAACGCTATTATCGCAACTACAAGAAAAATGATAGACTGGATAACTAGAACCTTCAAAAGAAGATCACGGTTTTTCTCTAGGTTTGATAATTGCCGGAAAATGTTGAGAACGTTCACAGCTCGTACAAACTCTCAGCCAAGCACCTAAACTACTAGGAGCACTTGAAGTCGCCAGAACTGTACTCCTTAGAATGTAGGAGAGAAATATTCATCACAATCCACACCTGGAAGATACTGAATGGATTGATCCTAAATCTGCAAACTAATATTACTACTTATGAACACAAGACGCTTGGTAGACGGTACAGGATACTTCCAATGAAAAGCAGAGGGATGAGTACACTAAGAGAACTGCGGATGGCGGGCACTAACAGCTTGATCGATCAGGTAAGCACCAAGGTGGTCTTGGACCAGGCCCTGGACGGTGACCTCCGGAAGCAACTCCAGGTAAGCTTTTAATAAACAAGGAGGAGGAGGAAGAGCAGCAACAGCTGCAAAAGAAATAAAAGCACGGCAGCAAACAAGAGGCACAACAACAAGAGAGGCAGCAGCAGGTGCAGATTGCAGTCCCTCACTACCGCGCTGGTGTCACCGGGCAAGAGAGGTGTGGAACACTGTTAGTGTGAGCACCAGTAATTCTTGTGCCTTCGTCAGACGTTGTTGGGAGATCCCTCGATGCTGCTACCCCGGCTCTCTTAATTCCTCCAACACTATCAACTCTCACGTACTCTGCTAAACCCATCACACCATTATATATATATATATATATATATATATATATATATATATATATATATATATATATATATATATATATATATATATATATGTATATATGTTATAAATATGTTATAACGCGTCTTTCTAAACATACATATATATATATATATATATATATATATATATATATATATATATATATATATATATATATATATATATATATATATATATGTATGTTTAGAAAGACGCGTAAGCAAACACTATAACATATTTATTAGAAAACGTTTCGGTCCTGGGACCTTGATCACTTCTAACATACAGAGGTAGAAAGACATTATATATAGGCGGAGAGTGAGGTGTGACGCACGTGACCTGAGGAATGTCATAAGAACATAAGAATGGAGGAACACTGTAGAAGGCCTACTGGCCCATGCGAGGCAGGTCCTTATCAAAACAACCTCTGCCTATGATGAGGACGGTAGACGATGAAATCATGTGACTCCTGTGTTGTTGGGTTGGTGCTGCTTAAGTATCATGTATGCCAATGTTTTTGAAATTTTGTAGTTTCCAGTGTTGCGTTCTATAGTGTCGGTGACGGCGATTAGTGAGGCTTCTAGGCACCGTCGGCGTCTGAGGTCTGGTTCGGTGAGAACGAGTTGTGCCTCATTCCAGTTCATCAAATGCCCCGTGGAGTCTCTGTGGAGGACACATGCGTACCTTACATCGTCTCTATTAGAGGCATTTCGATGTTCATTCAGGCGGACTGCAAGATCTCTGCCTGTCTCGCCTACATATTTCTTGGGACAGAACCCACAGGGGATAGTGTAGACGCCTGCTGTAGAAGTTAGAGGTGTGGGGCTGCGTTTCGTAATGAGGTCTTTGATAGATGATGAGTTTATGGTGGAAACGTTGATGTTACTCATAGCAAGTGCCCTGCGAGTATTCGTGGCAACATCGCCACATGGGAGTACTATGAACTGTTTTGGGGGCTGTTCCATGGGCGGTTTCAATGCAGTTGAACCATCAATAAAGTTTACACTTGAACTCGAAAATGATGGCAAACTTCCTTTCCTCGACGTTCTACTGTGCAGATCTCCCGACAGTGACAAACTTCTCTTTAAAGTGTATAGAAAACCTACCAACAAGGACGATCTTATACACTTTTATTCACACCAAGACACCCGCACTAAGAGAGGAGTCCTCATTGGCTTCTTTTTGAGAGCTCTTCGCATCTCCAGCCCTTGTTTTCTAGAAGAATGCACTTACATAACACAAGCCTTTACACGTCTTCAGTTCCCATCTTTCTTCATCCGAGATTGCAGACTAAAGGCACAAGCTATCCTCAACAAACCGCCCATGGAACAGCCCCCAAAACAGTTCATAGTACTCCCATGTGGCGATGTTGCCACGAATACTCGCAGGGCACTTGCTATGAGTAACATCAACGTTTCCACCATAAACACATCATCTATCAAAGACCTCACTACGAAACGCAGCCCCACACCTCTAACTTCTACAGCAGGCGTCTACACTATCCCCTGTGGGTTGTCCCAAGAAATATGTAGGCGAGACAGGCAGAGATCTTGCAGTCCGCCTGAATGAACATCGAAATGCCTCTAACAGAGACGATGTAAGGTACGCATGTGTCCTCCACAGAGACTCCACGGGCCATTTGATGAACTGGAATGAGGCACAACTCGTTCTCACCGAACCAGACCTCAGACGCCGACGGTGCCTAGAAGCCTCACTAATCGCCGTCACCGACACTATAGAACGCAACACTGGAAACTACAAAATTTCAAAAACATTGGCATACATGATACTTAAGCAGCACCAACCCAACAACACAGGAGTCACATGATTTCATCGTCTACCCGTCCTCATCATAGGCAGAGGTTGTTTTGATAAGGACCTGCCTCGCATGGGCCAGTAGGCCTTCTACAGTGTTCCTCCATTCTTATGTTCTTATGACATTCCTCAGGTCACGTGCGTCACACCTCACTCTCCGCCTATATATAATGTCTTTCTACCTCTGTATGTTAGAAGTGATCAAGGTCCCAGGACCGAAACGTTTTCTAATAAATATGTTATAGTGTTTGCTTACGTGTCTTTCTAAACCAACTTGTCGGTATTTATTACCAAGGTTTATACCATATATATATATATATATATATATATATATATATATATATATATATATATATATATATATATATATATATATAATTTTAAATCCCACAAAAACACAATGTTCTAATTAATAATTTTGAAAGTTGTAGTCCACGTTTAACACGTGCAGATGAGTATTTTTGGCTCACAGTGACATCAGTTTTTACTGTCAGCTGAAATTACTGATGATAATCAAAGTGATGTGTTAGGGAAACACGTGTGAAGACAATTTAACTGAGGTTTTAAATCCTTTATCTGCATTTTTCACAACTTTTTAAATCCTACACACATTTTATGCTTCTTTCAAAGGTGAAGGTGACTGTACACATGGCTTTACATATAAAGCATAATAATACATATGCGCTAACTTAAAAGTTACTGCACTGCCACTTTATAATTACCTGGAGAATATAACTAAGGGACAGGCAATACATATTTTGTTAATCGTTCATTAGACAAAGTTAGATTTGGTGTGTGCCAAGTTGGCAGGCAATGCCTAGTTTAATGTGCCAGATATTCTGTTCTTATATACTTAACGAGTACATGGAAACGCTTAAATATTTTTTTAGGATTGAAATTGTAATTAATTTGAATTATACATTCCTCGGCTCCTAATCACTGCTTGCTTGTATATTTTCAAATTACCATTGTATTAGGTCTTTTAATGCCATTTAAGAATTTATATTTAAGAAATATATAGAATTTTTTTTTATAAATTTAGCCTGGTTAAAAATCAACAATGTGTTGGTGTATAGAGGATTTAGGTAGAGACGTATTAAAGAGGCGGGAAGCAGTAACTGCGTCAGTGTGGTGCAGCCAGGCATGAGGACTGAACCAACGGTCCCTCCTTCCCAAATGAACACTAACTCCTTGAGATGTCAATGTTTGTCGTGAGAGGTGAACAATCTGGCTCCACAGGTGAACGTACTGCTACATGGAGGGGAAGTGTGTGGAGTAGTAAACTAAACCTTCCGGCCCTGATAAGAGCTGTGTTGACGTGTGGTGTTTACGCCAGCTCAGTAACCTATAGAAAATGCCACTCATCTCCCTCACACAAGTCTTCACAACAACACAAACTTTTAATGGTGCCCTGCGTCACCATATACTATATACACGTCTTGTGGCTCAGTTGGTAGAAGCCTCAACTCACACACTTAGGGAAGAGGTAGGAACCCCTCAAGTTCACTTAGCAAAAAGTAGGTACCTGGGTGTTAGGCGATTGGAGTAGGTCTCATTCTGGGGACATTACAGAACCCCAATGGAAACAGAACAGTCTTTGATGACATCCTGACTTTATTGGGTTATCCTGGGTTACTAACCCTCCGTGTTAATACTCTAAACAAAATAATCACACGCCAGACTCCTATCTTAGAGTGCTAAAGTGACAAGAACATTCGTTGACAAATTCATATTTTCTGGGGAAGATGTACCTATTCTCTCTAGAATATGAATGTGGTGTTGCTGACTACACGTATAAACCAAAATGTTTCCTGGTACCCTGAAAAGTTGGCACGAGTCCAGGATTGGGTATCATCAACCCAGACTGAATTCATTGCCTAATAAACTCATCACTCGGGATAACATACAAAAACTAACAAATGGATGAAAAGAAAGACAGTAAAAGGCTTAAGCCGTAAAATGGCAAAAATACGAAGTGTTTAAATTCTATATTTGGCCTCAGAAATAATTGTAAAACTTTGAGCTTTAAGAAAAACACTTCTTTTACAGTGAAGTTTATTCCCCAAAATATAATTAGTATATATGTGATAGAGTAAAAGTTGCAAAGGGCAATAGTTCTCGATGTGGCAAACTTTTAGTTTTACAGAACTAATAAAATCATCAAATGGGGTATTTGAAGTGCTTGGTTTATAAGTGGAGACGAAAAGACTCGGTACTTAGCCTTGTATACAAATCACCATTAGTAACAGCAAGGTAGATAGATAGTTGGCTTCAAAACCCTGCGCTAAATATAGCCCGTCCTCTTGATCGCAGGCATCATTTGACTGTTGTAAAGACAGTTGAGCACTGATGAAGGCTCCTTAAACAGTCCAAATGTCTTAGTTTTCTCTTCGCGCTCAGTGGGGTCCCCGTTCTTGTTCGCGCCACAACTTTTTATCTCCTTACCTTTTGCCTTTGATGCACCTTTGAGTTTCAAGAGCCGGAGCTCGACCTTGGGTCAGGCTTGTCTTGCGTTTACCTGGTCAGGCTGTTGCTGCTGGTGGCCCGCTGACCCACATATTCATCATCTCCTGATCTGGCAGTGTTTCTATCTTCTGGTAACTTCTTGAATTGTCTGGGACTTTGATGTTGATACAATGTTCTCGTATTGTGCCCAAGGCGGCCCTGCTTTTCACTCTGTTCAGTTTTACACTTTTATATATCTCACTCCAATATGCTATGACAGTGCAGATTTGGGACTAGGCCATCAGTACTTTCCACGTAAATGTTATGTTAATGTCTGTATTTTTCCATCTCTCTCTCTCTCTCTCTCTCTCCATCGGTATGGTATATTATAATTGATTATTTTTTATTAATAGGGTGCAGCATAACCTAACCGAGTAATTTGTTGAAAGCATTTGTGATAAAAGTCACATAGATTTTCATGGGAGTTAAAATTATGGGTTGCCAAATATTATGGAAGATAATTTCCTGTGTCCGCTTCAGTTAAAGTGAAGACTAAATCTAATCTTGCTGGTTATTTTCTCTTATCCTTGAGGTACCATAAACACGTTGGTCCATGAAGTTTCTCATTGATGCCTACATCAAATTTTCTCCACGTTTCTTGCATGTGACTCTCGGTGTTCCCCAGTAAGTATCCATATAATTAAAACCTCCCATGATCATCAGTTTTGTCTAGGTTTTACCCTGTACTGTTTCTTACAGGATTTGTATCACTGTCCTCTTATATTTTTCTTACTCTGGTTGTGCTCGTCTTCTGTACGATGAAAGATTGTAAACTGTTGCTCTTATCTTAATACGTGTTGTTGTTTTGTGTGTGTGTGTGTGTGTGTGTTAGTTACCATTTTGTCCTAGGCACATGTCGATTAGACATTAGGCCTGTCGTACGTGTATCTGTGTGTGTGTGTGTGTGTGTGTGTGTAAGTGTGTGTGTGTGTGTGTGTGGTGTGTGTGTGTGTATGGTGAGGGTGGCATGTGTGTGTCTGTGTGTGTGTCTGCATGTGTGTGTCTGCATGTGTGTGTGTGTGTGTGTGTGTGTATGGTGAGGGTAGCATGTGTGTGTCTGTGTGTGTGTGCATGTGTGTGTCTGCATGTGTGTGTGTGTGTGTGTGTGTATGGTGAGGGTGGCATGTGTGTGTCTGTGTGTGTGTGCATGTGTGTGTCTCCGTGTGCGTGTGTGTGTGTGCGTGCGTGTGTGTGTGTGTGTGTGTGTGTGTGTGTGTGTGTGTGTGTGTGTGTGTGAGAGAGAGAGAGAGAGAGAGAGAGAGAGAGAGAGAGAGAGAGAGAGAGAGAGAGAGAGAGAGAGAGAGAGAGAGAGAGAGAGAGAGAGAGAATGTGTGTGAAGTGTGTGCGCGCGCGGGGGTCGAGACTCAACTCTTGGCCCCCTTCTTTGATTGCCGTTCTTAATTTCTTACTCTTTGGGAGCTAGGTCTTGAAGCTGTGTAATGAGATTGTTTCCACCACTGCGCTCATGTATGTGCGCACGCCCCTGTGAGTTTGAAAGCATTTGCTCGTGCATCTGTGAACAGGCCTTTGTGCGCGCATATATACGTGCACGTGTGTGCCCGCGAGTGCGGTATGCGCACACATGAGTGAAGTGGTACTAGCAATAATCTCCCCTCAAACCTCATACTGCATCTTTGTTTTAAGTCAATAGAAAAAGTAATACACATGGATCGCTTTGAACTGGTTATTTTGTTGGTTAATTTAATACTGGTGTTGAGACCAGGTTGGCTGTCACTCGTGCTAGGGTGCAGGTTGGCTGTCACTCGTGCTAGGGTGCAGGTTGGCTGTCACTCGTGCTAGGGTGCAGGTTGGCTGTCACTCGTGCTAGGGTACAGGTTGACTGTCACTCGTGCTAGGGTACAGGTTGGCTGTCACTCGTGCTAGGGTACAGGTTGGCTGTCACTCGTGCTAGGGTGCAGGTTGGCTGTCACTCGTGCTAGGGTGCAGGTTGGCTGTCACTCGTGCTAGGGTACAGGTTGGCTGTCACTCGTGCTAGGGTACAGGTTGGCTGTCACTCGTGCTAGGGTACAGGTTGGCTGTCACTCGTGCTAGGGTGCAGGTTGGCTGTCACTCGTGCTAGGGTGCAGGTTGGCTGTCACTCGTGCTAGGGTGCAGGTTGGCTGTCACTCGTGCTAGGGTACAGGTTGTCACTCGTGCTAGGGTACAGGTTGGCTGTCACTCGTGCTAGGGTACAGGTTGGCTGTCACTCGTGCTAGGGTGCAGGTTGGCTGTCACTCGTGCTAGGGTGCAGGTTGGCTGTCACTCGTGCTAGGGTACAGGTTGGCTGTCACTCGTGCTAGGGTGCAGGTTGGCTGTCACTCGTGCTAGGGTGCAGGTTGGCTGTCACTCGTGCTAGGGTACAGGTTGGCTGTCACTCGTGCTAGGGTGCAGGTTGGCTGTCACTCGTGCTAGGGTACAGGTTGGCTGTCACTCGTGCTAGGGTGCACGTTGGCTGTCACTCGTGCTAGGGTACGGGTTGGCTGTCACTCGTGCTAGGGTGCAGGTTGGCTGTCACTCGTGCTAGGGTGCACGTTGGCTGTCACTCGTGCTAGGGTGCACGTTGGCTGTCACTCGTGCTAGGGAGCACGTTGGCTGTCACTCGTGCTAGGGTGCAGGTTGGCTGTCACTCGTGCTAGGGTGCAGGTTGGCTGTCACTCGTGCTAGGGTGCAGGTTGGCTGTCACTCGTGCTAGGGTGCAGGTTGGCTGTCACTCGTGCTAGGGTGCAGGTTGGCTGTCACTCGTGCTAGGGTACAGGTTGGCTGTCACTCGTGCTAGGGTGCAGGTTGGCTGTCACTCGTGCTAGGGTGCAGGTTGGCTGTCACTCGTGCTAGGGTGCAGGTTGGCTGTCACTCGTGCTAGGGTGCAGGTTGGCTGTCACTCGTGCTAGGGTACAGGTTGGCTGTCACTCGTGCTAGGGTGCAGGTTGGCTGTCACTCGTGCTAGGGTACAGGTTGGCTGTCACTCGTGCTAGGGTGCAGGTTGGCTGTCACTCGTGCTAGGGTGCAGGTTGGCTGTCACTCGTGCTAGGGTGCAGGTTGGCTGTCACTCGTGCTAGGGTACAGGTTGGCTGTCACTCGTGCTAGGGTGCAGGTTGGCTGTCACTCGTGCTAGGGTACAGGTTGGCTGTCACTCGTGCTAGGGTGCAGGTTGGCTGTCACTCGTGCTAGGGTGCAGGTTGGCTGTCACTCGTGCTAGGGTGCAGGTTGGCTGTCACTCGTGCTAGGGTACAGGTTGGCTGTCACTCGTGCTAGGGTGCAGGTTGGTTGTCACTCGTGCTAGGGTACAGGTTGGCTGTCACTCGTGCTAGGGTGCAGGTTGGCTGTCACTCGTGCTAGGGTGCAGGTTGGCTGTCACTCGTGCTAGGGTGCAGGTTGGCTGTCACTCGTGCTAGGGTGCAGGTTGGCTGTCACTCGTGCTAGGGTACACGTTGGCTGTCACTCGTGCTAGGGTGCAGGTTGGCTGTCACTCGTGCTAGGGTGCAGGTTGGCTGTCACTCGTGCTAGGGTGCAGGTTGGCTGTCACTCGTGCTAGGGTGCAGGTTGGCTGTCACTCGTGCTAGGGTGCAGGTTGGCTGTCACTCGTGCTAGGGTACAGGTTGGCTGTCACTCGTGCTAGGGTGCAGGTTGGCTGTCACTCGTGCTAGGGTACAGGTTGGCTGTCACTCGTGCTAGGGTGCAGGTTGGCTGTCACTCGTGCTAGGGTGCAGGTTGGCTGTCACTCGTGCTAGGGTGCAGGTTGGCTGTCACTCGTGCTAGGGTACAGGTTGGCTGTCACTCGTGCTAGGGTGCAGGTTGGCTGTCACTCGTGCTAGGGTACAGGTTGGCTGTCACTCGTGCTAGGGTGCAGGTTGGCTGTCACTCGTGCTAGGGTGCAGGTTGGCTGTCACTCGTGCTAGGGTGCAGGTTGGCTGTCACTCGTGCTAGGGTGCAGGTTGGCTGTCACTCGTGCTAGGGTACAGGTTGGCTGTCACTCGTGCTAGGGTGCAGGTTGGCTGTCACTCGTGCTAGGGTACAGGTTGGCTGTCACTCGTGCTAGGGTGCAGGTTGGCTGTCACTCGTGCTAGGGTACAGGTTGGCTGTCACTCGTGCTAGGGTGCAGGTTGGCTGTCACTCGTGCTAGGGTACAGGTTGGCTGTCACTCGTGCTAGGGTGCAGGTTGGCTGTCACTCGTGCTAGGGTACAGGTTGGCTGTCACTCGTGCTAGGGTGCAGGTTGGCTGTCACTCGTGCTAGGGTGCAGGTTGGCTGTCACTCGTGCTAGGGTGCAGGTTGGCTGTCACTCGTGCTAGGGTGCAGGTTGGCTGTCACTCGTGCTAGGGTACAGGTTGGCTGTCACTCGTGCTAGGGTGCAGGTTGGCTGTCACTCGTGCTAGGGTACAGGTTGGCAGGTTGTGCTGTCACTCGTGCTAGGGTGCAGGTTGGCTGTCACTCGTGCTAGGGTGCAGGTTGGCTGTCACTCGTGCTAGGGTGCAGGTTGGCTGTCACTCGTGCTAGGGTGCAGGTTGGCTGTCACTCGTGCTAGGGTACAGGTTGGCTGTCACTCGTGCTAGGGTGCAGGTTGGCTGTCACTCGTGCTAGGGTACAGGTTGGCTGTCACTCGTGCTAGGGTGCAGGTTGGCTGTCACTCGTGCTAGGGTGCAGGTTGGCTGTCACTCGTGCTAGGGTGCAGGTTGGCTGTCACTCGTGCTAGGGTGCAGGTTGGCTGTCACTCGTGCTAGGGTACAGGTTGGCTGTCACTCGTGCTAGGGTGCAGGTTGGCTGTCACTCGTGCTAGGGTACAGGTTGGCTGTCACTCGTGCTAGGGTGCAGGTTGGCTGTCACTCGTGCTAGGGTGCAGGTTGGCTGTCACTCGTGCTAGGGTGCAGGTTGGCTGTCACTCGTGCTAGGGTGCAGGTTGGCTGTCACTCGTGCTAGGGTACAGGTTGGCTGTCACTCGTGCTAGGGTGCAGGTTGGCTGTCACTCGTGCTAGGGTACAGGTTGGCTGTCACTCGTGCTAGGGTGCAGGTTGGCTGTCACTCGTGCTAGGGTGCAGGTTGGCTGTCACTCGTGCTAGGGTGCAGGTTGGCTGTCACTCGTGCTAGGGTGCAGGTTGGCTGTCACTCGTGCTAGGGTGCAGGTTGGCTGTCACTCGTGCTAGGGTGCAGGTTGGCTGTCACTCGTGCTAGGGTACAGGTTGGCTGTCACTCGTGCTAGGGTGCAGGTTGGCTGTCACTCGTGCTAGGGTACAGGTTGGCTGTCACTCGTGCTAGGGTGCAGGTTGGCTGTCACTCGTGCTAGGGTGCAGGTTGGCTGTCACTCGTGCTAGGGTGCAGGTTGGCTGTCACTCGTGCTAGGGTGCAGGTTGGCTGTCACTCGTGCTAGGGTGCAGGTTGGCTGTCACTCGTGCTAGGGTGCAGGTTGGCTGTCACTCGTGCTAGGGTACAGGTTGGCTGTCACTCGTGCTAGGGTGCAGGTTGGCTGTCACTCGTGCTAGGGTGCAGGTTGGCTGTCACTCGTGCTAGGGTGCAGGTTGGCTGTCACTCGTGCTAGGGTGCAGGTTGGCTGTCACTCGTGCTAGGGTGCAGGTTGGCTGTCACTCGTGCTAGGGTACAGGTTGGCTGTCACTCGTGCTAGGGTGCAGGTTGGCTGTCACTCGTGCTAGGGTACAGGTTGGCTGTCACTCGTGCTAGGGTGCAGGTTGGCTGTCACTCGTGCTAGGGTGCAGGTTGGCTGTCACTCGTGCTAGGGTGCAGGTTGGCTGTCACTCGTGCTAGGGTGCAGGTTGGCTGTCACTCGTGCTAGGGTACAGGTTGGCTGTCACTCGTGCTAGGGTGCAGGTTGGCTGTCACTCGTGCTAGGGTACAGGTTGGCTGTCACTCGTGCTAGGGTGCAGGTTGGCTGTCACTCGTGCTAGGGTGCAGGTTGGCTGTCACTCGTGCTAGGGTGCAGGTTGGCTGTCACTCGTGCTAGGGTGCAGGTTGGCTGTCACTCGTGCTAGGGTACAGGTTGGCTGTCACTCGTGCTAGGGTGCAGGTTGGCTGTCACTCGTGCTAGGGTACAGGTTGGCTGTCACTCGTGCTAGGGTGCAGGTTGGCTGTCACTCGTGCTAGGGTGCAGGTTGGCTGTCACTCGTGCTAGGGTGCAGGTTGGCTGTCACTCGTGCTAGGGTGCAGGTTGGCTGTCACTCGTGCTAGGGTGCAGGTTGGCTGTCACTCGTGCTAGGGTGCAGGTTGGCTGTCACTCGTGCTAGGGTACAGGTTGGCTGTCACTCGTGCTAGGGTGCAGGTTGGCTGTCACTCGTGCTAGGGTACAGGTTGGCTGTCACTCGTGCTAGGGTGCAGGTTGACTGTCACTCGTGCTAGGGTGCAGGTTGGCTGTCACTCGTGCTAGGGTGCAGGTTGGCTGTCACTCGTGCTAGGGTGCAGGTTGGCTGTCACTCGTGCTAGGGTGCAGGTTGGCTGTCACTCGTGCTAGGGTGCAGGTTGGCTGTCACTCGTGCTAGGGTACAGGTTGGCTGTCACTCGTGCTAGGGTGCAGGTTGGCTGTCACTCGTGCTAGGGTACAGGTTGGCTGTCACTCGTGCTAGGGTGCAGGTTGGCTGTCACTCGTGCTAGGGTGCAGGTTGGCTGTCACTCGTGCTAGGGTGCAGGTTGGCTGTCACTCGTGCTAGGGTGCAGGTTGGCTGTCACTCGTGCTAGGGTGCAGGTTGGCTGTCACTCGTGCTAGGGTACAGGTTGGCTGTCACTCGTGCTAGGGTGCAGGTTGGCTGTCACTCGTGCTAGGGTCCAGGTTGGCTGTCACTCGTGCTAGCGTGCAGGTTGGCTGTCACTCGTGCTAGGGTACAGGTTGCTGTCACTCGTGCTAGGGTGCAGGTTGGCTGTCACTCGTGCTAGGGTACAGGTTGGCTGTCACTCGTGCTAGGGTGCAGGTTGGCTTTCACTCGTGCTAGGGTGCAGGTTGGCTGTCACTCGTGCTAGCGTGCAGGTTGGCTGTCACTCGTGCTAGGGTACAGGTTGGCTGTCACTCGTGCTAGCGTGCTTGTGTTCTTGATCTGTCCAGTAGTATTCTACCCACTTCGTAAGTTAGCTGGTGTAAGTACTTTTGTTTTATCATGTGGAGGTATAGTTGATAATATTTTGGGATATAGCAATATTTTTTATCAAACGCGTATTCCTTCTATTCCACCTGCTGACTCAATACTTCTGTTTGTCCGTTCCGCTTCCGTAACTGCTCCCTCCCTCTCTCTCTTTTGTCTTTATTTATCTTTAAGTGTAAACAAAACTGCGCCTCTGATCATTTTAGTGCCTCTTGCATGAAACAATGGGCAGTCTAGATCATAACACTGTGTTTCCTCAAGTGAATGTTTACACATCTCTGGATGGTAGACATTTCTTTACAAATAGAATCTTCCCAGAATTACAATGCTCAGCCATTTCTTTGGATGTTGGTTATTACATATTTCCTCTTATCTGCACATTCTCTTGGTATAATACATATCGTTTACCCATGCTGAGACCATTTGTTTGTCACTGCGTTTATTTACACATACTGTGATTTGTGAAACCTTTACCAGTGGAGGCTTCTGTCTGATTTTACCTGTCATTCCACTGTCTTCCTTTAAGTGTGTTTTCTTTAATTTTGGTATTTTATTTTTTAGTGGTAATATTTCTTAGGGTTCGTCTGCTATTTCCGCTTTTCCATTAGTCTCATCGGTTTTATCTTTTCTTTTGCCCAGCCCCCCCTTTCAGTACCTTCATAGTTTTTCACTTGGGTGTGGATCCTCAGTTCTTTCCCATGATGCATACATTACTGGTAACTTTTCTGAGAAAGTTATTTTTATTCTCGGGGGATCTATTCATCAATACATTCATTTACTCATATTTATTTGACCTACATATCCAGCAGAACCCTGAGCCCGTTGCTGTTACTTACTTCAGCCAGCACCAGCTGTACGGAAGCTCTGCTTGCATGTTTCATATTTTATGCCTTTAGTTCCGCAAGAATTTTTTTTCGTCAATACACTACAGCTGTTGTTTATGATTTATTAATAATCTTTCCTATCATTTTACTTCAAGGATATTTATTTATTTTGTTAGAGTAATAAATACTTCCCATGTAAAATTTTAACTTTTGAAACCTGTTGTATCTTATAAGCTGGTATGCAGTAAATTCTTAGGACACATGTGCAATATCTGGGTATGAAGACTGAGACACTATTACACACACAATATCGGTATCTTTGCTGAGATGTTTCGCCCAGCAGCAGTAGTAGTAGACGTAGTCACGTGGGCGGTGTCCATTACTAGAAATATGTCAGGCCTATAGATTTAGCAATGACGTCGTAGAAACAGCAGTAGTAGACGTAGTGGCATGCAAAGAGTACGTAACCTTTATTCGGCGCATGTACACACCCTCATTTACAGGCTATCTCCCCCAACCAGCGAACCAGGTGACCGAGAGTTGACGATGGGGCCCCGTTGTTCAACTAGTACCCAGGTTCCAGCCAATAAGAAGATGGTTTTGGCAATCGCAGAGGTTATGTGGGTACCACTCTCCTGTCTGCCCTTGTCATTCCCATTCTAGAGCTGGTTGAAGCACGGTCTGCTCTCTAGTGGCTTCTATTCTGCCTTGCTTACCGTGGAGTGCACTAATACCTATCCCTGTACATAGTGTACATACTGCTGTTCTAAATTGGTGAAGTATAATATAAGTCAAAAGTTTTCTGCTGTGTTTACTTTGCTCCCTTTACACCCAGGATAACAGGCCATTTGGACTCCTGGGTTGTAATACGTAGTCACATGTAGGCAGGGCCCACTAGTGAGAGCAGCTGCAGAAGCTTATATTATCAAGTCTTGGTATAAACTGACAAAGCTAATGGTGGGTGTAAAGTCTCTTAGAGACATTCACGTGTTGCACATGTAGTTTATTCATCAACTTGTCGGTATTAAATACCTTTGATGTAAAGATACTTGCATGACACAGCAACACCATGGGCTCATGTTACAGAGAATACCAGATTCTAAAACTACTTTCACGAGTGGGCCCTATCCACACGTCACCCCTGTTACTACTACTACTACTATTGCATCACTCTACTTTAATTGGACCCAATAGCTTTCTTGTATATTATTTGTCTCTACCTGAATTAAGGGAACGGATTTCAATGAGAAATTTCCAGAATTTAACGCAACACTAGAAGAAAGGAGGACCATGAATGGTATGTCACACAAAATACTCCGGAAAAAAGAGATTAATTAGTTGTAAAGTGTTTAAGATGCCAAGTGAGGAACGGAGACATGTTCCCAGTTAACACAACACAAAACACACACACACACACACACACACACACACACACACACACACACAAAGGTCTTGTATACAAAGGGTGAGCGAGCAGGATGTAACCTCAGAAGAAGCGACCAACAATGACATTTGCCGAGTTTTGGCAGCAGGCGCCTGGCACTGACCTGAATTGCTGAGGGACGTTGCAGTGCCCAAAGTGGACTTAGTGAGGACAGGACTTCAGGCGAAATGTTGGGCAGAAGCTGGATACGTGGAGGGATGAAGCACCACCTACCTACCCATGTTTCTACATCCAATCATCAATCACCTAATTGCACCCATCATCTACCAACCTACACCCACTCATACATCAGCCTACACCCACTCATACATCACATCAACTTACACCCACTCATACAACACATCAATCTACACCCACTCATACAACACATCGACCTACACCCACTCATACAACACATCAACCCACACCCACTCATACAACACATCAACCTACACCCACTCATACAACACATCAACCTACACCCACTCATACAACACATCAACCTACACCCACTCATAAAACACATCAACCTACACCCACTCACACATCACATAGCCTACATCCACACATTAATCTACACCGACAAACACACAGCCAAGCACACTCAAACACGCACAGCCAAGTACACTCCAAACACGCACAGCCAAGTACACCCAAACAAGCACAGCTAAATACACCCCAAACACACACAGACAAGTACACCCAAACACACACAGTGGTCAGTCGTCACGTGAGGTCACAGACCCTGAGCTGCTTGGGGATTAGCGTGGACGGTTACAAAGCATGGCTTGCTTCTACAGTGTTTTAAAAGCTGAGGTTGGAGAGTTGAAGGAGGAGGTCTTGCTTCTCCAGGAGGAGATTAGGAGGCTGAAGGTCCACCTCAATGGGCCTGGGAGAGAGTGTGAGGTGGTTGGAGATGTGGGGAATGAGGCTTCTAGCAGTGAGGTGCAGTCTGTCTCTCACTGTGAGGAGGCTGTAGGTGGGGTGGTAGCAACGGCTACCAGCAGTGAGGTGCAGCCCAGCACCTGCTACAAGTGGCGAGTTGTTCACAGTAATGGGAGGCGCATCAGAGTAAGGAAAGTTAAGAGTGCAGATCTGAAGGTAGGAAATCGCTTCTCTGTTCTCCAGGATGAATGTACTTCAGTGGCCAGTGAAGGTAAGGGTACTACTGCCCCTGCTAATGAAGGTAAGCGCATTCTTGTGGTTGGTGACTCTCAGGTAAGATATGTTGATCGTGCTTTTTGTAATAGGAATAAGAAGATGAGAGATAGAGTGTGCTTCCCTGGAGCTGGTGTTGGGGACATTGTCAACAGACTGGATAATATCATGTCAGGTAATGGGAACAAGCCCATTATCTGTCTCAGTGCTGGTGGAAATGATATTGGGAAGGGTAGGAGAGAAGAGCTGCTAGATAAGTACAGGTCAGCTATAGATTTCATTAAGTCTAAGGGAGGGATCCCAATCATATGTAGCATCTTGCCTAGAAGGGGAGTAGGAAATGAATGGTTGTCTAGGGCAATTGGTGTAAATTGCTGGCTAGACAGATACTGCAAGGAACTTGCAATCCCATTCATTGACAACTGGAACAACTTTTATGGCAAACATGATATGTATGCAAGGGATGGGGTTCATCTCTCTGGGGCAGGGGTGGTAGCACTTGCAGACTCGATTGAGAAGGCCATTGGTGAAATTCCTATGATTTTAAACTGATGGAAGATAGAGGTATGGGTGTGTGTGGGAAACAAGCAGGTTGCAACACTAGGGTTGGAAACAGTAAATGTATAAAAGGCATTCAGCATGAAGTTATAAATAAAGACAATAGAACAGGTCAGCAAACAAAGGGGGACAGCAGAGGGCAGCAAGGGACTAGCTCCCTTAAGGTTTACTATACTAATAGCAGGAGTGTTAGAAATAAGATAGATGAGCTAAGATTAATTGCAAGTGCAGGAAACATAGATATTATTGCTATAACAGAGACCTGGCTCAATCTGAAAGATAGAGAGATGCCCTCTGAATGTCACATACAAGGCTATAAATTATTCCACACTGACAGGGTCAACAGGAAAGGTGGTGGAGTAGCGATGTATGTCAGAGACAATTTAAATTGTTGTGTTAGACAAGATATTAAATTAGAAGCGTCAGCCACTGAATCTGTTTGGTTACAGCTTCTCGAGGGCCGAGAAAAACTAATTTTGGGTGTGATTTACAGGGCCCCAAATCTTGATAGGGAGTGCAGTAAACTTCTATGGGACGAAATTCGTAAGGCATCTACATACGAAAATGTTGTGCTAATGGGAGATTTCAACTATAGACAGATTGACTGGAGCAATTTGACAGGAAATTTAGAGTCGGGTGACTTTCTTGATACGATCCAGGATTGTTTTTTAAAACAGTTTGTGACAGAGCCAACTAGGGGAAATAACCTCCTTGACTTGGTTCTTGCCAGTAGGGAAACACTAATTAATAATCTTGAGGTTAATGATGAGCTTGGGGAGAGTGATCACAAATCACTCAGTTTTAACATATCATGGAATTCCCCTAATAATGGCAATCAAGTCTCCGTCCCTGACTTTCGCTTGGCTGATTTCATAGGACTGAAAAATTACTTAGGTGGGCTGAACTGGAATGACCTGACTAGGGGTCAGGTAGGTGGTGATGGTTGCCGATATGATGCTTTCCAGGGCATAGTTCTAGCTGCTCAGTCAAATTATGTTCCAAATAGGGAAATCAGATCAAACAAAAATGATCCTAAATGGATGAACAATAGATTAAAATATCTGATTGGTCAAAAGAGAGGCATATATAGGCAAATCAAAAGAGGAGAGGGGCAATTAAGAAATCGATATATTCAGTTAAAGAGAGAAATAAAAAAGGGAATTAGAAAAGCAAATAGAGATTATGAGGTTAAAGTTGCAAGAGAATCGAAGACTAACCCAAAAGGATTCTTTCAGGTATACAGAAGTAAGATCAGGGACAAGATAGGCCCACTCAAAAGTTCCTCGGGTCAGCTCACTGACAGTGATAAGGAAATGTGTAGAATTTTTAACACATACTTCCTCTCAGTTTTTACACAGGAGGATACCAGCGATATTCCAGTAATGATAAATTATGTAGAACAGGACGATAATAAACTGTGCACTATTAGGGTCACAAGTGACATGGTCCTTAGGCAAATAGATAAATTAAAACCTAACAAATCCCCAGGCCCTGATGAACTGTATGCAAGGGTTCTAAAGGAATGTAAAGAGGAGCTTAGCACACCTTTGGCTAATCTTTTCAACATATCACTACAAACTGGCATGGTGCCAGATAAGTGGAAAATGGCAAATGTGATACCTATTTTCAAAACAGGTGACAGGTCCTTAGCTTCGAACTATACACCAATAAGCCTAACCTCCATAGTGGGAAAATTTATGGAATCAATAATTGCCGAGGCAGTTCGTAGCCACCTTGAAAAGCATAAATTAATCAACGAATCTCAGCATGGTTTTACAAAGGGGCGTTCCTGCCTTACGAATTTATTAACTTTTTTCACTAAGGTATTTGAGGAGGTAGATCATGGTAATGAATATGATATTGTGTATATGGACTTCAGTAAGGCTTTTGACAGGGTCCCACATCAGAGACTATTGAGGAAAATTAAAGCACATGGAATAGGAGGAGAAATTTTTTCCTGGATAGAGGCATGGTTGACAAATAGGCAGCAGAGAGTTTGCATAAATGGGGAGAAATCAGAGTGGGGAAGCGTCACGAGCGGTGTTCCACAGGGGTCAGTGTTGGGCCCCCTGCTGTTCACAATCTACATAAACGACATAGATGAGGGCATAAAGAGCGACATCGGCAAGTTTGCCGATGACACCAAAATAGGCCGTCGAATTCATTCTGACGAGGACATTCGAGCACTCCAGGAAGATTTGAATAGACTGATGCAGTGGTCGGAGAAGTGGCAGATGCAGTTTAATATAGACAAATGCAAAGTTCTAAATGTTGGTCAGGACAATAACCATGCCACATATAAACTAAATAATGTAGATCTTAATATTACGGATTGCGAAAAAGATTTAGGAGTTCTGGTTAGCAGTAATCTGAAACCAAGACAACAGTGCATAAGTGTTCGCAATAAAGCTAATAGAATCCTTGGCTTCATATCAAGAAGCATAAATAATAGGAGTCCTCAGGTTGTTCTTCAACTCTATACATCCTTGGTTAGGCCTCATTTAGATTATGCTGCACAGTTTTGGTCACCGTATTACAGAATGGATATAAATTCTCTGGAAAATGTACAAAGGAGGATGACAAAGATGATCCCATGTATCAGAAACCTTCCCTATGAGGATAGACTAAGGGCCCTGAAACTGCACTCTCTAGAAAGACGTAGAATTAGGGGGGATATGATTGAGGTTTATAAGTGGAAGACAGGAATAAATAAAGGGGATGTAAATAGTGTGCTGAAAATATCTAGCCTAGACAGGACTCGCAGCAATGGTTTTAAGTTGGAAAAATTCAGATTCAGGAGGGATATAGGAAAGTACTGGTTTGGTAATAGAGTTGTGGATGAGTGGAACAAACTCCCAAGTACCGTTATAGAGGCCAGAACGTTGTGTAGCTTTAAAAATAGGTTGGATAAATACATGAGTAGATGTGGGTGGGTGTGAGTCGGACCTGATAGCTTGTGCTAACAGGTCGGTTGCCGTGTTCCTCCCTTAAGTCAATGTGACCTGACCTGACTAGGTTGGGTGCATTGGCTTAAGCCGGTAGGGACTTGGACCTGCCTCGCATGGGCCAGTAGGCCTTCTGCAGTGTTCCTTCGTTCTTATGTTCTTATGTTCTTATCCCAAACACGCACAACCACGTACACCTAAACACTGCTGCACACGTCACAAGCAACACAATCTAGGGCAAGTACTGAGGGTGTGGCAGTAACACCTGTGAACGCAAACAACAACAGCCTGGATGATCGGAGGACCAATAGGGAAGGGTGAGCCACTGGAGCAAACAAGAGGTGAGACGAACTTCCAAAGCAAACCAGGTTAATGACTGGGGGAGGCGGGGAGGGTGACCATCCCACCATACTAAACTCAACAACCTGCGTCAGGCAGAGAAGAAAACGGAGGAAGAAGGGAAGGGGAAGGATGCGACGAAGGAAGGAGAGGAGGAAGAGGAGGGAGAAAAGGAAGGGGGAGGAAGGAGAGGAAGGGGGAGGAAGGGGGAGGAAGGGGGAGGAAGGAGAGGGAGGGGAGGAAGGAGAGGGAGGGGAGGAAGGAGAGGGAGGGGGAAGAAGGAGGGAGGGGGAGGAGGGGGAGGCGGAGGAAGAGGAGGGAAGGGGAAGGTGGATGGAATGGAGGAGGAGAAGGAAGCAGAGGAGAAGGGAGGAGGAAGCAGGGGAGAAAAGAGGAGGAGGAAGCAGGGGAGAAAAGAGGAGGAGGAAGCAGGGGAGAAAAGAGGAGGAGGAAGCAGGGGAGGAGGAGGAGGAGGAAGCAGGGGAGAAGGGAGGAGGAGGAAGCAGGGGAGAAGGGAGGAGGGGGAAGCAGGGGAGAAGGGAGGAGGGGGAAGCAGGGGAGAAGGGAGGAGGAGGAAGCAGGGGAGAAGGGAGGAGGGGGAAGCAAGGGAGAAAAGAGGAGGAGGAAGCAGGGGAGGAGGAGGAGGAGGAAGCAGGGGAGAAGGGAGGAGGAGGAAGCAGGGGAGAAGGGAGGAGGGGGAAGCAGGGGAGAAGGGAGGAGGGGGAAGCAGGGGAGAAGGGAGGAGGTGGAAGCAGGGGAGAAGGGAGGAGGGGGAAGCAGGGGAGAAGGGAGGAGGAGGAAGCAGGGGAGAAAAGAGGAGGAGGAAGCAGGGGAGGAGGAGGAGGAGGAAGCAGGGGAGAAGGGAGGAGGGGGAAGCAGGGGAGAAGGGAGGAGGGGGAAGCAGGGGAGAAGGGAGGAGGAGGAAGCAGGGGAGAAGGGAGGAGGGGGAAGCAGGGGAGAAGGGAGGAGGGGGAAGCAGGGGAGAAGGGAGGAGGGAGGAGGGGGAAGCAGGGGAGAAGGGAGGAGGAGGAAGCAGGGGAGAAGGGAGGAGGGGGAAGCAGGGGAGAAGGGAGGAGGGGGAAGCAGGGGAGAAGGGAGGAGAAGGAAGCAGGGGAGAAGGGAGGAAAAGGAAGCAGAGGAGAAGAAGGAAGCAGGGGAGAAGGGAGGAGGAAGCAGGGGAGAAAAGAGGAGGAAGCAGGGGAGAAAAGAGGAGGAGGAAGCAGGGGAGAAAAGAGGAGGAAGCAGGGGAGAAGGAGAAGGGAGGAAGCAGGGGAGAAGGGAGGAAGCAGGGGAGGAGGAGGAAGCAGGGGAGGAGGAGGAAGCAGGGGAAGAGGAGGAAGCAGGGGAGGAGGAGGAGGAAGCAGGGGAGAAGGGAGGAGGAGAAGGAAGCAAGGGTGAAGGGAGGAGGAGAAGGAAGCAAGGGTGAAGGGAGGAGAAGGAAGCAGGGGAGAAGGGAGGAGGGAGCAGGGGAGAAGGGAGGAGGAAGCAGGGGAGAAGGTAGGAGGAAGCAGGGAGGAGGGAGCAGGGGAGAAGGGAGGAGGAAGCAGGGGAGAAGGGAGGAGGAGAAGGAAGCAGGGGAGAAGGGAGGAGGAGGAAGCAGGGGAGAAGGGAGGAGGAGGAGGAGGAGGAGGAAGCAGGGGAGAAGAAAGGAAGCAGGAGAGGAGAGAGGAAGCAAGAGGAAGGAGGGGAGAAGGGAGGAAGCAGGAGAGGAGTTTCTCAAGTGGATACATCAGCAATGTGCTGCTACTCTATTCTACACAACAGTAAGGGAGGGAGGAAGGAAATACGTCGCCCAACACACAGTTGGCATCGTCCGTCACCCCAGCGTCACACAGAAAGGAACCTACAAGCTTTAGCGTCACGCAAGACGGAACCTACACTGGTGGGTGTTATGCAGGAAGGAACTTACACTGGTGGGTGTTATGCAGGAAGGAACCTACATGCCTGGACGTGAGTTGCTGCTCGAGCACAGCTGACAATGTGTGTCAAGTGTGCACCAAGGCCAGCTAACTTTCAACAACCTTCTATTAGATATCAAAGCACATGACTACAATTGTTTTAGAACGGCTAAATAACAAGGTAGCGAGGCTGGCTGAACTACTCAACTGGATACAACTTGTTCAGTTACTGCATAGCGGCGCACTGCTTGCTGTACATGTCTGTATGCAATAATTTGCATCTTGAAATTACTGCAAGGATTGCTACTAAATATACACAGAAATAACACCTTACGGGAGCAGCACGCTGTGTATCCTGTCCTCATATTACTGGGACAATTTTTTGACGCGATGCTCAACGGTGAAATCTTAAATGTACATGAACGGTATAGTTCCTTGATAATGTGAGAAGTCACGAAAGCGCTTGGAATTTCACTATTCTTTCACAGTGATTGTTCTGCATATTCTGATATCACCTGTTAACTGTGATCTTCTTGTATGAACGGTATACAATACCGACAAGATAAAGAATTAGACAATGTGCAACATCTGGGTATCTTTATTTGTTGACGTATTGATAAAGTCACTGGTTGGCGAAACGTCTACAAATTAAGATACCCAGATGTTGCACATGTGTCTAGTTCAACATCTTAAATGTTTCAGGTTATTTTTAATTTTACTTTCTTTCAAAGTTTAAGGGCTGCAATGGTTAGGCAAGGCTCGTGAGCGGCATCAGGGAGCCTGCATGGCTGGGCGGCATCAGGGAGCCTGCATGGCTGGGCGGCATCAGGGAGCCTGCATGGCTGGGCGGCATCAGGGAGCCTGCATGGCTGGGCGGCATCAGAGAGCCTGCATGGCTGGGCGGCATCAGAGAGCCTTCATGGCTGGGCGGCATCAGGGAGCCTGCATGGCTGGGCGGCATCACAGGGTTGCTGTGAGGTTTTCCTCATTATGTGGGAAAAGACATTTATGTACAGTTCAGGACATTCATTAGAGGAAACGTTTCCCCACTAGCGGCTTCTTCAATCCTAATTAGGACAGAAGAAGCCACTAATGGCGAAATATTTCCTTTAATAAATGTCCTGAACTGTACACAAGTGTCTTGTCAGTATCACCATACCATTTTTTTTCGGTTCCTCCTGGTTATGAATCGTGGAGTCGTCCTGGTGAGGTATGCTGGAAAATCAGGCACGGCTCGTGGGGTCG
This sequence comes from Cherax quadricarinatus, assembly GCF_038502225.1. Classification (NCBI taxonomy): domain Eukaryota; kingdom Metazoa; phylum Arthropoda; class Malacostraca; order Decapoda; family Parastacidae; genus Cherax; species Cherax quadricarinatus. The sequence goes on from NC_091295.1 coordinate 9,968,830, forward strand.
TCTTGGTGATGGTTGCTGGAAAGCTGGTAACACTCGTGAGGTTATCCTGATTATGGCAGCTTCAAGTACGACTTATGAGGTCGTCCTGTTGGTGGCTGTTGGAGCGTTGGGGAAGACTCGTGGGGTCGTTCTGGTGTAACATGAAACGCAGTGGTCGTAGTAACGGCTTGTTAGAATCCGAGGTCGTCCTAATGGCTTTTGAAACGTGGGTCCTTTCGTGACTTTGAGGTTCATTTTATTTAGCTGTAGTAGCTTCCAGAGGTCACCGCCCCAGCAGCCCCGTACCAGACCAGACTTGGCTGCTAACCTGAGAGATCAAGCTGTTAACGCCCGACGCCTGCAGATCAACGTATGCACCAGACATCGGCTGATGAACAGTTTTGAGGTATATCTTGAGTGCGTTCTTGAAGATAGGTAGGGGTTCATTGGTAATCATGTACAATTGTTGGTAATCATGTATAAAGGGAGGGCGTTGAAGAGTCGTGATTCCTTAATACTTATAGTGTGTACTCATCCTTCTGCTTTTCATGGGCATTCTGCACCATCTTCCAAACTACTTGTGTTCATATGTAGTTATTTCGGTGTGCAGATTTTTGTCCAAGGTAGATTATGATGCATCCTTCTCGCCTACGATCTAAGGAGTATAGCTATAGGAGACTTTAAGCGCTCCCAGTTTATGTGAGCTGTTTTGTCTAGTTATCCCACCAATCATTTTTTCCTTACAGTTGCGATAAAAACATGGTGCTCATTGAACGTGAAAACTTGATATTATCACTCTCGGGTTTATGTTCCACTAAGTGGTTTGAGTTTGTTTACTCGGATCTTGTTTTTATTTCCCTTGTATTAAAATTAAAGACTATTTCTTGTGAAACTTGATTCAATTATATTTCTCTCAACCATGGACCTACTTGATACAACTTTCTTGGCCTTTTGAAAATCGAGTGGCCAAGAAAGGTGTATGAAGCAGGTCCATGGTTGAAATATAATCGAATCAAGTTTCATAAAAAATAGTATTGATTTTAATATGCATATTAGTTCAGGGTTATTTAAATCACTCATTATTTATAATTAATATAATTTGTGAGGAATTTAAGTTATGCCTGACATGTCACTCATAAATTGTACTGGACATGCGACCTGATAAAATCTTCACTATACTACACTCCCACGCTCAGCATGCTGGGTCAGGTGTCAGGTCACATCAGAGGTGATATCTCAGCCTTATAAGCCTTCTGCTCTCCTATTATTTTTCGCATTGGGAAGACCCGGGCCAAGATCCGTCCTGGTGAACTTACTTGTACATTTTCTTTTTACAGTTCCTTAATGTGAGAAATCACGAAAGCACTTGGAATTTCACTTTTCACAGTAGTTATTTTCCAAACTGTGACATCACCTGTTTACCGTAATCTTATTCCAGCATGTGTGTGTGTGTGTGTGTGTGTGTGTGTGTGTGTGTGTGTGTGTGTGTGTGTGTGTGTGTGTGTGTGTGTGTGTGTGTGTGTATGTATTTTCAATCCACCTTCCTTGGAATTGACAAGACATGAGGGCCAGCTATGAAACACTACGGCCTTACCGTGCGGGGACTGATCTACATAAGTTACATTACAACCAGATCCAGAGTATACACGCACAAAATTTACAAAACGATGCGGTAGATGCAACAGATAACATCAGGTCCAATAAAAAATATATTCGGTATATTTGTGTGGCTGATGGTAGTGACGACATGGTGGCTGGAGGTGTCGCATGGCGACCTTGAGTGTGGGCTCCCATATGCTCAACATATCCTCATTCTTGTCCCTCCACAAAAGTTGCTCACCCTGCTGCACTTGCTCAACACACCAATGATCACGAGTGTTGGTTATCACACCTTTACGATTACCTTCCTCCCCCATCATCACCACTACACTTTCTCACTCCTACTTACCACATATACCACTATTCTCCTCTCACTCGCACGCACGCATACAGACACGCATGCATATGTGCGCGTCCACCATCACGACGTTCTCTCACATTTACATGCCTCCTCCACTACCACTACTACACTCCTTCACACTACCTGCTTCTTCAACCACCACCACCACTACTACTACTACACTTTTCACACCTACCTATCTCCGCCACCACCTTCACACTTACCTGCCTCCTCCACCACTACTACCACTTCACTCAATCACACATACCTGCCACCACTGCCATATTTACACTACCCACCAGTGACAAGTTTCAAATGGGCTTCCCAAAGCGATCATCAATAACCAATGTAAACATCTGTCACTACCAAATAACCCACGAAGTAAGAGGACGAGTGCGCAAACAGACATCACTAATGATCCAATCAATTTTATCAAGCAGAAAATTATATACACTGCCAATGATAAAACTGAACACTATATAAATATATGAAAGGTGTTTTCCCCATCTCTTGGGCAAACCCACTCAATATGGCTTTTACTCAGCGATGGAATCCTTTAATCTTGTGTCACAGCTCCCAAAACTAATATTACTCGCATGTTCCTAGATTCCAATCTTAAGAAACTTCATCCAAACCAACGCGCATCATCACTGACCATACTCATCCTTGGTGACGCCTTTCATCTCTTCACGTAGGTTATTTAGCCTCGTATCAATGTTGTAATCAAAAACTTTTACTCCTCATTGTGTTCAAAGCAGCCGTTCCACTTGTTCACACTGCAATCTTGAACTACCATTTTAATAATATACACAAATATTCCTCCCTGCATACTACTTGCCTTCGAAAACTAACCAAATGTTTTAAGGCGTACGGGGATTCTATGAATCGACCTCACGAATGGAAAGTAGGCTGCCACGGCTATCAAGTTATCAACCCTTACTTTCATCTGCAAGGTTGATACATCGAATCATTCTAGGCTTGAATATTTTCCTCACTATGATATTTCGAAACAAAAAAAAAATTGATGCTTATGGTAACAGTATCCAAATCACCCGTGTTCTCTTGACTGGAGTACTGCTCAATATTGACATCCCTGCTCAAGGTGGGCGAGATAATAGAACTGGAAAAAAATACAGAGTGCGTTTATTGTTTCCAAAGAACCAGTAGAACAATACTGGAAACTCCTTAAAGAACTAGAAATGTACTCCCTGGAGAGGAAGGAGAGAGAGAGAGAATAATATATGGAATAATATGGAAGATAATGGAGGGCATTGTCTAAATCTGAAGAATATCATAAAGTACTGGAGTGAAAGAGATGGAAGGGTATGTAAAATACACCCACTGAAAAACAGGGTAGCCACGGACACAACACGAGAACACTGTATCAACATCTAGGGGTAGGCCTAGACTTTTCCATCTGCTACCATCAGGGGAAGTGGAATATTCAAACGGCTTCAGGAAGAAATCCAAATATTTTTCCTTGAAGCCTTTTTATCCACTTCTCCGAGGCTATGGGTCCCACAATTTACACCAGAGGTGGACACCAATATATTTAAATATATATTTACATATATATATATATATATATATATATATATATATATATAAATATATATATATATATATATATATATATATATATATATATGCCGAATATTTAAAACAGGTCAATTAGCAAGAACTCATTTAAAATTAAGTCCTTTCTAAAATTTTCTCTTATACGTTTATAGATATATTTTTTTTCATTAATGTTGATGTAAAAATTTATAATTTTGCACCAAAAGAATCTTAGAAAACTTACCTAACCTTATTATAACAAGCCCAATTTATTTTAGCCTAACCCAACTAAATATATTTTAGATTTGTTTACAATAATTTAATACTAAACAAACACAGTGAAATATATATTTTTTCATTAGGTTCAGAATGATTTTGGCGACATTATTGCATACACAAATTTTCGCTTGTCCTATATGACAAGATGAGCGTTGCTATTTAAGCCAAGATCGCAAGTTCTGCCTATTCGGCACGACATATATATATATATATATATATATATATATATATATATATATATATATATATATATATATATATATATATATATATATATATATATATATATTTGTTGGAACAAGTATAAACGTTTTCATGAGAAAGCTGGATCTATACATCTATACCTCCAATGCGTGCCTAATCAACCAGGCTGTGATGGACACGTGAAGCGGCAGACCACCAACAACAACAGCCTGGTCGACTAAGTAATCAACAAGGAGGCCTGGCTGTAAGTAGGGCCGGAGTAAGTAAACTCCCGAAACAGATCACAGGTAAATCACAAGCTACAGAGAGCCAATTATAACCCTCAGATCTTCGACGCGTAAGATCAAACAAATGGAACTCTGAAAACCTAAGTAAAGAGAAAAGCATATACAAATGATTGAGGAATTTGAAAACAAAAATAATTTTAAAATGCTTCTACAATTGGTACCATACCTCGGATATACCTTTGATGTGCTTCGAGAGCTTTCCTACTTCTGCAGCCCGGCCCTGGGCCAGGATTGTCTGCTATTTGCCTGATCAACCAGGTTGTTGTAGCTGGCGACCTGGTGGTCCATATATCCATCACAGCCTGATTGATCTGGTACTTGACGGAGGCACTTGTAGAGTTTCCTCTCGAAAACTTTCATACTTGTCCCAGCAGTGATTTTGATTTCTGTTAGAATATTTGATAGTCTAGGCCCACAGATGATACAAAGTCCTCTTATTGTGTCCAGAGCGCCCCTGTTCTTCACTGGGCTTATTTTACATATTCTCCCATATCTCTCACCTCAGTATGGTATGGCAGTGTGCAGATTTGGTACTAATCCCTCGAGTACCTTCCGCAGATACATTATCCTGTATCTCTCTCGTCAGTTCCAGCGAGTGCATATTTAGAACTCTGAGACGTTCCTAGTAATTTAAATGGTTTATGGAGATATTTACTATCTCTGTATCTGTTCCAGCTCTGTATTTCTCCTGCCCTGAAGTAAGTCATCAACAGTGAACAACACTCAAACAAAAGAGCGATGTGTAAGAGGGTAACACTGTTCTTGAACATCAGTGATCAGAAAGGTCCAAGTCATACTTTACGGGGTGGCGCCAAGGTGTGTTTACCAAAAGAGTTAGAGGAGTCACAATGTTACTTGAAAGCCCCCCAGCTATTTTGCTAACCGAGTACATCAACAACGTGCTGCCATAATATTCTTTATAATCGTTGCACTGTGGTAAACAAAAGCCAGCTATGATTCGTGCCATATTCCACCTCACAGGATTAGTCGCATACATCAAGTAACTATATTTATCAGCTGTGTTGGAGAGGTTTCGGTAAGGCGATGACTACATCAGCATTCCACTGAAGATTCAATAGCTACGACAGCTTCGAAGGTTTTGTTCCTGTACAGCTGGAGTTTAACAAGATCAACGGCACATAATACTGACAAGATAGTGAATATGGTACCTGTACATCTTTATTTGAGAGATGTGTCTCCCACCAGGGACTATACCAACATAATAGACATGAAAGGAGACTTGTATAGGGAAACTTCGTCAATTACTACAAGAAAGCACTTCTGATTTCTAACACTACTATGATAAATAATCCTGAAGAAATATCCTGTGCTGCCAAACACCAGCGTAACACAAAACATTTCGTGCGCTTTATCTAAAGAGAAGATCAAAGCTATTACTAGTGCCACCACTACCATAGAGGACCTTACCAGAACAAGTTACACAATGCAACGCGGAACTTTTACAAGACCCCGTGTGGAGGGTATAGAAAGCACATTGGGGCAACTTCTAAGTGTTTGAACACCAAGTCAGTGAACACAAATATGCACAGAAGTGACAAGAAACAACACACAGGGGCTCACATAGACACATGAATTGGAACACCACCACAATAATCATAAATGAAGAGGTCCAGGAATAAAAATGTTTGGAATCTTCAATTGTTACATCCATCATCATAGTGAAGAATATGGAGAGTTTCAATGTCTCCGAAGTTCTGCCTTGGTTAATTTTATAATACCAAGACTCAGTCCAGTATAATCACATCCACTAGAATGGCACCGCCCACGCTTCCCAGACTACCACTCCTTCATTATCTACCTTCAACTCTTTTGTTCCCCCGATACAAGCCTCTTCTCCCATTTCTCTGTATTATGTGTAATTTACCAGAACTAGAGTTACTTTTAAGTGGGAATTGCCATTGCAGACTGAACCTTCCACGAGGCACATGAGGAAAATGGATGACTGGGACTCATACTTCTGTACTTTCATGTGTATGAATTAACATAACATATAGTGCTCTTATATTTTCCACCAGACTAGCCTAATGTACTGGTTTTGATAAAAAAATAATGTAACACAAGAGCCTAATCCTGCCGAACTTTCTCTGTCAAGGTCAGAATAAATTAGTTGAATGGTTCAGAGAACCGACATGTTGATAAATTAGACACATGTGCAACTCTTGGGTATCTTTATTGAGGAAACGTTTCGCCACACAGTGGCTTCATCAGCCCATACGTAGGAGAAACTTGAAGAACAGGAGGAGAATGAGGTAATCAGTCCCTCAGCCTTGAGTCGATGTGTTCAGTCCATCAATCTTGAATAGAATACGGCATATCAGCGGAGAAGCATATCGCTTGCCTAATTCTTGGGCACGACCTACTTCCACATTGAACAAATGTGACACGACCTATGACTGCTGCACCTCTCCTGCCATACGGTTTATAAGCTGCTTCTCCGCTGATATGCCGTATTCTATTCAAGATTGATGGACTGAACACATCGACTCAAGGCTGAGGGACTGATTACCTCATTCTCCTCCTGTTCTTCAAGTTTCTCCTACGTATGGACTGATGAAGCCACTGTGTGGCGAAACGTTTCCTCAATAAAGATACCCAAGAGTTGCACATGTGTCTAATTTATCAATAAATTAGTTGCTGTTGCGTAGCGTCTGTAACAGTGTTTAGTGATGTTCAGGTTCATTTTCTAGGTGTTATTCCAACAATTAATTTACAATATACTAACTATACAACAAGCAACACCAACAAAGCTACCATACAACGACAAAACCACCAAGTTAAAACCATTCAAGTAGCAACAACGAAGCTACAACAGAAAGCAGCGAACCAAGCTACAACCATATAACAAGCATCAGCAACCAAGCTACGACCATATAACAAGCACCAGCAACCAAGCTACGACCATATAACAAGCACCAGCAACCAAGCTACGACCATATAACAAGCACCAGCAACCAAGCTACGACCATATAACAACAGACAACTGTGGAGACAACAGTGACTATATCACAATATCCAGTTTCCACTACCACACTGGTGGAGACCACAGTGACTGTGTCACAACATCCTTTCACACTACCATACATCCTTACACACTCCAACATTCCCGCGAGATGCACAGTAACAGTAACAGATGCACAGTAACACAGGTATACTGTCGTACTGTCATAAATACCACCTTACACTGCAGTCTGTACTCATTTTGAACGTCACATTGCGCAATCTGTCATCGTGGTCTGTTACCAACTTTACCACAGTGAGTCCTTTACTAACCTGTATGTGTACATCTAAATACTTCTTTTTCTGTCCATTTGCTTCCATGTGGGGTAAAGACACGTTTCAAATATTCCTCTTAAAGCAGGTTGGCTTTTTACTGCACTGGAGGCACGTCGCTTTTACGACACATAACAGGAGGCCCGGATGTATATTAACATAGCTGACGCACTCCTGCAAGTCTTTATGTGCATTCGGCTTCACTTGCCGCTGACTCAGCTCATAAGCATTATTGATAATGTCTTGGTTCACCGAAGACACCAACAAATATAGTCTGGTACAGTAATACCCTGTATATGTGAACACTAGCTTTCCAGGGCAACCCTGACTACATCTTGACATGACAATAACACCTACCGGTTATCACATGACATGACTGACACCTGACGAGTATCATATGACAATGACACCTGACGGCTGCCATATTCCTGTGACCAGTTTGGAGATGTTTCCTTCTCTAGCAAGTCGGCCTAGTCCCAGGCTTCTCTGTTGATTACCTGGTCAACCAGGCTGTTGTTGGCAGCTCGTTGGTCTATATAACTATCCACTGGCACTCTGCGGAAGTAGTGATCCAGTGTCGTCTCGAAAACCTAGTGGTAATATGACATGCTGCACACAAAAGTGGGGCAATGTGAATTTCAACCTTTCTGGGTTAAATTAGACACATGTGCAACTTTTGGGTATCTTTATTGAGGAAACATTTCGCCACACAGTGGCTTCATCAGTCCATACAAAGGATAAACTTGAAGAACAGGAGGAGAATGAGGTAATCAGTCCCTCAACCTTGAGTCGATGTGGTCAGTCCATCAATCTTGAATAGAATACGGCATATGAGCGGAGAAGCAGCTTATAAACCGTATAGCAGGAGAGGTGCAGCAGTCGACCTACTTCCACACTGGACAAATGTGACACCACCTACGACTGCTGCACCTCTCCTGCCATACGATTTATAAGCTGCTTCTCCGCTCATATGCCGTAGTCTATTCAAGATTGATGGACTGACCACATCGACTCAAGGTTGAGGGACTGATTACCTCATTCTCCTCCTGTTCTTCAAGTTTATCCTTTGTATGGACTGATGAAGCCACTGTGGCGCGAAACGTTTCCTCAATAAAGATACCCAAGAGTTGCACATGTGTCTAATTTAACAACATGTCGGTTCTCTGAACCATTCATCTACAACCTTTCTGGGGCAGAACTGGTAGGGTAATACAGACAAGTTGCAAAATAACCACAGAGGGAGTTAAGTGATAGCTCTAGGCCTTTCGTGTTACGATCAACACATCACAAGCTTGCAATGTTGCAGAAATAAGTAGGAAGTCCAGGCAAGTGTCTGAAGTGTTGATTACAACACAAAAGGCCTAGAGCTATCACTCAACCCCCCTGCGGTTTTCCTGCATATTTTATCGCTTGTTCGCGATTATTGCATAACAACAAGTTGTGGTAAGACATGTTAAAACACAAAATTTCGACCTAATTGCGTCTGAAGCCACTCGTGGCGAACTGTTTTTTTTTATTCAATATGTTAATACGGGCATACGTGCCACTTCCTACATCATTCTCGGGTAACATTAAGACAATCAACCTTTGCAGTCCCGCCTGAGGCTAGTTTTCCATGTTGACTGCTTGGCCAGTCAGCATGTTACTGACAGCCACCCAGAGTCTGGCTGACTTGGCATCTTGGAGGTAGGAGTCCAGCTGCCTCCAGGAATATTTCTTTTATCTCTTGATAATAAATTGAAAAGCTTTGGGCCGGGAATGCTGGCACATTGTTCTCTAATTGTGCTTACGGCACAATTAGAGACTGTGGATTTAAGTGCGCTTTGTATATATAATCATTTTTCACTGAGTAGATTGATGTGCCCTGAGGCATTCCCAGTTATTTCGACGGAAGCTACGTACCTGTAATATTCTCATATACACTAGGGAGCGGTACACCTGTAAGAGTCATACAACTTCTAGTGAAAAAAACGCGAGGGAAGGGTAATTCGAAATTCTCTGGATCAAGAGCCCTTATCAAAACAAGATATATCCTTTAAAGGGTACCCGTGACAAACCTGTGAACATCCGTGGTTGTTGCAATATACAGATAACATCACCTTTACCATCACAGTAGCCTTATCTACAAGTATCACTACCTTAACAAATTATCTCATTAGTGAAAATTACGTATATTTGGTGAAAGGTTGTCAGCCTTAGTTTCAACGTGATACTTTTCAATTCTGCTACATTCTAAGCTATAATGCCCCATCAATCAGCTTATCGCTGTCCACGATCCGCATATCCGGATATGGCACTGTCTGCAGGATGGCATCTCGATGCCTCACGCTTTAAAGTGTAAATTGTGTGTGAATTGACTATTAAGATGAACTCTGAAAAGCAATATTCATCTAGAAGGAAATATAGTGTTGTTGAGAAGAAGAATAAGTGGAGGTATTTTACACCTACATGGAACACTTGTCACTTTAAGAAGGCGCTCTCGCTCCCACCACCATAACAGCCACAAGTTCTGAAGGTTCCAGACCAGGCCTCCTGGTTGATAATCTCATCAACCAGACTAACAAAAAAAGGTAGAAAATCCTGACTGGAACAATACACAAACAATCCGCACATAGAAGAGAGGAGCTTGTGACGACGTTTCGGTCCGACTTGGACCATTTACAAAATCACACTGACGAAAAGGAGAGAAGGAGGGAGTATATATAGGCCAGAAGACAGGGACGGGACAAGAGAGATAACAGTGGAGGTAGTAGTAGTGGAGTCAGTCAAATAGTAAGAAAGAGGAACACTGCAATGGAGCTAGGAGCCCACAGAGGGTAGGAACGAGAACACAGAGGGGGGGGGGATTTAATAAAGGACAAATACCCAAGGCAGAAGAAATAAAATCCAAAGGAGAAAGAGGAAAGAGGAAATGGGAAGAGAAAAAAAAGGAAAAAAAGAATCAGGTTAAGTCACGGGTGTTCTGAAGTTTGGGGCATTTTACAAAGTAATGGGAAAGGAAGGCATCTACAGAGACAAAGCCACGACTAAGATTCATAAAAGGAAAGTTGTGTATAAGGGAGGATTCAACCAGACGGCGACTATGAAAACTGGAAGTAGGGTAGACAGTTTTAGCAGAAGACAAGTCCATAGGATGACTGTGATCTCTGACGTGACAGAAAAGAGCATTGTTAGTATCGGCAAGCCTAACAATCCTTTCTGACAGACTTAGGTCTGTCAGAAAGAGATTGGCCAGTTTCTCCAAAGTACTGTAGACTGTTGGTGCTACTCACGCTCAGTTCAACACACGTATCAGTGTGCGGCTGATCACGAACTTGAGGAATTTATCCAGTTTCCCCTTAAAGACAGCTAGGGAATTTATTGGTAATTTCCCTTATGTATAGTATTAAAAAGGCTTTGCACCTCTGGTTTCCACTGGAAGTATCTTGCACTGTCTGCCAAGCCTCGTCTTCTCATAGGGAGTAATTTCGATGAGCAAATTAGGGATCTATTCTTCCAGAATATTCCAGGTGTAAATTATGCAGTATCTTTCTCAGCTATGTTCCAGGAATGTAGCTCAAGGAACTTAAGGCTTTTCCAATAATGTAGGCGCTTGAGTGAATTTATAGGGTAGAAAGGAATATAAAACTACCTAAAAAAAACACATAAAATACTGTTGGTCCTTCTCTAGTGTAGTGACAAATTGATGTTCTGCACGAAAACTGTGCTTGTGTCAGCGACACTAGACGTCTACAACCTTAAGTATACAAGACAATATTTTCCAGGGTAAACTTTAATGTTAGATCAAGTGTAGTTGGGGGTGTGCGTGAGTGCGTGCATGTGCGTGTGTGTGGGGGGAGGGGGCACCCCTCTGTGCATTTCATACTATGGTGCTACTGGTGTCTGCTTGCCGGGTCACTGCATGGAGAAGACCAGGGCTGGTACCAGTCCCAGAGAACCTAGCTGATCCTCAACTCTCTGACAACGTCTTTTGATTATGTTTCAGTATCCTTCAAGAGCTCTTCTCATTATGACGTGCAAAGCACACCACCTTCTCCCTCCCTGCCAACCATCTATCCTTCACCCTCCTGCCCCCATCCCGGTCTTTCCCATACACCCTCAACCTTATCTCCTAATATGTATGCAAAAAGACATTGACCTGTGTTTTAGGACGTTTTGTTCACTAAGGGCTTCTTCAATTCCAATATGGAGTACGAGATAGATGGCACATAGTGGCTAAGGTTAGGTGCTGTGAGAAGAGCGGAGCCAAGTGCTGGCCGTGTTTTGCTTGGGTAATATGTATTACACTACCAATATAATTATAACGTTTGACGGGCAGCAACGGCTAGAACGTTTTATTCCAAAGCAGGGTACAGCAGCAGCTTCAAGCACTGTCCTAATCATTCCATTCATAACCTCGTTCATGCTGGCCATCACACAATCCGCAGAAACAAGCAAAATGATTTTCAAACAGCTTGGAGCTTGTATGACCAGAACTTTGATAAGCAGGGGAAGGAAGAAGGATGAAAATATGGAAAAGGGTTGGGAGGGTGGAAGGGAGGTGGGGTAATAAAGGTAAGTGGCCTAACCACTTTGGCGCAAATTTGGATGAGTGTGTGTGTGTGTGTGTGTGTGTACTCACCTAGTTGTACTCACCTAGTTGAGGTTGCAGGGGTCGAGTCCAAGCTCCTGGCCCCGCCTCTTCGCTGATTGCTACTAGGTCCTCTCTCTCCCTGCCCCATGAGCTTTATCATACCTCGCCTTAAAACTATGTATGGTTCCCGCCTCCACTACGTCACTTTCTAGGCTATTCCACGGTCTGACTACTCTATGATTGAAGAAATACTTACTAACATCCCTTTGATTCATCTGAGTCTTCAACTTCCAATTGTGACCTCTTGTGCCTGTGTCCCCTCTCTGGAACATCCCGTCTTTGTCCACCTTGTCTATTCCGCGCAGTATTTTATATGTCGTTATCATGTCTCCCCTGACCCTACTGTCCTCCAGTGTCGTCAGGCCGATTTCCCTCAACATTTCTTCGTAGGACAATCCCCGTAGCTCTGGGACTAGCCTTGTTGCAAACCTTTGCACTTTCTCTAATTTCTTGACGTGCTTGACTAGGTGTGGATTCCAAACTGGTGCTGCATACTCCAGTATGGGCCTGACGTAAATGGTATACAGAGTCTTGAACGAATCCTTACTGAGGTATCGGAACGCTATCCGTAGGTTTGCCAGGCGCCCGTATGCTGCAGCAGTTATCTGATTGATGTGCGCCTCAGGAGATATGCTCGGTGTTATACTCACCCCCAGATCTTTTTCCTTGAGTGAGGTTTGCAGTCTTTGGCCATCTAAACTATATTGTGTCTGCGGTCTTCTTTGCCCTTCCCCAATCTTCATGACTTTGCATTTGGCAGTGTTAAACTCAAGGAGCCAGTTGCTGGACCAGGCTTGTAGCCTGTCCAGGTCTCTTTGTAGTCCTGCCTGTGTGTGTGTGTGTGTGTGTGTGTGTGTGTGTGTGTTATTCATGAATACATTAAATTCATAAGATATGTATACCTCCTGCCCGTCAGTTGCACACGATTTTCAATCAGTCAAGGATTCAAATTCGGACTTCCCGCTCCACTTAAGTAAAAGGTCACACACTGACGCCTTATAAGAGTATTTTACATGTAGTGTACGTAGTATCTCTCCTCCTTTGCGGAGAATACCTTTACCTTTGATATACCTTTGAAGAGTTTCGACGAGCTTAGCCATGGGCTAAGCTCGTCTGGTGCTTGCCTGGTCAACCAGGCTGTCGCTGCTGGAGGCAAGCTGCCCCACATATCCATCACAGCCTGGTTGATCTCGCACCTGGTGAAGATACTTGTCCACTTTCCTCTTGAAGGCTTCTACACTTGTTCCAGTCGTGTTTCTGATATCTTCTGGTAAGATGTTGAATAGTCTGGGACTCCGGATGTTGATACAGTGTTCCCTTATTGTCCCCACCGCACCCATGCTCCTCACTGGGTTTATTTTGCACTTCCTCCCATATCTCTCACTCCAGTATGTTATGGCAGTGTGCAGATTTGGGACCAAGCCCTTGAGTACATTCCAGGTATATATTATCATGTATCTCTCTCCCCTCCAATGAGTACATATTCAAGTCTTGAAGGCGTTCCCAGTAATTTAGGTGCTTTATTGGCTCAATGTGAGCCGTAAACGATCTCTGTATTTGTTCCAGCTCTGATGGAACAAATACAGAGCCTTGTATTGACTACACAGACAGTAGGCGAGATTACGTACATTTTCCAGCTCTGCCCTCTCTCCATCCTTGACAAGTGCTGTGATCACATAATATTCGAGACGCAAGAGCAAAAATGATTTGAACAGTACCAGAACGGTATGACTTATTTGAAGGCTTTCTTTATCCACCATGACATTTTTCAGGCTTTTGCTATAATTGCAGTAAGTACTGTTACCCCACTACACCCAAGCGGCAGGCACTATTGCCTCATAGATGGCAAAAAACAATGTGGAAAGTGCTACATGCAAGTACTATGTCTCCTCATAAATCACTAGAGACCGCATATACATGTACTGTCTTCATAAGAAACATTCAAGATCGCTAATTACTACCTACAAATACTATCTCCTCACAAGAAATACTCAAGGCAGCAAATAATCTCCACAAGTACACTGTCTCCTCACAAGAAACACTCATACCAACATAAACATCATCAAGGACATGCATTTTCAGCATGTCAGTTCCGCCATCTAATTTTTCCACGAGGAATTCTGTTTGGTATATTTATTTTATCTCAGTGTGGTTCAGTAGTGGTCCCAGGGAGGGGACTCTCACTACACAATGTAATGACAGTTCGTGAGGAAACTATTACGAAGAACAAAACCCTCGAATTCTGACCGCAGTTTACCGAATTTATACTACTAAACAGCTACTCTTTCCTTCTGAAAGTTTCAGAATGATTACAACACAAGCCTGTAAAACATCTCAAGTCTCGACAGCCGGAGGTTAAAAAAAAGTCATGTTTACACAAACATGTGTTCTTGAGATTTTCTTTACGTGTGGGTAATGATGAGAATGCTCTAGGGCCAAGACAGCAGACGTGGGAGGTGGTGAGGTCACGTAGCGAGACAAAAATCTCGACTTTCAAGGCAGACTTGCCATTGTTATTGTAGCTTGGCCGCGTCAACTAAGTGTGGCTACCTCGTTATCAACACACTACCACTAATGACAAGTACTACCGTGAGCTGTCCAACATTGATCTCACTAGCACTGGACAACATAGGAATTCAAACCTTTATTAGTTTCAAATCTTTCCAAACTCTTAACCGTAAAAGACATCTGCGTGGATTTATTCATGCCGATATCCAGGCAGTAAAACTCATCTAGTGACACTGTAGAGGCCTTTGTATTGGGTAGAGACATTTGTATGGGTAATCTCATGACAGAGATACTCAGGAAGATTTACATATTCTAGTGACACCTGGAAGACTGGTCTTATCATTTACTGATACTCTTAGTTATCACTTAGTGATAGCTACTTGAAAAGTATCAGGACACTATGAAAGCTGATCTTATTACTAAAAAACACTTGGAAAGAATATATCATGTAGTGACATTCCATTGGAAGGCTGATCTCATCATCTGGTGACACAGCAGAGCCACGGAAGATAGGCATCAACAAGAATTGTTTACTCAGAGATGATAAACTGCTGTGTAATTTTCATAAGATAAACGCTGCCTCAACTTTGTGTTCAAGGATATAATAATTTTTCATCATTATCACTTGTGCTTTCCCGTATATTTCACATTCACAGCAACTTGTGGGCTAAATAAATGTTTGCATTTATAATATGCATTACCAAAATGAAGGAAGTGATGAACGGGTTATTTTCTTATTACTGTAACGTCATCGTTTTATTAACAGCTCTCCATACGTCCTTGAGGAAACTACAAGCAGCCATCTCCAAGTAGTGAATTCTGGGTATTTTGAGTAACTGTAGGTAGATAACCAGCCATGCAAAATAACAGAGCTGCCCCGTGTTATACACTGTCTATGCTGGAGAATATATACTTTCCCTTCCTGAGACCAAATATGATGGAATACCATCCCATAGATGTTGTACAATACTTACGAATTTAGCGCTTAACCGTACATGAAATAATAATTTTTGCACGTCTGTGTAATGTACAGAAATAGGGTTAACTAACCTTTTTACTAATTATAAATGAAGTAGTTATTAAAATTTTGATGTTACCAATTAAAATCCTTGTCTATTATGGCAAAGACACTTTACAGAAAAAAATTATATTGTAACATCTTTTCTCTCTGCCTAGAGCTATATTAAGCCATGACTAGATGAGGTTCTACACAGGGTAAAACACTGTCCTAATGAAAGCTTGTTTAGCAAACTGTCTTTTCTTCTCGCATCCACT
The DNA here is from genome assembly GCF_038502225.1 of Cherax quadricarinatus. Classification (NCBI taxonomy): domain Eukaryota; kingdom Metazoa; phylum Arthropoda; class Malacostraca; order Decapoda; family Parastacidae; genus Cherax; species Cherax quadricarinatus. The sequence continues at coordinate 9,984,782 of NC_091295.1, forward strand.
TAGATGATGACTAAGTGTAATATACATCTGCACATTATTTAGGACCTGTCTCTACGTAGGTTCATTGTTTAATTATTGTTTACTATTACGATTATTACTGTAACAAGGGTTACCTATACCTGACAACCGAGATAAATGTATGCAGACCTTCTGTTGTAATGACTCATTATTTTTCTCTCTCGTATTCATCATTTATGTATTACTGTATGAAAGGATTGATGATTTGTAAACTGAGGGAGCTGGAGGAAGGTGCTGCCGTCATCTTACACTATTTGCACAACCAGCGTGGGTATGGCATGCAGGCTTCAAACTCCGTCCTTACCCTCCGGCGGGCACCAACAGCTTGGTCGATCAGACCAGCAACCAGGAGGCCTGGTTGCTGGTCTGATCGAAAATAGGTATACATTACACTTCCGGTATATAACAGTGAGATGTCTACATACAACAAACCCTGCTTTGAATGTAGAGGCATATCTCGCACTAAACTACGCTAAGAAATATTGTAAAATCATTTAAAAGCAAACCACTATAATTATTGAGCAAAAATTTAAAAGATTAGAGTCAGTTCACCCTGATCAAGGTGGTTTTAATTACACTTACACACACTTACACACACACAGATTGGAGAAAGGGATTACATAGTAGGTACAATTCAGTCTGGGGAACATAAGAGTCAATGCAGTGATGTATAACCCACCACAGAACTGCTGGAGGCCAAGAGAGGAATACGAAGAGAGCAACAGAGCAATGGTGGACAAACTAGCTGAGGTGGCAAGGAGAGCTCACTCGAGCAAAGTTACTGGTTATGAGCGATTTCAACCACAGGGAGATTGATTGGGTATACCTGGAGCCACATGGCAATCCAGAAACATGGAGAGCCAAGATGATGGATGTGGTACTGTAAAACCTTATGCACCAACATGTTTGGGACACTACCAGAGAGACAGAGGGGAGGATGAACCAGCAAGACTGGACCTCGTTTTTACCCTGAGCAGCTTGGACATCGAGGACATCACATATGAGAGGCCTTTTGGAGCTAGTGATCACGTGGTTCTGAGCTTTGAATACATAATAGTGACAAGTGGAGAGGGGAACAGGAGAGACTACACAGGTATGAGGAACATCTTGTAGGAGGTTCAGTGGGACAGAGAATTGCTAGGAAAGTCAATAAACGAAATGGACTATGCAACAACAAAATGCAAGGAGGCAGAGGAAAGGTTTGACCCCAAGGGAAACAGAAATAATGAGAAGACCAGAATGAGCTCTTGGTTTACCCGAAGGTGTAGGGAGGCAAAAGCTAAGTGCACTAGAGAATGGAAAAAGTACAGAAGGCAAATAATAAGGAGATTAGTCAAAGAACCAGAAACGAGTATGAACAGACAACGAGGGAGGCCCAGAGACAGTACGAAAACATAGCATCGAAAGTCAAGTCTGACCTGAAACTGCTGTATAGCCACATTAGGAGAAAGACAACAGTCAAAGACCAGGTAATCAGGCTGAGGAAGGAAGGTGGGGAGCTCACAAGAAACGACCAAGAAGTATCCGAGGAGCTCAATACGAGATTTCAGGAAGTATTTACAGTGAAGACAGGAAGGACTCTGGTAAGACAGAATAGAGGGGGGCACCAACAAGGAATATACCAACAAGTGTAGGATGAAATACACACAACTGAGGAGGTGAAAAAGCTAAGTGACCCTGATATCTCAAAGGCGGTGGGACTGGGTATCTCTCCGTGGGTCCTTAGAGAGGGAGCAGAGACACTGTGTGTGCCAGTGACCACAATTTTCAACACATCTCTTGAAACTGGACAACTACCCTAGGTATGAAAGACAGCAAATGTAGTCCCCATTTTTAAGAAAGGAGACAGAAACGAGGCACTAAACTATAGACAAGTGCCCCTGACGTGTACAGTATGCAAAGTCATGGAGAAGATTATCAGGAGGAGAGTGGTGGAGCACCAGGAATGGAACAAGAATATAAATGACAACCAGCATGAATTCATGGAAGGCAAATCCTGTGTCAAAAACCTTCTGGAGTTTTATGACAAGGCAACAGAAGTAAGATATGAAAGAGAGGAATAGATTGATTGCATTTTCTTGGACTGCAAGGCCTTCGACACAGTTCCTCACAAGAGATTAGTGCAGAAGCTAGAGGATCAGGCACATATAAACAGGAAGGGCACTGCAATGGATCAGAGAATACCTGGCAGGGAGGCAACAACGAGTGATGGTACGTGATGAGGCGTCACAGTGAGCGCCTGTGACGAGCAGGGTCCCACAGGGGTCAGTCCTAGGACCAGTGCTATTTTTGGTATATGTGAATGACATGTTGGAAGGGATAGACTCAGAAGTGTCCCTGTTCGCAGATGATGTGAAGTTAATGAGGAGAATTAAATCAGATGAGGTTCAGGCAGGACTACAGAGAGACCTGGACAGGCTGGACCCATGGTCCAGCAACTGGCTCCTCGAATTAAAACCTGCCAAATGCAAAGTCATGAAGATCGGGGAAGGGTAAAAAAGACCACAGACAGAGTATAGGCTCAGTGGCCAAAGACTGTAAACCTCACTCAAGGAGAAAGATCTTGGGTTGGGTATAACACCAAGCACGTCTCCGGAAGCACACAACCAGATAACTGCTGCAGCACATGGACACCTGGCAAACCTGAGAATAGCGTTCTGATACCTCAGTAAGGAATCGTTCAAGACACTGTACACCGTGAACGTCAGGCCCCTACTAGAGTATGAAGCACCAGTTTGGAGCCCACACGTGGTCAAGCACGTCAAGAAATTAGAGAAAGTGCAAAGGTTTGCAACAAGGATAGTTCCAGAGCTAAGGGGAATGTCCTACGAAGAAAGGTTGAGGGAAATCAGCCTGACGATACTGGAGGACAGAAGGGTTAGAGGAGACATGATAACGACATAGAACATCCTGCGTGGAATAGATAAGGTGAAAAGACAGGATGTTCCAGAGATGGGACACAAACAAGGGGTCACAATTGGAAGTTGAAGACTCAGAAGAGCCAAAGGGATGTTAGGAAGTATTTCTTCAGTCATAGAGCTGCCATTAAGTGGAACAGTCTAGCAAGTGATGTAGTGGAGGCAGGAACCATACATAGCTTTAAGACGAGGTATGATGAAGCTCATGGAACAGGGAGGACCTAGTAGTGATCAGTAAAGAGGCAGGGCCAGGAGCTGAGTCTCAACCCCTGCAATCACAAATAGGTGAGTACACACACACACGCACGCACGCACGCACGCACACACACACACACACACACACACACACACACACACACACACACACACACACACACAAAATTAACACATACACACACCCACCCACACATGCATACAAAAGGCCTAATGTCTAATCGACATGTGCCTAGGACAAAATGGTAAATACACACACACACACTCACACACATACACACTCATACACGCCCACACACATACACGCCCACACACACGCCCACACACATACACACCCACACATGTTAAGGACACTACCAGAGAGAGGGGGAAGATGAACCAGCAACACTGGACCTTGTGGTCACCCTGAGTAGCTCAGATATCGAGGACATCACATATGAAAGGCCCCTTGGAGCTAGCAACCATGTGGTTCTGAGCTTTGAATACATCGTAGAGCTACAAGTGGAGAGGGCAACAGGAGTAGAAAGGGAAAAGGCAAACTAGAAAAGGGGGGACTACACAGGAATGGGGTTTAGTGGGAAAGAGTTGGTAGGCAAGTCAGTAAACGAAATGGACTACATAACAAAATGCAAGGAGGCAGAGGAAAGGTTTGTTTCCAAGGGTAACAGAAATATTGGGAAGACCAGAATGAGCCCTTGGTTTACCCGAAGGTGTAGGGAGGCAAAAACTGTGCTAGAGAGTGGAAAAAGTACAGAAGGCGAAAGACCCAGGAAAATAGAGATTAGTCGACGAGCCAGAAATGAGTATGTACAGATAAGGAGGGAGGCCCAGAGGCAGTACGAAAACGACATAGCATTGAAAGTCAAGTATGACCCGAGACTGCTTCACAGCCACATCAGGAGGAAGACAACTGTCAAGGACCAGGTAATTAGGCTGAGGAGAGAAGGTGGGGAGCTCACAAGAAACGACCAAGAAGTATCCGAGGAGCTCAACACGAGATTTCAGGAAGTACTTCAGTGGAGGCAGAAGGGACACTGGAAAGACAAAACAGAGGGGTACACCATCAAGGGATATACCAACAAGTGTAGGATGAGATACACACAACCAAGGAGGAGGTGAAGAAGCTTCTAAGTTACCTTGATACCTCAAAGATGGTGGAACCAGACATCTCTCTGTGGGTCCTTAGAGAGGGAGCAGAGACACTGTGTGTGTCACTAACCACAATCTTAAACACATCCCTTGAAACTTGGCAACTACATGAGGTATGGAAGACGGCAACTGTGATCCCCATCTTTAAGAAAGGGGACAGAAACGAAGCACCAAACTATAAACCAGTGTCACTAACGTGTATAGCATGCAAAGTCATAGAGAAGATTATCAGGAGAGTGGTGGAGCATCTGGAACGGAACAAGAGTATAAACGACAACCAGCACAGATTCACGGAAGGCAAATCCTGTGTTACAAACTTACTGGAGTTTTATGACAAGATAACTGAAATAAGATATGAGAGGGAGGGGTGGGTCAATTGCATTTTCCTGGATTGCAAGAAGGGTTTCGAGACAGTTCCTCACAAGAGATTAGTGCAGAAGCTAGAGGATCAGGCACTTATAACGGGAAGGGCACTGCAATGGATCAGAGGAAGGCAACAGCGAGCCATGGTACGTGATGAGGTATCACAGCGGGCGCCTGTGAGGAGCGGGGTCCCACAGGGGTCAGTCCTATGACCAGTGCTATTCTTGGTATATGTGAATGACATCATGGAAGGGAAAGACTCATAAGTGTCCTTATTTTCAGATGTGAAGTTAATGAGAAGAATTAAATCAGATGTAGACCAGACAGGTCTACGAAGAGACCTGGACAGGCTGGACCCATGGTCCAGCAACTGGCTCCTACAATTTAATCCTGCCAAATGCAAAGTCATGAAGATCGGGGAAGGGTAAAGAAGACTGCAGAGTATAGGCTAGGCGGCCAAAGACTGCAAACCTCACTCAAGGAGAAAGATCTGGGGGGTGTGTACATGTATAACACCAAGCACGTCGCCAGAAGCCCACATTAACCAAATAACTGCTGCGGCATAAGGGCGTCTGGCAAACTCGAGAATAGCGTTCCGCTACCTCAGTAAGGAATCGTTCAAGACTATGCACTGTGTACGTCGGGCCCATACTGGAGTACGCAGCACCAGTTTGGAACCCACACCTGGTCAAGCACATCAAGAAATTAGAGAAAGTGCAAAGGTTTGCAACAAGGCTAGTTCCAGAGCTAAGGGGAATGTCCTCTGAAGAAAGGTTAAAAGAAATCGGTCCGATGACACTGGAGGACAGAAGGGTCAGGGGTGACATGATAACGACATACAAAATAGTGCGTGGAATAGATAAGGTGGCCAGAGACAGGATGTTACAGAGATGGGACACAGAAACATGAGGTCACAATTGGAAGTTGAAGACTCAGATGAATCAAAGGGATGTTAGTAAGTATTCCTTCAGCCACAAAGTTGTTAAGAAGTGGAATAGTTTGGCAAGTGATGTAGTGGAGGCAGGAATCATACATAGTTTTAAGACGAGGTATGATAAAGCTCATGGAGCAGGGAGAGGGAGAACCCAGTAGTGGTCAGTGAAGAGGTGGGGCCAGGAGCCGAGTCTCGGCCCCTGCAACCACAACTGAGTACACACACACACACACACTCTGAAGTGTCCCTGTTCGCAGATGACGTGAAGTTGATGAGAAGAATTAAATTGGACGAGGATGAGGCAGGACTGCAAAGAGACCTGGACAGGCTGGACATGTGGTCCAGCAACTGGCTTCTCGAATTCAATCCAGCCAAATGCAAAGTCATGAAGATTGGGGAGGGGCAAAGAAGACCGCAGACAGAGTATAGGCTAGGTGGACAAAGACTACAGACCTCACTCAGGGAGAAAGACCTTGGGGTGACCATAACACCGAGCACATCACCGGAGGCACACATCAACCAAATAACCGCTGCAGCATACGGGCGCCTGGCAAACCTGAGAATAGCGTTCCGATACCTTAATAAGGAATCGTTCAAGACACTGTACACTGTGTATGTTAGGCCCATACTGGAGTATGCAGCACCAGTCTGGAACCCACACCTGGTCAAGCACGTCAAGAAGTTAGAGAAAGTACAAAGGTTTGCAACAAGGCTAGTCCCAGAGCTCAAGGGAATGTCGTACGAGGAAAGGTTAAGGGAAATCGGACTGACGACATTGGAGGACAGAAGGGTCAGGGGAGACATGATAACGACATACAAGATACTGCGGGAATAGACAAGGTGGACAGAGATAGGATGTTCCAGAGAGGGGACACAGGGACAAGGGGTCACAACTGGAAGCTGAAGACTCAGACGAGTCACAGGGACGTTAGGAAGTATTTCTTCAGTCATAGAGTTGTCAGCAAGTGGAATAGCCTAGCAAGTGAAGTAGTGGAGGCAGGAACCATACATAGTTTTAAGAAGAGGTATGACAAAGCTCAGGAAGCAGAGAGAGAGAGGATCCAGTAGCGATCAGTGAAGAGGCGGGGCCAGGAGCTGAGTCTCGACCCCTGCAACCACAATTAGGTGAGTACAATTAGGTGAGTATACACACACACACACACACACACGCGCGCGCGCGCGCGCAAGCACGAATGTACAACAGGCTTAGTGTCTAATCGACATGTGCCTAGGACAAAATGGTAACACACATACATGCACGCATATACAAAAGGCCTAGTGTCTAAACGACATGTTCCTAGGATTAAATGGTAACTAACACATATTTTTATATTAAACAGCATTTAAACAATCTCATTCGAATTAACACACAATATTTTGAAATGGAACCAAGCTGAAGTTGAAAAGACAAAGTCATTCTGGTGAAAATGTCAGAAATCTTGAGAAAGACATTAGTCACTCATTCAATACACACGTGAGCACTCATTTAGTATACAGTATTATTATAAAACCTGTATTCCGTTGTTCAGATAGTGTTTGTTACCCTTCACATATTTTAACACCATCTCTCATGCAATTTTCTGTTAATTTTTCTAACACTGATGTCGAAGTCTTTTGAAGGTAGTTAAGTGTCAGTAAGTGCACTTTCTCCTTCCTTGAATACTGTAGTAGTATGTACTGGTTTGCAGTCGTTTGGTACCTATAAATGGTTCAGGGGGAGGTCATCAGCTACACTGTCGGGTTCCAAACCAATCCACCGTTAGCGGTCTCATCACTACCCAGAGCAGGATTCTGCCCAGTTCTACCTGTTGTTGATTCCTGGGGTCATCGCCACTGACGCCCGGTCCCAGATCAGGTTTCCTGTT